>NC_045959.1:7946514-8299965 GCF_010909765.2 Amblyraja radiata | reverse complement strand
AGTGACTGAGGGTAGGGCAAAGGAGAGGTGAGGGAGAGAAACAGGAGAGGGGAAAGAAGAGGGAGGATGAAGAGGAGGGGGAGGGATGAGGGGAAATGAGCCACACCTGCGCATAGGGGCTATGGGTGAGTGGTGGAATATTGTGTTGGGGGAACGGGTTGCATTGGGGGTCCAGGTCTCCCATGTAACTGGGACCCAACGGGTCCCACTTAGTCTAGTTAGCTATAATGAGGTTTGACAGACTTGGATTATTTTCCCTGGAACATCAGAGGTTGAGGGAAATCTGGACAGAAGTATATCAAATTATGAAAGGCTTGATAGTCAGAACAGTGTGGAAATGTCACCTAGACACACCTAAATGTCACACAACATGCCATGGCTTTCAGATGAGAGGGGCAAAATTTAAAGGAGATGCGAGGGGAAAGGTTTTTATACAGATAGTGGTGGGTGCCTGGAATGTGTTGCCTAGGGTGGTGGCGGAAGGAGATAGATAATGGCATTTAAGAAGCTTTGAGATAGTCATATGGATATGCAGGGAATGGATGGATGTGAATCACATAGAAACATAGAAAATAGGTGCAGGAGTAGGCCATTCGGCCCTTCGAACCTGCACCGCCATTCAATATGATCATAGCTGATCAGCCAATTCAGTATCCCATACCTGCCTTCTCTCCATACCCCCTGATCCCTTTAGCGACAAGGGCCACATCTAACTCCCTCTTAAATATAGCCAATGAACTGGCCTCAACTACCTTCTGTGGCAAAGAATTCCACAGATTCACCACTCTCTGTGTACAAAACGATTTTCTCATCTCGGTGCTAAAAGACTTCCCTCTTATCCTTAAACTGTGACCCCTTGTTCTGGACTTCCCCAACATCGGGAACAATCTTCCTGCATCTAGCCTGTCCAACCGCTTAAGAATTGTGTAAGTTTCTATAAGATCCCCCCTCAATCTTCTAAATTCTAGCGAGTACAAGCCGAGTCCATCCAGTCTTTCTTCATATGAAAGTCCTGCCATCCCAGGAATCAGTCTGGTGAACCTTCTCTGTACTCCCTCTAATGGCAAGAATGTCTTTCCTCAGATTAGGAGACCAAAACTGTACGCAATACTCCAGGTGTGGTCTCACCAAGACCCTGTACAACTGCAGTAGAACCTCCCTGCTCTTATATTCAAATCCTTTTGCTATGAATGCTAACATACCATTCGCTTTCTTCACTGCCTGCTGCACTTGCATGCCTGCTTTCAATGAATGGCGTACCATGACACCCAGGTCATATATTTGGAATGCACCAAGGGACAAACTGGATCCCAGTATAAATGGTAGGCTGGAAGAAAAATTGTTATAGTTCATCCATCCATGTGCTGCTTAAGTGTTTGGCCTTACCAGCCCACCAACAACCGAATAAGTAGCACATCCTGACCTACCTTAGCCAACTCTTATATTGTAGTTTCCTCTATTTAATTCCAGAATCAAATGCATGGAATCATTTTACCATTGTCACTCGCCAAGCATCTCCTCACAAGATTGCTAATTAGTCCTTATCTCTTCATGGCCTGGAATTTATTAAAAGGCATTAACAACCAGGGATGACAACAATTTCTGGCGGATCAGCAGAATGGAAATATTTGAAAATATTGTTATTGTACACATACAAACCAGTGTGAATTATGAATATCCAAGCAAAGTATTAGAATTCTTCCCATAATCTAACTCCATTTTTTAAAATCTCAAAAAGTTATAGTTCAAAAGCTCCCAAGAAAATGTAATCATGCAAACTCTGCAATTGTTTTACACAATGAATTAACCTACACGTCTTAATGAAGAGAAATGCAAGTTTCTATAAAGCAATAAAATAGCTATAATGTTAATGAGTCGACGTTCCACTGAATGTTTGGTGTAAAATTACAGTAAATTCTTGAAATTCCCGGGCAATGTATTTTGGCCTGGTGGGTGGTGTTCCTTAATGGCTAGAGTCCTCTCAAAAGGAAATTTTATGAAATAACATTTGCTGGAACTTTTATATCTAAAATTGGAACAGGACGATAGACATATTTCACATTATAGCTTCATGCACATCATAGCCTACTAGTCACATGCTAAAAGAACAACAGATTCCTGAACTCTTAAGCATTCTGTCATGACAGATTATTTGTGTTATTGTATAAGACCAGGTGACACATATCAGGAGTAGTGTTATTGTCCACACAAATTTAGCATTAAACTTTGGTGTCAAATGATCTGATCCATCTTCATCAATTTTATGTTCATTCAGACACTGCAAAATTGTGCTTTTAAATTAGCAATTGATAGAAGCAGGCAGTTCTCTCCTCACTAGTATGTGCGTGTCTGTCTGAATATTATTCATTACATGGCAGCCGAGATCTGACACCAGTAAAAATGGTTTATGGACTGACATGACCTTACAGCATCAAGAAGATAACATGATGAATATTGATTTCTCTTACTTCCAGTAACCCCTGCACTCCCACTCTCTCTCCAACCGTCCCCCACCCAAGTCACACCAGGTTCCCGATCTCCTAGCCAACAACTAACAATGGCCTGTTTACTTTATAATTGTTACTTTTTTTGCACATCTTTCATTCATTTGTTCTACATCTCTCTATGTCACAGTCTATATCTTGTGTTTCCCTTTCCCCTGACTTGTCTGAAGCAGGGCCTCGACCCAAAACCTCACCCATTCCTTCTCTCCAGAGATGCTGCCTGTCCTGCTGAGTTACTTCAGGATTTTGTGCCTATCTTCGGTTTAAAGAATCTGCAGTTCCTTCCTATACATGATAACCCACAACTTGCTTTTCAAGCAAACAAAAACAAAGTTCCAGACTGTACAAAAGAAAAGATCAGACGTATTCAAAAGTCACCCTTTGAAACACAGCTGGAGGAGAAGGTGCAAAAAAAGAATGATCAATGCTTTTTTACTGTCTTTTCCTCAAAGTGATAGGTTAGATCTTTGACGGTAAACATTTTTCTTTAAACAATACAAGATCCACATATACATGCGGAATGGTACACACTTGTCCTTGTTTCAAAATCAAAATGTAGGTGGATATTTGAAGTGTAACACTTGTTCATGTTAGGATGACAAACCACCACCAAATCAACAATAGCATCTTTATTGGAAGAATGCAGACGTATCATCGTGAAAGATAAAGACTTGTCACTCATGACCCATCAGATGAATCAGAATTACAGATGAATTTCATATCATTGGTTTCAATAAGAAACCATATATACTAGTCCAGAACCAAGCTAAGCAACAGAAACAAAACCAATAACTAAAATGGCACTACAAACGTAACTAGCAGAAATTCAGCAAATTGCATTTCAGTCACATTGCTGTATATGCCAATACATGCCACCGACAAGGGATGTAGGGAAATACAGAGAGCACTATCCCAGAAGACTCAAAGATAGTAAAAGAGAACAAAGGGTACCAGAAGCTAAATGTGTGATTCTCCCCCTAACATCATTCCTCAACCTTCCTTGAACAGGAATTTATATAACTTAATTAGGATCTGGTTTACTTTACAATCACTGATAAAGTATTCAATATATTGCTAACTACACTCACTTAGCTAGGAGTTCGAAAATGCCTATAAACTATGATTAATGAAAACAAAATGACCTTTTGCTCCCTTTGCCTTCCATGAACCTCTTTCCCAGCTGTTCATGCCAGTCACCTTTTGTTATAGGCCCATCTTATCTTTGTCTTCAAATTCTTTTCATATTCATACTATAAACAATACCAAGCAAGCTTTTGAAAGATATTTCAAGTCTTGAATGCACAACGCTGAATTTGTGTCAATTCAAAAGAAATAAAGCCAATTTTCAAGTGAGATGATCCTAATTTAGGCCACCATGGAGTGAAAGATGTTAAATTTATTGTCTAGTTCCAAACCTTTCATACTTTGGAATTTCACTCCTTTGTTTCGGGGAGAACTATAATCATCTGTGTACTTACATTGGAGACCCCTGACTGAAAATACCCACACCATCATTTAACCAAGACCCTTTTCCCTCTTGATGGAGTTTTATGATTGTGTTTGCTATTTTATTTGAGCCACTTTATGACTGAAGCCTTTAATGTTAAGCTTTTATCTCCATGCTAACATTTGCCACATTTCAGCCATTTTCATTTCATTTTCAAGTTATCTACAATTGAAAAAAACACATATAGACATTGTTCTGGTTAACATAATGCTAAAATAGAATGTCTTTCTACATCTGTTTCTCTTTAATAATTGTGTCTGTTATACACACATCTGTATCTCTTCCTTTGGCAGACATTCTGTATTGAGAAGAATTTACCTCCATCCCACTTCTATGGGGTTTGAGGTGACTGAGGAGGCCAACTTGGGAACTACAGGCTCTTCTGCAGATGGGGCAGGAGGTGGTGTCGAGACAGGTGGATGGATAGTTTGTGAAGTGATACACTTCGTTTGACATTTTCATGGGATTGTATGCATGGACTCATGGCTAATCATACATCAGATGCAAGATATATCATGGAGGGAGAAAATTCCTTTTGTATTTATTTTTATTCAGCATCATGTGAAAAATGTGCAAGATTTTGCTGAATGCCATTATTTATTTAATGAACATTCCCGGAATAGAAATTAAACTGCGCTTGGCCGATGGATATAAATTCAATCTGTTCACGTCTCTAACATGAGACCTCAGTGATACAGACCTTGGCCATTACGACCTCAATGTTAAAGTAGTCAACTCGATAAGGTTATTGCAGGAAAGCAGAATTGTTATCCTGACAGAATGTTATGCTTTTAAGTCTGTATCCAAAGGAAATCCTGTATTCAGTTAATATGTGACACATTCATATGTCATACCTCTGTGACAGTGATACGGATTGTTTTTGGAATAAAAAGAAAGACTCACATCTTTCCTGTTTTCTGATGTCAGTTGAGAGTTACAATTAGGCAAAAATATGAAGGATAAATGTCTTGTTCCTTAAGAAGCTTTGTCTTAATGTCTCATCCAATGGACAATACCTCTGACAGCGCAGAGCTGCCTCAGTTCTGTGCTGATGTATCAGCATAGTGTTTTGTGCACATTTTTTTGCAAAGGACATGAACCCACAATGTTAAAGCAGGCATTGGTAATTATTCCATCTTGGGTGGCAATGTTGTTTAAATTCTAGATCTCATTCATACACTTCAGCATTTCACATCACACTTGGTGACTCATTGACTTTTCTGAATGGCTGCCTGACAATTTTAAGTACTTGATTGCCTCAAATTTGCCAAATGCATTAAATTGCCGTTATTAGCTCAAAGCACACAGTCTGTGTTTTATCAAAGTGCAAGCTTGCTAAATGAACTGTATTCACAACATTGCAGCATTTTAACATCTTGATGCATTTCCTTGTATATCCTCAACTTTGCATGTAACAATTAACAGGACAGTTTTTCTGCTGTCTGCCTCATTCTGAATCACATTTTATCTTCCTGAGTGGTCATACAACATAGCCCGAGAGCAGCAAAATCAATGGAAGTTAGTGCTTCCCCATTGAAGCCGTCCCCATGCGGAGACTGCCAGCTTAGTGCAGATGTGCAGGTGTCCATTATTTTGGGGGGGGGGGGGGGGGGAGAGAGAGAGAGCGAGAGAGCGAGAGAGCGAGAGAGCGAGAGAGCGAGAGAGCGAGAGAGAGAGAGAGAGAGAGAGAGAGAGAGAGAGAGAGAGAGAGAGAGAGAGAGAGAGAGAGAGAGAGAGAGAGAAAAATAAATACTTTTTTAATCCCCTCAGGATAATTCAGAGACTTGCCATTTGCAGCACACCAATAAAAATAAGACACAACATTAAAGAATTTAACAATAAACATAAAACATCCCCCCACAATGGTTCCCACTGTGAGGGAAGGCCGCAAAGTCCAGCCCTATCCCCTGTTCACCCATGGTCGGGCCTATTGAGGCCTCCGCAGTCGCCGCTACGGCAGCCCGATGCTTCAGGCCCTCTCGCCGGATGATGGAACTCCGGCATCGGCAGAACCCTCTCAGCGGCTTGGAGGGCCTGGAACGGCCGCTTCCTCCCCGAAGACCGCGGCTCCCGAAGTCCACGGGCCGCGCTGGTTGGAGCTCTGGCACTGGCGATCTCAGCGAGAGATCCCAGGCTCCGTGGTGTTCAAAGATCAGCGCCGCCCTGCAGCTGGACGCTCCACAGACCACAGCTCCGTGATGTTGGAGCCGTCGGTCTCAGCACTCTGGAGCCCACTGCACGGCGACCCGGGTAAGGCATCGCCCGCTCCGTGACGGTGCTTCAGCGCTGTGCCGCCACTGAAGCTAAAGTCCTGGCCGGTCCGGGCAGGAAACGCCGCTCAAGACCCATTGGTAGGCCGCGAGGAAGGGGCGAAGATACGGCTCGGAGAAAAGCTGCATCTTCGACCAGGTAAGGACTGAGAAAAACAGTTTCCACACCCCCCACATAACAACGATTTGACCTCCAATACACACCCCCCACATAAAAAAGATTAGACCTCCAAAACAAACACTTTTAACTCACTAAACATTAAAAAAAGGGTGAAAGTACATCAATAGAATTAATCCAATTTTGGCTAATTCCGGTGGATCGATTAATAATTTAGACAGAATAGCATATTCTGGTTTAAAACATTGCATCATTTATACATTATTTTCAGTTTTAGAAAAGGATTAAGTTTCAAATAATTGGTTACTAAATTTTTTAATATAAAGACATTTCTAGTGACAGCGATTAATGACCTGGGCACAATTTTTTTCCCATACATATCCTTCTCATGCATTGTGTTAGTGGGGTGGGCATTTGGATCTTGAGCACATTTTTTGGTTGGGGTATCATCAACAGTCAAGATCAAAATTAACTAAAGAGAAATGGGATGGGGTAAAGGGGTATTGGAAGGGGAGGGGGAAAGGTGGTGGGGGATGGGGGAAGGGTGGTGGGGTAATGGGGAGAGGGGGGAAGTGGGGTGGGGAAAGGGGGATGGGTGGAGGGAGGGTGTGCGGGAAGGTGGGGTATGGGAGGGCGAGTGGGTGAAGGGGGTGGGGGTGCGGGAAGGGGGTGTAGGGGGAAGGGGGGGTGGTCGCAGCAGATGCACCTTGCACTCTGCTCACCCTGCACCTTCAGGTTTCGACCTCATGCAACAGCTCCCACTCCGACTTCACTCAGAGGGTACTGGTTCAACCAAACACACTGCTCACGGACTCAGCCCCGCCTCCAGGGTTTAAACCAACATGTAGAGGAACCAACGAGAGAGCAGGTTATTCTAGACTGGGTATTGAGTAATGAGGAAGGGTTAGTTAGCAATCTTGTTGTGCGTGGCCCCTTGGGCAAGAGTGACCATAATATGGTTGAGTTCTTCATTAGGATGGAGAGTGACATAATTAATTCAGAAACAAGGGTTCTGAACTTAACGAAAGGTAACTTTGAGGGTATGAGACGTGAATTGGCCATGATAGACTGGCAATTGATTCTTAAAGGGTTGACGGTGGATATGCAATGGAAGGCATTTAAAGGCTGCATGGATGAACTACAACAATTGTTCATCCCAGTTTGGCAAAATAATAAATCAGAGAAGGTAGTGCATCCGTGGATAACAAGGGAAATCAGGGATAGTATCAAAACAAAAGATGAAGCAAGCAAAATAGCCAGAAAAAGCAGCCTACCAGAGGACTGGGAGAAATTCAGAGTCCAGCAGAGGAGGACAAAGGGCTTACTTAGGAAAGGGAAAATAGATTATGAAAGAAAACTGTCAGGGAACATAAAAACTGACTGCAAACGTTTTTATAGATATGTGAAGAGAAAAAGATTAGTTAAAACAAATGTGGGTCCCTTGCAGTCAGAAACCGGTGAATTGATCATGGGGAACAAGGACATGGCAGACCAAGTGAATAACTACTTTGGTTCTGTCTTCACTAATGAAGACATAAATAATCTGCCGGAAATAGCAGGGGACCGGGGGTCAAATGAGATGGAGGAACTGAGGGAAATCCTGGTTAGCCGAGAAGTGTTGTTAGATAAATTGAATGGATTAAAGGCCGATAAATCCCCAGGGCCAGTTAGGCTGAATACCGTGCACAGGTCAACCAAGCAGTGACCTGGTGCACAGACCATGATCTCTTACTCAACTCATCAAAAACAAAAGAACTCATCATCGACCCAAGACGCCAGCCATCCCCCAAAACTCCTGTGCTCATTAAAGGTGAATCCATCTCCATCACTGACACATTCAAACTCCTTGGAACCCACATCAGCAACAACCTCAAATGTAGGACAAACGCAGACCACATCTATGGAAAAGCCCAGCAAAGACTTTTCCATCTCCGACAGCTCAGGAAGTTCAGAGTAAGGACTCATCTCATGCTCCGCTTCTATACAGCCATCATCGAAAGCATCCTCACTTCATCCATCACAGTCTGGTTCGGCAGTCTCGACTCACTCTCCCGTAAGAAATTACAGCGCATCATCAACAGAGCATCCAAAATTATTGGCTTACCCCTTCCATCCCTTGAATCACTTTACCACAAACGGACACTACACAGAGCCCGCAAGATCATCTCTGAACCCACTCATCCTGCACACTATGCCTTTCAGCTACTGCCCTCTGGGAGGCGTTACAGGACAATTGCCTCCAAAACAAACCGCTTCAAAAACAGTTTCATTCCCACTGCAATTAACATTTTAAACTCTGTACGGTGAGGAATAAGAATAAGCATGGCCCTTATGTATTATGTAATGTGTCTGTCTGTATGTATATCTATGTTATATGTTTAATGTTTGATGAAATGTTGGAACCTGTACCGAGCTGTACTGATAACAGATTCCACCAGCCTGGCTGTGTGGTCATTAAAATACAATACAATCCCAGAGTACTTAAGGAAGTAGCCCCAGAAATAGTGGATGCATTAGTGATAATTTTTCAAAACGCTTTAGATTCTGGAGTAGTTCCTGAGGATTGGAGGGTAGCTAATGTAACCCCACTTTTTAAAAAGGGAGGGAGAGAGAAAACGGGGAATTACAGACCAGTTAGTCTAACATCGGTAGTGGGGAAACTGCCAGAGTCAGTTATTAAAGATGGGATAGCAGCACATTTGGAAAGTGGTGAAATCATTGGACAAAGTCAGCATGGATTTATGAAAGGTCAATCATGTCTGATGAATCTTATAGAATTTTTTTAAGGATGTAACTAGTAGAGTGGATAAGGGAGAAACGGTGGATGTGTTATATCTGGACTTTCAGAAGGCTTTCGACAAGGTCCCACATAAGAGATTAGTATACAAACTTAAAGCACACGGTATTGGAGGTTCAGTATTGATGTGGATAGAGAATTGGCTGGCAGACAGGAAGCAAAGAGTAGGAGTAAACGGGTCCTTTTCAGAATGGCAGGCAGTGACTAGTGGTGTA
This sequence comes from Amblyraja radiata, assembly GCF_010909765.2. NCBI lineage: Eukaryota > Metazoa > Chordata > Chondrichthyes > Rajiformes > Rajidae > Amblyraja > Amblyraja radiata. The sequence goes on along the minus strand of NC_045959.1, from coordinate 8,290,554 downwards.
CCGCAAGGCTCAGTGCTGGGACCCCAGCTATTTACAATATATATTAATGATTTGGACGAGGGAATTGAATGCAACATCTCCAAGTTTGCAGATGACACGAAGCTGGGGGGCAGTGTTAGCTGTGAGGAGGATGCTAGGAGGCTGCAAGGTGACTTGGATAGGTTGGGTGAGTGGGCAAATGCATGGCAGATGCAGTATAATGTGGATAAATGTGAGGTTATCCACTTTGGTGGCAAAAACAGGAAAGTAGGCTATTATGTGAATGGTGGCCGATTAGGATAAGGTGAGATACAACGAGATCTGGGTGTCATGGTACACCAGTCATTGAAAGTAGGCATGCACGTGCAGCAGGCAGTGAATAAAGTGAATGGTATGTTAGCATTCATAGCAAAAGGATTTGAGTATAGGAGCAGGGAGGTTCTACTGCAGTTGTACAGGGTCTTGGTGGGATCACACCTGTAGTATTGCATACAGTTTTGGTCTCCTAATCTGAGGAAAGACATTCTTGCCATAGAGGGAGTACAGAGAAGGTTCACCAGACTGATTCCTGGGATGTCAGGATTTCATATAAAGAAAGACTGGATAGACTCGGCTTGTACTCGCTAGAATTTAGAAGACTGAGGGGGGATCTTATAGAAACTTACAAAATTCTTAAGGGGTTGGACAGGCTAGATGCAGGAAGATTGTTACCGATGTTTGGGAAGTCCAGAACAAGGGGTCACAGTTTAAGGAATAAGAAAAAAATCTTTTAGGACTGAGATGAGAAAAACATTTTTCACACAGTGAGTGGTGAATCTCTGGAATTCTCTGTCACAGAAGGTAGTTGAGGCTAGTTCATTGACTATATTTAAGAGGGAGTTAGATGTGGCCCTTGTGGCTAAAGGGATCAGGGGGAATCAAATTGGCAGGGGTGCTGAGGAAGAGGATTTTTTGGAATGTATGCGGGATAGTTATCTAAATCAACATGTAGAGGAACCAACGAGAGAGCAGGCTATTTTAGACTGGGTATTGAGTAATGAGGAAGGGTTAGTTAGCAGTCTTGTTGTACGTGCCCCCTTGGGCAAGAGTGACCATAATATGGTTGAGTTCTTCATTAGGATGGAGAGTGACATTGTTAATTCAGAAACAATGGTTCTGAACTTAAAGAAAGGTAACTTTGAGGGTATGAGACGTGAATTGACCAAGATTGACTGGCAATTAATTCTAAAAGGGTTGACGGTGGATATGCAATGGAAGACATTTAAAGACTGCATGGATGAACTATAAAAATTGTTCATCCCAGTTTGGCAAAAGAATAAATCAGGGAAGGTAGTGCATCCGTGGATAACAAGGGAAATCAGGGATAGTATCAAAGCGAAGGATGATGCGTACAAATTAGCCAGAAAAAGCAGCATACCGGAGGACTGGGAGAAATTCAGAGACCAGCAGAGGAGGACAAAGGGCTTAATTAGGAAAGGAAAAATAGATTATGAAAGAAAACTGGCAGGGAACATAAAAACTGACTGCAAAAGTTTTTATAGATATGTGAAAAGAAAGAGATTAGTTAAAACAAATGTAGGTCCCTTGCAGTCAGAAACGGGTGAGTTGATCATGGGGAACAAGGATATGGCGGACCAATTGAATAACTACTTTGGTTCCGTCTTCACTAAGGAAGACATAAATAATCTGCCGGAAATAGCAGGGGACTGCGGGTCAAAGGAGTTGGAGGAATTGAGTGAAATCCAGGTTAGCCGGGAAGTGGTGTTGGGTAAATTAAATGGATTAAAGGCCGATAAATCCCCAGGGCCAGATAGGCTGCATCCCAGAGTACTTAAGGAAGTAGCTCCAGAAATAGTGGATGCATTAGTAATAATCTTTCAAAACTCTTTAGATTCTGGAGTAGTTCCTGAGGATTGGCGGGTAGCAAACGTAACCCCACTTTTTTAGAAGGGAGGGAGAGAGAAAACGGGGAATTACAGACCAGTTAGTCTAACATCGGTAGTGGGGGCAGTGTTAGCTGTGAGGAGGATGCTAGGAGACTGCAAGGTGACTTGGATAGGCTTGGTGAGTGGGCAAATGTTTGGCAGATGCAGTATAATGTGGATAAATGTGAGGTTATCCATTTTGGTGGCAAAAACAGGAAAGCAGACTATTATCTAAATGGTGGCCGACTAGGAAAAGGGGAGATGCAGCGAGACCTGGGTGTCATGGTACACCAGTCATTGAAAGTGGGCATGCAGGTGCAGCAGGCAGTGAAGAAAGCGAATGGTATGTTAGCTTTCATAGCAAAAGGATTTGAGTATAGGAGCAGGGAGGTTCTACTGCAGTTGTACAGGGTCTTGGTGAGACCACACCTGGAGTATTGCGTACAGTTTTGGTCTCCAAATCTGAGGAAGGACATTATTGCCATAGAGGGAGTGCAGAGAAGGTTCACCAGACTGATTCCTGGGATGTCAGGACTGTCTTATGAAGAAAGACTGGATAGACTTGGTTTATACTCTCTAGAATTTAGGAGATTGAGAGGGGATCTTATAGAAACTTACAAAATTCTTAAGGGGTTGGACAGGCTAGATGCAGGAAGATTGCTCCCGATGTTGGGGAAGTCCAGGACAAGGGGTCACAGCTTAAGGATAAGGGGGAAATCCTTTAAAACCGAGATGAGAAGTACTTTTTTCACACAGAGAGTGGTGAATCTCTGGAACTCCCTCCCACAGAGGGTAGTCGAGGCCAGTTCATTTGCTATATTTAAGAGGGAGTTAGATGTGGCCCTTGTGGCTAAGGGGATCAGAGGGTATGGAGGGAAGGCAGCTACGGGATACTGAGTTGGATGATCAGCCATGATCATATTGAATGGCGGTGCAGGCTCGAAGGGCCGAATGGCCTACTCCTGCACCTAATTTCTATGTTTCTATGTTTCTATGGTAGGGAGAGAAGGCAGGCACAGGATACCGAGTTGGATGATGAGCCATGATAATATTGAATGGCGGTGCAGGCTCAAAGGGCCGAATGGCCTACTCCTGCACCTATTTTCTATGTTTCTATGTTATTCTCCATGGGTGCTGGAAGGGGCGTTACCTTCATGGTTACTGACAGGCTAGAAGACCAATCTGTTGATCTCATGATTTTTTAAACTTACATAACTTTTCTAATATTTCACCGATCGGAACATAACTTGGTGCGCTTGGAGCAGAGGAGAATGGTGAGTAAGGTTACCAAAAAGCCTTGCGATATACATTACCATTTTTGTGTAAATTAAAAAAAACGCCAACCGGAAGTGGCCAAGATGAGAGTTTTAGCAATAGTGTGGATGATCCTCAGTCTGTAATTTTGATGCAACAAATAAATTGTGCATCTGTTGATGCTGCCATCAGTTACAAGCACATCGTGGAGATATACTTTAATCCATTAAACAGCTGGAGTCTTCAAATATCTGTGCTATAATCCATATCTATTAATTGAGCAGCAAATTCAGCCTAGCCTCAGAATTCATTTTCCTCAAAAAGAGCAGGTTAGATGCTGTACCTGACACCCCGAGTTACCCTAGCACTCTGCGAAGAAATAGCGCATAACAACATTAACAGTAGCCAAGTACAATACATGTCATACCTTTGGAAAGACGTGAAGAAATGGGAAAATGAATTACGCATCCAAAAATTTAGTCAAACGTACAACACTTTTCACTGCTGTTGAAAACAGACGTGTTTTACCAATTTGATTACGTCGTACAAAATAAATTAAAAAAAACTTTTTGCAGACCAAATTTCTAAACTTTCACTGTTATCACATCCGAACTAAGTCCAGACTTCCAGTGATTTATTCTGTTTCAGGTGCCATTAAGTACTATTTGCAATTCATATTTAACACTGTTCTGTTAACCTCATATCCTTCTGATGAATAATAGATGGACTGTTGAGTATCAGTTCTATGAAACAAAAGGGGTGCAAATGCTTATCTTGAATCAATGATTAAGAAAGAAAGAATCAGGTTTTCCACGTTCAATGCAAAGCATAAAAATGTCAGAGTTTAAATACCACTTGTACTGAGCAACAACTAGTTCCATTACACGATTTTTCCACTAGGTGGACCAATGAGTCCATATTTTGAGACTGAATCAACTGTTGTAGTGTAACGATAAGGGGGAAGTCTTTTAGGACCGAGATGAGAAAATCATTTTTTATACAGAAAGTGGTGAATCTGTGGAATTCTCTGCCACAGAAGGTAGTTGAGGCCAGTTCATTGGCTATATTTAAGAGGGAGTTAGATGTGGCCCGTGTGGCTGGGGGATCAGGGGGTATGGAGAGAAGGCAGGTACAGGATACTGAGTTGGATGATCAGCCATGATCATATTGAATGGCAGTGCAGGCTCGAAGGGTCGAATGGCCTACTCCTGCACCTATTTTCTATGTTTCTATGATACAATGCACTATATAGTGCTGAGGTCTGCAAACATTATGGCATACCTGTAGAAATACTTCAACAGCAACACCTATTAATATCCTCCCCCAATCTGTCATTTGTTGGAACTGGGCTGATTTGTTTCTGTAATTAGTTTTGCCCTCCAGAAGGCTGACTCATGATTTGTGCTGTAAATTAAGCACAGGCGCTGGATATCATGTTCTAAGCTGCAAACCACTAAATAAATCAGCAATTAGAAGGTTGAATGGACAGAAATGATAACAGTAATTGCTTTATATCATACTTCTAGCACTCAGCCTGAATACAGTTCACACAAGTTTAATTAGCATCACATGTTTTTCTGCATAAAAAATAATCCCAGTTATGAAAATGTTGTAGTCTATAAAATGACTGGAATTCACCAGTTATAACTGTGCCACATTGTAGAAGAGATCAAAGGCTGTAGGCAATCTGTGTTTCACAAACTAGATTTAAATGATGAAGCTCAGCGATTGTTTCGCAGAACACTTCTGTTCAGTCCGCCTAAACCTACCTGATATCCTGGTTGCTAAACATTTTAACTCCCTTTCCCATTTGCACACTGACCTTCCCGTCCTGTGCTTCCTCCATTGTCAGAGTGAGGCCCAGAGCAAATTGGAGGAACAGCACCTCATATTTAACTTGGGCAGCTTATATCCCAGTGCTATGAATATTGAGCTCTCTAACTTCAAGCAACTCTTGCTTTCCCTCCTTCACCATTCCTCCCCCTTCCCAGTTCTTAGACCAGCCTGACTCTCCCCCTGATTCCATTTTATCTCTGGTAGACAAAAGTGCTGGAGAAACTCAGCGGGTGCGGCAGCATCTATGGAGCGAAGGAAATAGGCAATGTTTCGGACCAAAACGCATCTTCAGATCCATTTTATCTTTGTTTGCTTTGTTGTCACCACCTAGCCAACAATGGTCTATTATACATTTATCTCTTACCTTTCCTTATCTCCGTAACTCCTGCTCCCCTCTCATACAATCTGAAGAAGGGTCTTGACCCAAAACATCACCCATTCATTCTATCCAGAGATGCTGCCTGTCCCGTTGAGTCAATGATGAAAGTTGTGTTTGCGGATTATAATTCAATGGAGAAGTTGGGAAATACTTTATCCAAAGGATTGAATACATTTTATCCTTTGAGAAAATAAATATACTTATGAAAGTGCAATGCATTTTGAAATTTCTGCAATGATGTATCTAAAAACGAAAATGCATGTTTTTTGTTCCAGTACAGATGCACCATGCCTTAATAAGAACTGTTAATCATATGGATTTACAAAAGTGTTTTGCTACTTGCAACTGCAAAAACAATGGGGAAAGATGAATGGGGAAAGATGAATGGGGAAAGATGAATGGGGAAAGATGAATTCCAGAAAGAACCTTGAGCATCAGCATTCACTTGCAGTTAAACGATTTGCAGAATTTTGTAAACTGTTATTCTCTTTTTCTTCTGCCCACAGTCTTCTTTCATTCTTAACAACACAACTAGAATGATATGATAACCTGACTGGAAAATTCCAAAAGCAACGTTTTCCAGCTTGATGCAATCTGGATTTGATAGTGGACCACAAATTGGGACAGGCCATGCTGGTATCAGAATGGCTTGGATTAATTTGAAGTATTAGGTTGAGTGATGGAGCTAACCAGCATCTAAGGCACATCAATTTACCGCTACCAAGTCTAAATGCAACATATGGAGCTGCATCTATGAAAGGTTTTATTCTAGAAGTAAGGAATTGCAGATGCCGGTTTACAAAAAAAAAGTAGCTCCGTGGATCAGGCAGCATCTCTGATGAATAAGGAAAGGAAACGTTTCGGGTCAAGATCCTCCTTCAGACTAATTGACAATCAGTTACCTATCCATATGAAATTTCCCTTATCCATATTGTCCAGAGATGCTTGCTGACCCGCAGTTACTCCAGCACTTTGTGGCTTTGTAGTTTTTATTCAAATTTGTTCATTCACAATAAACACTCATTCTTCATCTACAATAAAGACTCACTTGACTAAAGTTTCTAGCTAAACAAGCACTTTGGTTCTTTGCTCATGTAGGAAGACATAAACAATCTCCCAGAAATACTAGGGGGCCGAGGATCTAGTGGGAGGTAGGAACTGAAGGAAATCTACATTAGTCTGGAAATGGTGTTAGGTAAACTGTTGGGACTTTTATTTTGTTGGGTGTGCAATGGGTGCGGTCACAACCCCTTTTTTTCCAGAGTAAAAAAAGAATATGTTCTATTGCATTTATGTGAGAAATACCGATTTCCCCAACAAAATACTGATTTTCAGCCATCAAAATATGGAAATGCTCGGTGAAACTTGACAGCTCTGCAACTATTCACAATCACATTACGTTTGAGAATTCAAAATGTGATTTGTGATCTTGTTTATGAGTAATTTTTGAACTAGAATTTGTTATAATAGTATGACAATAAAATAGGTTAGTTTGAAAGCAATCATAGTAATGTCAATGCACCATTTAGTTTGACTTCAATTTTCATGATGGAAATTGAAGTTGAACTAAATGTTGTATTCACATCACTATTCCATGTTGAAATTGATGTGATGTGAAGTTGTTAGGTCAGGAGGACCATTAAAGGTGCACTGCACACACTAACACAGTCTAACAGTAACAGGCAATCAAATCAACACACAAAACATTTTCTAAAAAAAGGTTTTCTTTACTGCAAAAACTTACAGTATTTTATTTGCAGTTTCTGCATGCTCCTTTATAACTTTTTACAACAGTACAACTTGTTCATTAAAACGACAACTTCAATTCTTGATCTTTTTTTAAATCTATACAACACTGACCCCAATTATCCCATGCCACCCACTCATTACTCTTGACTCAACCAAAATTATTTCTGAAATATTGGTCATAAATTTGGTGCACAAATGCTCCAAATAAGGCTCAGAATGCACCAGAGAGCATATAAAACCCAGAGCTTCCAGGGCTCTTAAACAGGCCCTGGACCCCGGCCGCGAGGGGCTTCAACCTTGTGATGTGCGCTGTGCACACATTATTTCACATACATTTTTTGTAATCCTGTCATGGCACCCCCCTTTTTCAAAAGCTTCGTACAGGCCTGTGAAGGGAGATCAATCCACAGGTCTGCATCCCAGACTACTCAAGTAGGTGGCCCTAGAAATCATGGATGCATTGGTGATCATTTTCTAATGTTCTCTCGACTCTGGATCAGTTCCTGCGGACTAGGGTAGCCAATGTATCCCCACTTTTTAAGAAAGGAGGGATAGAGAATACGGAATTATAGACCAGTTAGCCTGACTAGAAGAAGCAGCGAATTTGGAAAGCAGTGATGGGGATCCATCAGTAAGCATGGATTTATGAAGGGGAAATCATGCTTGACTAATCTTCTGGAATTTTTTGAGGATGTGAAACGTAGAATCGAGTTTCACTGTACTTGGTACAGTGAACCTTTTTTGAACCTTTGAATGGATAAGGAAGAGCCAGCGGATGTGGTGTATCTGGACTTTCAAAAAACCTTTGACAAGGTTCCACACAAGAGATTAGTGTGCAAAACTAGGCACATGGTATTGGGGGTAGGGTATTGACATGGTTAGAGAACTGGTTGACAGACAGGAAGCAAAGAGTAGGAATTAATGTGTCCTTGTCAGAATGGCAGGCAGTGACTAGTGGGGTGCCACAAGGCTCAGTGCTGGGATCCCAGTTATTTACCATATATATTAATGATTTAATAATAATAATAATAATAAATACTTTATTGATCCCCTCAGGGAAATTCAGATGTCCAGAAGCTCCCAACCAACAAACCCACAGATTCAAAACGAACGCAGACAGAAAATACATAGAATACAATGTGGACACTACCTGAGAGCAATAAATACTTAAAAAGACCAATAATTAACAGTTAAAAATTAATAATTGCAAAATGCATCCCCCTACAGCCTAGCGGTCCGAATTATAAAATCTAATGGCTGCAGGGGTGAAGGATCTCCTGAACCGCTCCGTTCTACAGGGCAGGGAGAGGAGCCGGTTGTTGTTCCGATTGCTCTTTTGACTCTCCAGAATTATATGGAGGGGATGCCCGGGGTTTTTCAGGATGACCTGCACCTTGTGCCTCATACGCCTCTCAAGCACCTCCATCCCAGAGTCTACTCTCCCCTCCAGCACTGAGCTAGCTCAATTAACCAGTTTGACCAGCTTCCTATTGTTTTTTGCACTAATGCTGTTGCCCCAGCAGACAACAGCGTAGAAAATAACGCTTGCAACCACTGTGTTGTAAAACATGTGCAGCATATCCTTACACACATTGAAGGATTTGACCCTTCTGAGGAAAAAGAGTCTGCTCTGGCCTTTTTTGTAGAGGGAGTCAGAGTTGACAGACCAGTCCAGTTTGTTGTCAAGGTGCACTCCAAGGTATTTATATGTCTGCACCACCTCAATGTCAGCCCCTGCAGCGTTGACCGGCTGAAGGGGGAGCTTGGACCTGCCAAAGTTAACCACCATCTCTTTAGTCTTTGTTGTGTTCAGGGTGAGACAGTTCTCTTCACTCCAGGCACAAAAGGCACTGGTCAAGTTCCTGTATTCCTCCTCCTGCCCGTTCCTTACACATGCCACAATCGCTGTATCATCTGAGTATTTCTGTACGTGGCATGTGTCAGACTTATAGTTAAAGTCTGCTGTATACAGGGTGAAGAGGAACGGGGCCAGAACCGTTCCCTGTGGGGCTCCAACATTGCACACCACTGTGCCAGAGACACTGTCCCCCAGCTTAGACAAAGGAATTAAATGTAACATCTCCAAATTTGTGGATGACACAAAGCTGGGTGGCAGTGTGAGCTGCGAGGTGATTGCTATGAGGGTGCAGGCTGACTTGGATAGGTTAGGTGAGTGAGCAGATGCATGGCAGATGCAGTATAATGTGGATAAATGTGAGGTTATCCACTTTGGTGGCAAAAGCACGAAGGCAGATGGATGATGCAACGAGACATGGGTGTCCTTGTACATCACTCACTGAAAGCAAGCATGCAGGTACAGCAGGCAGTGAAGAAAGCAAATCGCATGTTGGCCTTCATTGTAAGAGGATTTGAGTATATGAGCAAGGAGGTCATACTGCAGTTGTACAGGACCCTGGTGAGACCGCACCTGGAATATTGTGTGCAATTTTGGTGTCCTAATTTGAAGAAGGACATTCTTGTTATTGTGAGAGTGCAGCGTAGGTTCACCAGGTTAATTGCTGAGATGATGGGACTGGCTTATGACGAAAGAATGGATGAACCGGGCTTATATTCACTGGAATTTAAAAGGATGAGAGGGGATCTTATAGAAACATATCAAATTCTTAAGGGATTGGACAGGCTAGATGCAGGAAATGTGTTCCCGATGTTGGGGGAGTGCAGAACCAGGGGTCACAGTTTAAGAATAAAGGGTAGGCCATTTAGGACTGAGATGAGGAAAAACTTTTTCACCCACAGAGTTGTGATTCTGTGGAATTCTCTGCTACAATTGGCAATGGAGGACAATTCACTGGATGTTTTCAAGAGAAAGTGATATATAGCTCATCGGGCTAACAGAATCAAGAGATATGGGGAGAAAGTAGTAATGGGGTACGGATTTTGGATGGCAATGCTGGCTCGAAGGGCCGAATGGCCTACTCCTGCACCTATTTTCTATGTTTCTATGTTTGTAAAGCGTTATCATTGCTCAGTAGCACCATACACACTGCCTAACAACATCCGTGTGGTTGAACTCTCTTATCTGAAATGCAGCTCCATCAAAGACAATGGAAGGAATTTGATCCTGACAAAATTATTCTGTTAATGACTGGGGATGAATTGTTAGGCAACCAAATACATTAAAGGACATAAAACTCTGCTTTTATATGACACATTTCACAACTTCATGATTCCTAGACCACTGTTTATCCAAATAACGACCTTTGAGGTGCGGCCACTGTGAGCTATGGGAGAAGCCAATGTTTACACAGCAAGTTCCAGGTTTACTCTCAGGGAATCTGTTAGTGTGATTGGCTGTGAGATAGCTATTGGCTGGAGCAAAATGTTTACCTCAGGCCACATCTTTGAAATCATCACTGTACCACCAGGAGGAGAAGAATAAAGTGCCATAAAGGGTCATTGGCGCGTCATTTACGTGACATCATAAAAATTGGTTGGCGCGTTGTGACACACGCATGGTGCGTGGTGAGGCGTGGTGGCGTATGCAATGACGTGCGGTAACGTGCGGCGCCCCTGGATTTTGGAATGCTCAAAATCCTCGCGCGCCACTTGCGTGACGTATCCCTTGCGCACGCTGACGTACTGATGGCATATGCTGACGTACTGACGCCGTACGTGTAGCGCGCGGTGACGCATGGTTACACACGGTGACGCACGAACATTGCCAGTGCTAATTTATTATGTGTCACCGTGCGTCAACGTCCATAACCGTGTGCCGCCTGTACACCGTTTGCACGCCATTTGCGCATCATTTGAGCGCCGCACAACACGTGATCACCCGGGTATAATGCGCGTGTAGTTTTGAAAAATTTTCACTGGGAAAATCCTTGCCACTGAGATCGGACTAGGTACGAACGACATCGCAAATGGCTCCCAAAAGAAGCAGGGCCCTCAAGAGCACTTGGCGCGCGACTGTCGTACTGCTAGACGGTTTTCGCGTGACTATACCGCGTCAGTCACTACCGGCCTGTCGCGTAAATGACGCTCAAATGACGCCCAAGTGGGATAGGCCCTTAAGAACAGTTTCCATTTATATTGTCCTTAATGTAGCAAAACATCCCAAAATGTTTCCACGAATGCAGTTAAACAAAACTTGATGGTCATCCACATGAGAGAAATAAGGAAGATGATTGAAAATGTGAACGCATTTTAAAAATTAAAAGCTCATAAAAATCCACTGCATTTTTGAAATAGTCTGAGGAAATGACAATTCACCAATAAAGGTTGTTTTTATGATTGAAGGTATTGAAAAGCTCATTTGAATCACACGTAACAATGTGCAAAATATTCAGCTTTTACATAACACCCATGCGCAGATTTATTTCAGAGAAACAGCACGGGAACAAGCCCTTCGGCCCACAGAGTCCACACTGACCCTTGATCTCCCGTCCACACTAGTTCTATGTTATCGCACATTCTTATCCACACCCTACACACTTGGAGCAATTTACAGAGGCCAATTAACCTACAAACCCACGCGTCTTTAAGATGTGGGAGGAAACCAGGACACCTAGAGGAAATCCATGCAGTCTCGGGAAGAATTTGCAAATCCACGCAGGCAGCACCCGAGGCCAGAATCGAACCTGGGTATCTGGCACCGTGAGGAAGCAGTTCTACCAGCTTCGCCACAAATGCTTGGAAGAATTTGTCAGATGAAGCTCTGATGATTTTGCAGAACCTGTCATCATTACTGCTCCACCTGGGGAACAACAGAAAATCACCAACAGACACTTCTGCATTTCCCTGTGTAATTGTACTTGTTTGTTCTCTCGCAGCAGCCGTCTGCTTCACGGTGTAATGACAGTGAAAATTCTCAACAATGTTACACCCCCAGTAAAAACAAAAACCGAATCTGGGAATTTATAATGAGCCATCTGCTGCTCAGTTGCTGAAAGCCTAACTGTGCCCTTGCTATCTCTTGACATGGGACCTGACTTCAAATTGGACCAGACCAGAGATGAAGAGGTAATTTTAATGATTTCCTGCCATCACAAAAGTAGCGCTGCTAGAATTGAAATGGCAACCTTCTCTGGTTCATTGTTATATCAGAAACAAGAGCGGATAGAATGCTGATCCCATTAGTTCTGGCCACAATTCGTGCAGAATTAAATTAAGCTAAGGCCATGTATTAGATTATCCCCGCAACAAACTTTTCACATAAACTAGGTGCAAACAGAAATAAATAAAGCAAATTCCACTTCCCACACCTCCGCTGGTCTCGGCACTGTTCAGGGCTGAGCTGATTGGGCTTCAGATCCTACATACACTGTGATCAATATTGTGATATCAGTACATACATGAACTACAAACATTAATAGGTAATGCCTTTGTCAACATCTAGTAACCATTTGAAAATGATAAATCATTTTCACAAATTATTTCAAAATTACCCAATTTGATATCCAATAAATACATAAGGTATAATTTACAATCTATAAATATTTGTTGAGTTAGGAACCAAAACATGAACAATATACACCAAAAGTAGACAAACTGTATTAAGCATTAAGCTTTTGACAACAATGTGCCCTTGCATTTATAAAACAAATTCATTGTTCCCAAGTATGGGAACACCACCCTGGGCATTTCTCGCCAAGAAAAGAGAACAGTTTTAATGTCAAAGTTCAGATTCCATTGCTCTAAACCCATACTTGCTTAAGTGTCCAGTGCTAATCAATCACTTGGGATTATGACTTGCATTTGTGGAGGAACAATGAATTACAGAGACCGTATTTTTCAAGTGACTGCACGTTTAATTGAGATGCTGAGAGCAGATTAACCCTTCAATGTGAGATAATGAGAGTGCTCACATAGTGACAACCTTTCACTAATTGCATCTCACAAATTCATCACTGCATTATTTGAGAATTCCCAGCTTATATAAACCACTGGTTAATATCCACATAATATATAAGGAGGTGCAGAATTGTTGTAAATAAATTATGATATGCTATCTATGTTGATGGTTTATTTACTGTGTTCTGTGTACTGATACATGTTTAAAATCATCATTATCTGATGGAACACAAACATCTAAAATTTGTACTTTTGGGTAATGTCAGATGTTTAGTGATTATCCATCAGTCGTTCTTCTGCAGGCAATTAAATAATAGTAGTTGCTTTTCGCCAGATTTAACTTGTCACTTTGAGTTTGTGGGGAGATAATATTTTAAAGGTGCCTGCTTTGGTCATTTCTGTGTGGGCTGAATTCCTGGAACAGCAAATAATCCGACTTGCAGCTGTTGAAATGGCTTCTGGCAATGTTGGTGTTGGTGCTCCCCCAGCTGTAACACAAATAAACTGAAATGCAATGTTCACCGAGCTTCCTTCATATTCCAACCACAATACTTAATAAAAATCAGTGTTGCCACGAAGTGATCAATATTGTGAACATTCATCCCACTTCCCAGGAGATGGAGATAGAAGTGGAGATGCCATTTCTGCCGTTCGTCATTTAAATTCAGTTGACAATTAAATCAGAAATAAAAAGCTATCAAAAAGGTGGCTGTTAAATCAATGCAAACATTTGGCTGGTTCAGTAATGTACTCAGGGACATAAAGCAGCTGTCTGGGCAATTTATGACCAGACACACAACAGACCCTGAAATAGCCAAGCTATCTGCTCAATTTAAGATCAATTAGGAATGGGCAATAGATATTGGGCTTACCAATGAAATCCACGTTCTGTGAATTAATAAAGCAAATTGTTACCCTCTTTCATCCCTACCCTTCATTTCTACACTCGTTGCTCCCAGCCAATTTGTACAATGATTATATATATATATATTGAATGAATATATATATATATATAATGAACACTGCATAAGAGCCCACAGAATTTTAAATGATTTTTGAAAGTCATACAACTCTTGCTTGAAGCAATTTATTGCCACATATAATACTTTGGGGAATGCAATGCAATGCACAGATTCCATCTGTGGTTCCGTCATCGCTTATGAATATTAAATGATGGAGCTTAGCCTTAGCGGGGATCGTTTATGAATTCAGAGGCCAGGCTCCAACTCATCCAGCTGTTCAGTAAGTATTCAGTAATCGATACCTTTGTTTCCTACATAACCACTATTAGAGAGTCAATAAGGCAGTTTAAACTCCATTAGGAAAGGACAAAGGGCTATTGGAAACTATTTGGAATCAAAAGCTTGAACCCAGGTAGGGAATTCTGATTATCTATAATTACCTAATGCAATTCAAAAATCAGAAACAGTCAGCAGGCAGGTGTTGGTCACTTTCAGAAGCTGAGTCATGAGGGAAGACATGATGCTCATGTCTTGTACTCGCTGGAATTTAGAAGATTGAGGGGGGATCTTATAGAAACTTATAAAATTCTTAAGGGGTTGGACAGGCTAGATGCAGGAAGATTGTTCCCGATGTTGGGGGAGTCCAGAACAAGGGGTCACAGTTTAAGGATAAGGGGGAAATCTTTTAGGACCGAGATGAGAAAAACATTTTTCACACAGAGAGTGGTGAATCTCTGGAATTCTCTGCCACAGAAGGTAGTTGAGGCCAGTTCATTGGCTATATTTAAGAGGGAGTTAGATGTGGCCCTTGTGGCTAAAGGGATCAGGGGGTATGGAGAGAAGGCAGGTACAGGATATTGAGTTGGATGATCAGCCATGATCATACTGAATGGCGGTGCAGGCTCGAAGGCCTACTCCTGCACCTATTTTCTATGTTTCTATGCTCGGTATCTCAAATGGAAACTAAAGTTAACAATGTAATCAGCCAGCATTATAAACAGACTAATTAGTGAAGAAGAAAGCGAGATCTTGTTGACCAAAATAGTTTCCATTGTGTGATTATAAAGGTCAAGATGCTACTTTGTTTTGAGGCAGTTGGACTACGTGTTGTATCTGGTTGGGTAAAATACTTAACCTGATATAGCCATATGTTCCTCCAAAAAGGCCAGTTTTCACCCTGCTCCACCCAACTAGACACCATTCTTTGCCCAAAAGGACAATATTCTCTTCCGAACTGGACAACAGGTTTGTAGTTTAATTGGCTTTGAGTAAATGTTTAAAAAATTGGCTTGTGTGTGTGTGGGGTAGTGTTAATGTGCGGGGATTGCTGGTCGGTGCAGATTTGGTGGGCCGAAGGGCCTGTTTCTGTGCTGTAACTCTGAACTAAACTAAACATTCTCCTCTGAGTTGGACAATATTCTGCTCCCGACTGAACAGTCTTCTTCTTGCAACTAAACAGTATTCTCGGCCTACATGGAAAACACTCTCCTCCCAACTGGACAATAATTTATCCTCACCTGAATAATATGGAAAACTCCCAGCTCTCTCTCATGTCCTCTCCTGCACACATATCTCTGCTCAGGAGAAGCTAAACCTGGCCCATTTGCCTGTGCAAACTACAGAGCACAACAACATTTCCTTTCCCAAAATGTCCTTGAATGTGCTGTGCCAAATCATTCCCAGAACTCCATGGTTGTCAGAATTCAGTTTGGTTGTAGTGTTGAGAAAGGCTCGGTAATCTCACCAATGACATGTCATGTGATTGTGCTGCAAGCAACTCTTTCATCCCCATCCTCCTTGCGCCCTTTATCAGAGATGAACTCAACATCCTCTTCAGTGCCTCATCACAGTTGTTCCAGCTGGGATGTACAACACTTGCATGGCTCTATTCTAGGCTATTATGAATGTGTAATTTTTCCTATGTACCATCACAGAACAATTAAATTCTCATTTGCAGCTGCATAAGAGGCCTATAAACATATTGCACATAGATAATATATAATAAACAAAAAATCAATAAATGAATAACTCTAGAGAACAAAAACCTGAAATCCTTAGCGTAACCCAAGACTGTTCATAGTTCACAGTAGAGGTACAGAGAGAGTACAGAGGAGATTTACTAGAATGTTGCCTGGGTTTCAGCAACTAAGTTACAGAGAGGTTAGGTCTTTATTCTTTGGAGCACAGAAGGTTAAGGGGGGATCTTAATAGAGGTCTTTAAAATGATGCGAGGGGTAGACAGAGTTGACGTGGATAAGCTTTTTCTATTGAGAGTAGGGACGATTCAAACAAGAGGACATGATTTGAGAATTAAGGGACAGAGATTTAGGTGTAACATGAGGGGGAACTTCTTCACTCAGAGAGTGGTAGCTGTGTGGAATGAGCTTCCA
The DNA here is from genome assembly GCF_010909765.2 of Amblyraja radiata. NCBI lineage: Eukaryota > Metazoa > Chordata > Chondrichthyes > Rajiformes > Rajidae > Amblyraja > Amblyraja radiata. The sequence continues at coordinate 8,274,266 of NC_045959.1, read as the reverse complement.
GTGAAAGTGGTGGAGGCAGGTTCGATTTTATCATTTAAAAATAAATTGGATAGGTATATGGATGGGAAAGGAATGGAGGGTTATGGTCTGAGTGCAGGCAGATGGGACTAGGGGAGAATACGTGTTCGGCACGGACTAGAAGGGCCGAGATGGCCTGTTTCCGTGCTGTCATTGTTATATGGTTATATGATAAGTTTTGTGTAGTTTTCAAGAGCCTGATGGTTGTTCGGAAGAAGCTATTCTTCAACCTGGTGATAAGGGTTTTTGGAAAATTATATCTAAGATTCTAAAATATTTTTCCTGATAGTAGGTCAAATGAGAGCATGACCAAGGTGGTGCGGATGTTTGATGATGCTGGCTGTGTTTTTGAGGCAGTGCCTCCTATAGATCCCTTTGATGATGTGGTCTATGCCTGTGATGGAGCGGGCAGTGTCTACCACTCTCTGAAGTCTCCTTCAATCCTGAGTATTGGCCCACTGAATCAGTGCCGACCAGCGATTCCCACACACCAACACTATCTTACATACACTAGGAACTATTTACAATTATACCAAGCCAATTAACTTTTAAATCTGTACATCTTTGGAGTTTGGGAGGATCTCGGAGAAAACCCATGCAGGTCACGAGAAGAAAATAGAAACTTTGTACAGACAGCACCCAAAGTCAGGATCGTATCTGGGTTTCTGGCGCTGTAAGGCAGCAACTCTACTGCTGGACCACCGTGCCACCCTGATCTCTCAACTGAACTGACTCACAGTAACACCTCTGTCAGCTCAACTTCCCCATCTGCAACACCATTGCTTTGGGATCCACCCCCTTGCCAGACTAATTTAAACTCTCCCAATAGCACAAACAAATTTGTCCACCAGGATATCAATGCCCCTCTAGTTCAGGTGCAATCGGTCTCCCTTGTAGAGGTCCATCTGTCCTGGATGAGAAGCAGCAGCCCCTCAGCACATGTTCATCAATATTGTCTTCCATGTCCTTGCCTCACTAGCTTGTGGCACAGGATGAAATCCTGAGATTGCAGCCATGGAGGTCCTGCTTTTTAACCATAAAGTACTATCTAAAGTGTCATTTTTAAAACTATCTAAATTCTCTTTACAGGACTGCATCCATTTTCCCACCTATATTTTTGGTACCAATCTACACCACGACCTCTAGATGCTCACCTTCCCTTTTCAGAATGTCCTATGGCTGCTTGAAACATCCTTGACCCTAGACAACCCTGGATCACACCCTGGAGTCTCATTCGCAGCCACAGAAATGTCTGTTCCCATGACTATAGAGTTTTGTATAATTATTTCTCACCTGGTCTATGTCCTGCCCTGCTTTACAGCAAAGCCACACATGGTGCCAGTGATCAGGCTGCTGTCGTTGTTTTCCCTGAGAGATTGTCTCCCTCACCCATACCCTCACCAAACAGGAACACTTGTTTCAGAAGGGAATAATTACAGAGGACTCCTGCACCACCTGGCCACCTAGCAGTCACCCATCTACCTGACTGAACCCACACTTGTACAGGGGACTTCTGGCCTTTGTTCTGTTTTGCGGGGAGAAGAAAGGAAAAAGGAGGAGGAGGAGCCCGAGGGCTGAGGGACAGATAGGAAGGGGAGGAGATAGCAAGGGCTAACAAAATTGGGAGAATTCGATGTTCATGCCCCCAGGATGCAGACTCCCCAAGCGGAATGTGTGGTGCTGTTCCTCCAATTTCCGGTGTTGCTCGCTCTGGCCATGGAGGAGACCCAGGACAGAGAGGTCGGATACGGAATGGGAGGGGGAGTTGAAGTGCTGAGCCACCGGGAGGTGAGGTTGGTTAATGCGGACCAAGCGGAGGTGTTCGGCGAAACGGATAGCCAAGCCTCTGCTTGGTCTCACCGATGTAGATCAGCTGACATCTAGAGCAGCGGATGCAATAGATGAGGTTGGAGGAGAATTTCCTTGTTCTGTTTTGGTACATATGACCGCCGCCCTGTCTATAACACTCTGCTTCTGAGATGCTCAGTGTCAAAAGACACTGATTCTTTTCATTTTAGCAATTGCTTACATATAATCCAAAACCCAGTTGGATAAATTGTCACACCTATAGTTGTTTCCTTCCGTACCTTTTTCTAATCAGCTATATAATGTGTATGTGATTACTGTGTAATAATATTTGCTATTTTCTGCTAAGCTATCATTGTCTCGTCCAACAGTGCAGAGATTACCGGAATGCTTTCATCAGCCTGAACTCAATTGATTTCTCACAGACCAGAAATTGAGTTTAAGGATTTACACAGTACCTGGAATGTTATCAGCAGAAAAGAGGGCAAAGACATTTTCATTTATCGGGTTCCTAATCTGTCAGGAGGAGAGAAGCAAACTTGAGAGTAATTTTTGCAACTGTTATAGAGCTGTGCACATCAGAAAATTATATCAGGAATTAATGGACAGACGACTGGGGAGCATCCTTGGGAATTCCATCAATTAAAGGGTGGTAACAATTGACACGTATACCAAGTATACAAAGTATACAAACCCAAGACAATTAACCTACATACCTGTACGTCTTTGGAATATGGGAGGAAACAGAAGAAAAGGAGATGGGTATGGGTGACTGGGATAGATGTAGGAATACACTTTAGAGGAAAATCAGGAGGGCAAAAGAGGAGATGAGATACCTCTTTCAAATACTGTAAGATAAAATTGTAACCCTAAAAGATTTAACAGATATATTATGAAAGAAACGACTCACTTAAAGATCAATCTCACTTGGAGACTGGAGGTCACTTGGAGACTGGAGGGTGGCTAATGTTGTACTGTTATGTGAGAAGGACTGCAAAGATAAGCTTATGGGCCTGTCCCACTTAGGCAATTTATCAGTGGACTGCTGACACACACACACACGCACACACGCACACACGCACACACGCACACACGCACACACGCACACACGCACACACGCACACACACACACACACACACACACACACACACACACACACACACACACACACACACACACACACACACACACACCTTCCTTCACCAGCCCGTTATGTAGGCGGGGGACAGGGCAAGCGGGGGGAGCGCTGTCTAAAAGATTCACACGGTGCAAAGCCAAGGTGAAACAGACACACACCGTGATGAACAGGAAGGTTGGCGCTGTAATTAAGATGGCTAAAGCACAGTGTACGGTAAGTCCTTTAAAAGAGGGAGGTGGGGGGAGGTGGGGGGAGGTGGGGGGAGGAGGGGGGAGAAGGAGTGGAGACAACTTTTAAGAAGCCAGAGATACACGGCTGTGAAGCTCGGCGGACATTTAACATTTAACATTACCGATCAGTTATCCTTTTTTTTCTCAATGAGCCAATGAAATTCACCGGTCAGCACCGGCTACAACCTATGAGAACCTCCGATAACCTTTGACCTCTTGGCAACCCATTAGGACCCCCTGGCAACCCACCTACGGCTCGAGAATTCTCGCTACTCTCCATGGCGGCTTCATTCTAGTCGCCGCTAATTTTTCAACATAGTAAGGCCGCGATTAGTTCCCAGAATGCGAGAACACCTCACGACCATGAAGGCGACTCCCGAGCAACCACACAGAAAGTTCTTGACCTGAAACGTCACCCATTCCTTCTCTCCAAAGACGCTGCCTGTCCCGCTGAGTTACTTCACCATTTTGTGTCTATCATATCCCACAAATCATATTTATATGAACCATAGCAGGGTCCTTGACAAGGTCATGCATGGTTAGCTAGTCCTAATGATTAGATCACATGGGGTTCAGGGTGAGATAGTCAACTGGATTTAAAATTGGCTTGGTGGAAGGGGTCAGAGGGTGGCGGTGAACAGTTGTGTTTCTGTCCGGAGGCCAATGAACAATGGTGTGTAGCAGCGATCTGCGCTGGTTTGACTGTTGTGTGACAATGACAATTTAAATGACAATGCTGTTAACGTGCAGATTTGCAGTTGACATCGAAATTGGTGGTTTAGGAGGGCTATCGAATATCTTCTAGGAGGCGGGCCAGAAATGGCGGATGCAGTTTAATGCTGACAAGTAGGAGATGATGTAAATCAGAATAGGATTTGCATAGTACGCAGTCGGGCCCTGGTGAGAGTTGTGCTGCAGAGAGATCTCAGGATACAGGTGCACAGTTTCCTTAAGGTAGCAATACAGATAAACAGGATGGTGAAGAAAGTCTTTGGCATGCTATCCTGCATCAGGAAGGGTTTTAAGTGCAGGAATTGGGACGTCATGTTAAAACTAAATGATATATGGGTTAGACCACATTTGGAGTATTGTGTGCAGCTCTGATTGTCCTCTAAAAGGCAACCTTCTGAAAGGTTGAGGTCAACGGGTGGACAGGAGGCATCAGATTCATTACCTTGTGTCCCTTATGTAAACAGATGACCTGGAGAACAAATCCATCTCTTTGGAAATCTGTTTTCACATTACCCTCAAGTCTGCTGCTAAGCCGAGTTTGCCTTTTGATGCTGTGAAAGGGTGCAAATCCTTAATGTTAACCACAACAGTAAAGCACAGAGCATGAATGTTGCACACAGCTTCAAACAGAATAACACTCTGTGAGCTGGTGCAGGAAACCTTGCACATTTCCTACAGCATTTCCAATAGTGCCTTATAAAACGGGCACAAGACTATAGAATTTGTCTACATTTTATTATGTTTTAGAAAACCTGTGCGCTTCTCAGAATGCCATCTTTTGTCAAAAACACAAAGTTTTTAGCTGCACTTTAAATTTTTGATCATTGACATCTTAAAACTATTGCATGGACCATTGACAACTCTATGCTTTTTAATAATGTGGAACCTCGGTCTTAAAACGAACTGGCAGTTCTCTCATATTTTATTTGCCTCAGTGTAAAAATAAATTCACAAAACACAAGCAGTGAATTTAATGAAAATTTTGAGCAACTGGGATAATGGTTGTTGAATCTTATAAACCCTTTTCAGTGAGTAGTGATTAAAATTGTTGGAAGCAATGTCAATAGGGTGCTGGAGTGGGCCAAGTCTGCACTGCCACACAAGGAGGACTCCACCAGTGCACAGATATTATGTGCAAGTGGAAGATGAGACCATCATTGGTTGGACCATCATCAATAGGTCTACATCACTGGCAGTATTGCTAACGCTAATTCCAACTGCAATAAGTGTCAATCTCAGCACCAATTAAAAAAATGGAAGGCTCACCCCAATACAAAATTACTTCAATTTGATGAGAAATTGACCTGATGCGTGCAATTACAATTGAGTAAATGTCCTTTCAAAACCCATTTTAGCTCATGATATTGGTTCAATCACAATGGAGTAGAAACGGAGAGAAATGACTGAATGTATTTATTTTAGATATAATCACTAAATAAAAACATTTCTCTTCTGTAGAGGGATAAAGTGATATGGTTTTGCCGTTTTAATTGTTTTCTAAACCTATAGGTTATTCTTCAATGATTCATGTAAAAGGACACCTCTGAATATCAACACCTTTCAATTTAAAAAGTACTCATTACCAACATGAATTCCCTTATTTCTTTTCCACATATTACATCTGATTTATCCTTTCCCAGTGACTTAATTTGTCTATTTCTCTACAAAGCCTCTTAGTATCATCCCCAGAGTCCAAACTGCCACTCCCCTCCCCACTTGCACTTCATTCCTTCATCCAAATGATAGATGTTGATTATGAAGAGTGGAGTCCTCAACCGTGATTGCTGCAATATCCACTAGTCACAGACATGCATATGAAATTGATCCATTCATATCTTCCCTGTTTTGTTTGTTCATTAACAAAATCTCTAATATTCTACTTCCAAATCTCACATAATCTCTCATGTTCAACTCCATCAAAGATTTTCTGAAAGTTCAACAAATGCTGAGAGAATGGAGCGGCTGAGCTTGTATACTCTGGAGTTGAGAAGGATTAAAGGGGATCTTATTGAAACATGTAAGATTATTAAGGGTTTGGACGCACTAGAGGCAGGAAACATGTTCCCGATGTTCGGGGAGTCCAGAACCAGGGGCCACAGTTTAAGAATAAGGGGTAAACCATCTAGAACAGAGATGAGGAAACACTTTTTCACACAGAGAGTTGTGAGTCTGTGAAATTATCTGCTTAAGAGGACGGTGGAGGCCAGTTCTCTGGATACTTTCAAGACAGAGCTGGATAGGGCTCTTAAAGATAGCGGAGTCAGGGGATATGGGGAGAAGGCAGGAACAGGGTACTGATTGGGGATGATCAACCATGATCATATTGAATGGCGGTGCAGGTTTGAAGGGCCGAATGGCCTACTCCTGCACCTATTGTCTATTGTCTAAACCATATCAACTGATCCCCCCCTTATCTATTTGGCTTGTTACAAATATAAACAGGATTTTAAACATGGTTTTGCTTTCACTAGTCCCTGTTGACTCTGTAATATCACAGCTGGTGGTGCTGCTGTCTCACAGCTCCTGTGACTTGGGTTCATTCCTGACCAAGGGTACTGTTTGTGTAGAGTGTCATATTCTCCCAGGACCCAGGATCCTCTTGTTGCCCCTATTTCCTCCCGCATTCCATGACCTCGTAGGTTGGTAAGTTAATTGGCTGCAAAAATTATCTGGCAGCACAGTGGTGTAGCTGGTAGAGCTGCTGCCTCAAAGAATCAGAAATCTGGGTCGAGAGTCAAGTCCAGAGTGTTTTATTGTCATGTGTCCCCGATAGGACAATGAAATTCTTATTTGCTGCAGCATAATTGAATATAATACGGGAGATAAAAGTTCAGTGTGTCTATAGACCATAGACCATATATGCACAATAAATAACAGATGAAGTGCAATAGTAATAATAGACTGTTATAGTTCAGAACTTATTTGATGTTGTGTTTAATAACCTGATGGCTGTGGGGAAGAAGCTGTTCCTGAACCTGGATGTTACAGATTTCTGGCTCCTGTACCTTCTTCCCGATGGCAACAGAGAGATGAGTGTGTAGCCAGGATGGTGTGGGTCTTTGATGAGGTTGGCTGCCTTTTTGAGGCAGTGACTGCGATAGATCCCTTCGATGGTGGGGAGGTCAGAGCCGGTGATGGACTGGGCAGTGATCACAACTTTCTGCAGTCTTTTCTGCTCCTGGACGTTCAAGTTGCCGAACCAGGCCACGATGCAACCAGTCAGTATGCTCTCTACTGTGCACCTGTAGAAGTTTGAGAGAGTCCTCCTCACAGTATGCACAGTACAATTCTGACCTCGGATGGTATCTGTGTGGAATTAGCACGTTCTTCATATGAGTGGGTTTCCGACAGGTGCTCTGGTTTTGCCGATATCTCAAAGTCCCGTGAGTATGTAGGTTAATTGGCCTTGTAAATTGTCCCTAGTATGTAGGGAGGGGATGTGAAAATGGAATAACAAAGATCTAGAAAGAATGGGTGATCGATGGCGTCATGGGCTCAGGCCACCAAAGGGCAAGTTTCCATGCTGTTTCTTTCACTCAATCAAAAAAAGCCTTTGTGTGCAGGTGAGTGATTTAATATCTGCAAGGAATTGATGAGTATGTTTGCCGTTTTCAATGGGAATGGTGTAAGATTGGTATGGTAGATACTTAATGGATGGGTTAAGCTGAAGGATGTGTTTCCATGCTGTGTGGCTCTACAATTATATGACCTTATGGTGGTATTATGGTGGTGTTGAGAGCCTTCCCCACCAGATCGTTCATGTACGGTCGGAGTCTCAGCACAACTGTGGGAGTTAGATCATCATCCATCACCTTATGGAATGAGCATTTGTCAAGAAGGTCTGTTCAGTAAGACAAGGCCCTTGTTCTGGATCATCCTGCACAGCTGCATAACACATAGCTCTTGCTCTATGGACAGTCCCAAGGGATGCTTACTGCGAACCACTGAGGGAAGGACACTAATTCAGTGGGAAATGATTTTTGGCTGCCTAAACCTTACTAGTGTTTCAGTGTAAGAACCTGTCTGTGATGAAAGGTTGCAGACTCACGTATTCCATGGTCCAGGACTACACGCTGAGGGATGATGTGTGCTTGCCACAAAGCCTTAATGTAGAAAAGCAACATTTAAAGGCCCTCCTGTTATTGCTGGAACCCACAGTAAAACTCTTCATCTTTTCACTCATTAGTAAGGCGTTCGACAAGGTGCCGCATGGCAGGCTGCTGTGGAAGGTTAGATCTCATGGGATCCAAGGAGAGATGGCTGAATGGATAGCAAATTTGCTCCATGGAAGGAAGCAGAGGGTGATGATGGATGGTTGCTTCTCAAAATGGATGCCTGTGACTAGTGGTGTGCCACAGGGTTCGGTGCTGGGACCGTTACTGTTTGTCATCTACATCAATGATTTGGATGAGAACGTACAGGGCAAGATTAGCAAGTTTGCTGATGATACAAAAGCTAGTGGTTTTGCAGATAGTGAAGATGGTTGTGAAAGATTACAGCAGGATCTGGATCGATTGGCCAGGTGGGCGGTGGAATGGTTGATGGAATTTAATAGAGAAGTGTGAGGTGTTGCATTTTGGGATGTAGAACAAGGGTGGGACAGTAAAGTTGTGGAGCAGAGGGATCTAGGAGTACAGGTGCATGGTTCCATGAAGGTCGAGTCGCAGGTAGATAAGGTGGACAAAAAGGCTTTTGGCACTTTGGCCTTCATCAGTCAGAGTATTGAGTATAGAAGTTGGGAGTACATGTTGCAGTTGTATAAGACGTTGGTGAGATTGCATTTAGAATATTGTGTTCAGTTCTGGGCACCATGTTATAGGGAAGATATTTTCAAGCTTGAAAGGGTTCATAAAAGATTTACGAGGATGTTGCCAGGACTAGAGGGTGTGAGCTATAGCGAGTGGTTGACTAGGCTTTGGTCTCTATTCCATGGAGCGGAGGAGGATTAGGGGAGATTTTATAGAGTTATACAAAATCATGAGAGGAATAGATCGGGTAGACGCACAGAGTCTTTTGCCCAGAGTAGGGAAATCGAGGACCAGAGGACATAGGTTCAAGATGAAGGGGAAAAGATTTGATAGGAATCCGAGAGGTAACTTTTTCACACAATGGGAGGTGGGTGTATGGAACAAGCTGCCAGAGGAGGTAGTTGAGGCTGGGACTATCCCATCGTTTAATCAACAGTTAGACAGGTACATGGATAGGGCAGGTTTGGAGGGTTATGGACCAAACGCAGGCAAGTGGGACTAGGGTAGCTGGGACATTTTTGGCTGGTGTGGGCGAGGTGGACTGAAGGGCCTGTTTCCACACTGTATCAATCTATGACTCTATGACTATGAATGTCTGTGAAAGAGAACATGATACCGTTCCATTATGACATGAATTTTGTAAAGCAATGGAGTGCGGAGTCTTGTACAATAAATGGCAACATATGTAAACAGTCTGAGGAAAAGAGGTCGGAATGTTGTACTGAGATGTGCAGGAATGCCTTTACAGAGAGAAAAATCCAATGTGCTGGAGGGAGGCTCGTGCCATGGAGGCGCACAAGAACGGACCCGGCAGCCGCCGTGAACAACCGTCAGCCAGCCGAGAGCGATGACAGCTGACGGGAACGAATATGCGGCGTGCTGCCCAAGACCAGGCATCAGGCATGGTTCACCGCTATGACATAGGGCCTAGTGGACCGCTGCCTACAGGGGGAATTTGTGAGTGGTGGACAAAAGAATTGGGTTGTGCAAAAGAATGTCACTATGCTGTGCATAGGTGACATTAAAGAACCATTGAATCAGTCATCATATGTGGGGGGGGGGGGGGGGGGGAATTGGCAGACAATGCTTTAGGTCAGGGCCCTTCTGATGTAGTACAGGGGATAAGCTGGTAAAAAGAGGTGTGGGTGGAACAAAGCTTGGCAAGTGATAGGTGCAAACAGGTATTGGGGGAAGGGGGGTGTCGGTGGATGACTGATGGGTGGAGTAAGTGACAAAAGCTAGAGGTGAGGAAAGAAAAAGGTTTTGGGTACGAAAAAATATATTACAATGGAAGGTGGAAGGGGAGTGGATAGTGGGAGGGTAAATGGGAATTTATGATTCGGAGATGAGTGTATGGTGGAGGGAAAGGAGCAGTGTCGGAAGGAACTGCAGATGCTGGTTTAAACTGAAGTTACATAGAAACATAGAAAATAGGTGCAGGAGTAGGCCATTCAGCCTTTCGAGCCTGCACCGCCATTCAATATGATCATGGCTGATCATCCAACTCAGTATCCTGTACCTGCCTTCTCTCCATACCTCCTGATCCCTTTAGCCACAAGGGCCACATCTAACTCCCTTAAATATAGCCAATGAACTGGCCTCAACTACCTTCTGTGGCAGAGAATTCCACAGATTCACCGCTCTCTGTTGACACAAAAGGCTGGAGTAGCTCAGCGGGTCAGACAGCATCTCTGGAGAAAAGGAATAGGTGACGTTTCAGATCCAGATCCTTCTTCAGACTGAGAGTCAGGGGAAAGGGAAACAAGAGAGATAGTGAAATAGAGAGATATAGAACAAATGAATGAAAGATATGCAAAAGAAATAACAATGATAAAGGAAACATGCTACTATTAGCTGTGAGCTAGGCATGGGTTAAGGGGATGGGGCCAGACAGTGTACTTGAGGCATTGGATCGGAAATGGAGAAGACTCAACGTATGATTTATTCATCATCCTATTTTTTTAAATTTTCTTATTTGATATTAAAGTTATTAAAAGGAATATAATGCATGGTGGTCCAATTATTGTCAGTCCCAATGTTGTGCTCATAAGTAAAGTGGTACTTTGTATAACATCTGGAGTTGCTGGCCATGTGAGAGAATGGTTATTGACTCCTATGCTTGGTCACCAACGTGATTGTTGGCCAGATGAAAGGATGTGAGTTAATGATCTCAAGGGACTGACATCTTTGTATGTTATTGCATTCATTAAATGAAAACCAAAGCTGCTTTATGTCAGTGCTCATCGGGGGCCAATAACAGTTGTAATCATAAAAGCGCACCACTTAATGCCTCCCACTGAGGTTTATCTTGTACTGTAAGCCCTGAATAAACAAGTCTTGTGCTTTTCACTACATCCTCTGTGGCTGTAACTAGGACATGTGACTAGGGGAGCCATTTTGAAGCAATGCATTGACCACAAAACCAAGTGCCTCCATATTTGATTACATTTTCTTCGTGAAGAGGTATTTTGCAATGTTTTGTTTAAATAGCCTGAATCTGGAACACATTTATAATGACACCGTTTTATAAATAGCTTAGAATTGTTTTATTAAAGCGGATCTTGTTGATGGTCTGCAGTTTCATTGCTCCCGTGTGTTAAGCTGAAAGTTACTGCAGTATCTACCATCTCATTATCCTCCCACTCAAGTACATGACCACATTGTTTTCAGTGAAGAAAGGCTCTACATTGTGAACATCTAGTCATCGCATTATGAGAAGGAAATAGAGGCTTTGGAGAGGGTGCAGAAGAAGTTTACCAGAATGCTGCTTCAATTAGCGGGCATTCATTGTAAGAAGACTTTGGACAACCTTGGATTGTTTACTTTGCAGAATCAGATACTGAGGGAAGTTGTGGCAAAAATATATAACATAATAGACAATAGGTGCAGGAGTAGGCCATTCAGCCCTTCAAGCCAGCACTGCCCTTCCATGTGATCAGGGCTGATCATCCAAGATCAATGCCCCGTTCCCATGAGAGACATAGATAGGGTAGACATTTAGAACCTTTTTTCCCCACAGTGGAAATGTCAAAGACTGGAGAGCATAACTTTAAGGTCATACAGGGAAAGTTTAAGGGAGATGTGTAGGACAGGTTTTTAACAGAGAATGAAGGGTGCATGGAACATGCTGCCGCAAGCGGTGATGGAAGCTAATACAATAGTGGCATTTAAGAGAATATCAGACAGGCACATGGATATGCAGGAAGTGGGTCATGTGTGGGCAGAGGAGATTCATTTAACTTGGCATCTGTAATGGAACACGAGCAGGTTTTGAGGATTCAGATCAATGATGGCGGAAGAATACTCCGACAACATTAAATCTCAAGCACAAATATTCATTAAAGCAACAACCACGCCACAAGAAGATAGCAATAGAATAGTAACATAACGTCTGTTAAAGCAACAATAAAAACAAAGTCAAAGTCAATTTTATTCATCACATACACCAGAAGGTGCAGTGAAATGAATTTGCCAGCAGCGCTACACTTAAAAAGAACACACAATAAGATTTAACACAAACATCCACCACAGCATTCCTCACAGTGGTGGAAGGCCCTCCTCCTTTGTTCACCCATGGTCGGGGCCATAAACCCTCTGTAGTCGCCGCTACGGATGGCTGGATCTACAGGCCCTCTCGTCGGGATGATCAAAACTCCGACGTCGGGACGGTCAAACACAATAAACTGTAATATAAATAGCAACAGAAAAGAGCAAATAAACACGGAATCCCAGGTCCTTCAGCCTCGAAGGCTGTAATTTCAAGTTTTTTTGAACAGTTTAAAAGCTTCAACTGGGGATCTTACAAAGAGCCTGTGTGTTCTCCACAACGTTGGCTAAGGGGAAGTCCCTCCCTGAAGTTGAAATTCACCAAAAATAGCAATAAGTCTCATGGCTTTCTGCCCATCAGGGACTCTTGCTTGCGATGACTAGTCTGGAGAACTTGAGGGTCTTGGCACTGTTCCAATCCTGGTCCAAGGTGAAGTCTTGTGAACATGTATAACAGGCATTTTCATACCTACATGCCTGAGCTTCCACCCTCATCTAACAAGAATAGTTGACATTATTTCACACTGGCTATCCTCCTTAGAGTCGAAAACAAGAGTTATTTGTCATATAAAACAGCGAGCTAATCTCTAACGTCTCTGGGAAGGTAAAAGTTTATCTCGGTGACCTTGCAGCCTGTCATGATTTACTGGTTCTTAGTCCAATCATTTCCCCAAACATCTAATTGTTTTTCTAAGTGAGCCTACTTACCAGATATGTGGTGCTGTTAACTTAGCTGAAATGCATGGTTGTTAGCTGACACCTTCATTTCAGCTGATAGAATTGACTTTAACCCTTACATTACAGCATCATGTTTGGCACAGATATTGTAGGCAAAGGGTCTCGCCCTGTGCTGTACTTTTATGTTCTATTTTCATAAATTCTATCCATATTGATGCAGTTGTAAACTAAAGAGCTATCTGCTGTTCCAATGGCTGAGGTTAGCAATGATATTAGTTGTCAAAATAGGTCTCTATTTAATATCTTGTTTAATATTTTTCATTTAACCAATGAATCAAAGTTAAATTTAATGGCTCATTCATTAGTTGGTGACATCTGGCTGTGCAGAAATTAGCATCCATACAAAACCACAGCTATAGAGTCATGGAGACATACAGCATGGAAACAGGCCCTTCAGCCTGACTTGTCCATGCCGACCAACATGCCCAGTCTACACTAGTCCCACCTGCCCGCGCTTGGCCCAGAACCCTCTAAACCCATCCTATCCATGTACCTGTTCAAATGTCTTTCAAATATTATGATAGTATCTGCTCCAACTATTGCCTCCAGCAACTTGTTCCATATACCCACCCCACCCTGTGTGTAAAAAGGTTGCACTTCAGGTTCCTGGTAAATCATTTCCCCCTCACCTTAAACCTATGGCCTTTGGTTGTTGATTCTCCTACTTTGGACAAAAGATTCTGTGCATTTACACAATCTGTCCTTCATGATTTTGTAAACCTCTATAAGATCATTCATCATAATCCTGTGCTCCAAAAAATCATCATAGCCTGCTCAACCTTTAACACAGGCCCTGGCAACACATTATAAACCTTCTCTGCACCATTTCCAGCTTGACAACTCTTTCCTATAACATGGTGTTCAAAACTGATCACAATACTCCAAATGTGGCCTCAGCAACATCTTGTATAACTGCCGCATGACCTCCCAAATTCTATACTCAATACCCTGACTGATGAAGGCCAATGTGTTGAAAGCCTTTTTGACCACCTGTGATGCCACTTTCAAGGAACAATGTACATGCACTCCAAGATCCCTCTGCTCTTCAACATTGCCCAGAGGCCTAGCGTTCACTGTGCAAGTCCTGCCCTTATTAGACTTCTCAAAATGCAAAACCTCACATTTCTCTCTATTAAATTCCATCAACAAATCCTCAGCCCACCAGCCAAACCAATCAACATCCTACTGCAAAGTTTGACAACCATCTTCGTTATCTACAATACCACCCATATTTGTGCCATTTGCAAACTTGCTAATCATTCCTGGTACATTCTCATCCAAACCATGACATAGATGACAAACGGCAATAGGCCCAGCACTGAACGCTGAGGCACACCACTAGTCACAAGCCTTCAATCTGATAAACAACCTTCCACCATCACCCTTTGCTTCTTTCCACAAAGCCAACTTTCTATCTAATTGATTATCTTTCTCTCCTTGGATCTCATGCAATCTCACCTTCCAAAGCAGCCTACAAATTTCACTGTACCTTGGTACACGTGACAATAAAGGATAATTAAACCATTGAACCATTGATTAGAGGCATATTTGCCATCCTCCAGTCTTCTGGCACCTCACCCTTATTTCACGACAACTTGTAAATCTCAGCCAAGGAATCCGCATTTTCCTTTCTGCTTCCCACAGTGTTCTCAGATATATCTACTCGGGCCTGGGAGATTTGTCTACCTTCATGTCTTTCTCCACAGTAAAAAAAAGGAGAAATATTAATTGAGGACCTTGTCCATCTTCTGTGCCTCCACACAGAGTTGACTGCTTTGATTCCCGAGGGGTTCCATTCTCTCTCTGGCTACCTCTTGTTACTTTATGTACATAAAATCCCTTGGGATTATCTGTACTATTATCTGCCAGTTCTTGCATTTCAAAGTGCTGCACCGCACGTGGTGCCCTACGATGTTTTGCAGGGATATGATACCACTGGTCTTTCATTGCCACTCACCATGATCCAGATAGGACTGTATTAGTGAGAAGGCATTGAAGTTAAAAGTCTCGAATCAACATAAAACAACTCTACACTACCTGACTCAAGTAAAACATTGATGTCTCACCATATTCCATCATACTTTAATCCAGGTTTTCTCATTAGCTAGGCAACTATTTGAAAACTATATACCATTATTGTAATTGAAAAATCTAGCCATATGAAACCACAGAAAAAATAAAAAGAGAATAAGCTAAAAAGTATATTATAGACTTTGCAAGAAAGATGACTCATTCCAAATCCCTTTGATTGGGGATGAATGTAAAATCATGTGAATTATTCATTTAGGGATAAGTTGTCAAATTGGCATAGCTCATTAAACATAAGCAAACATTTCTCAATCAAATCTTATTTAACTTTCTAGCATCTCTACAATATTTTTAGGTTTCAACTAGACTAAGTGGGACCCGTTGGGTCCTAGTCACCACGGAGGGTGTGTGGTGAGAGTGGGTGTGGGGTGGGAGACAAAGTGTGTACGTGGGCTGGAGGAGTTTGCAAGGGGTGGTTTGGGGGAGGGGTGTGTGGAGGTAGGGGGTGTGGAGGGGAGGGGTGTGTGTGTGTGTGTGTGGGTGGGAGGTATGTGTGGGCGGGGGGGTTGTGGGGGAGGGAGGTAGTGCACTGAGGGTGTTGTGGAGGAGGGGTTTGAGGGTGAGGCAGGGGTGTGGGGGGGATGTGGGGGAGAGGGGGGGTTGTGGGGGAGAGGGCGGGGGTTGTGGGGGAGATGGGGGGGTATGGGGAGAGCAGGGGTTGTGGGGAGATGGGGGGGTTGTGGGGGAGAGGAGGGATTGTGAGAGAGAGGGGGGGTTGTGGGGGAGAGGGGTCTGTGGGCGGTGGAGGTTGTAGGGGAGGGGTGTGTGGACAGGGTATGTAGCATTGTGGTGGGGGCATTGCGGGTGGGGCACATTGTGGGGGGTGGGGGGATTGTGGGAGGGGGGGTTGTGGGGAGAGGGGGGGTTGTGGGGGAGAAGGGGGTTTGTGGGGGAGAGGGGTGTGTGGGCGGGGGAGGTTGTAGGGGAGGGGTGTGTGGGCGGAGTATGTTGCAGAGCATATTGTGGGGGTGTTTGGGTGGGGGGGTTGTGGGGGTGAGGGGAAGGGTGCAGGAGCCAGTGAGGGGGACCAGATGGGAAGGGGTTGGGGGTGTGATGGGGACTCACAGCAGGCTCTGGTCGCTTCAATGGTCGTTCTCCTCTGCCGGGAATTTCCACTTTCCATGTCCGACTTGGCGCTGGCTGCATTGGGTCGGACCGGGCAATCTCATCCAGAGCCTCCCGCAGCTGCAGTAAAGATGCAGGGGGGGAAAAGAGAAAGCTCAGGGAATGTGTGGGCAGGGGGAGGTTTGGGAGGGGTGTGTGGGAGGGAGGGGTGTGTGGAGGGAGGGTGGGGTGTGAGGGGAGGGGTGTGTGGGAGGGAGGGATGTGTGGGGGGAAAGTGGGGTGTGGGGGGAGGGGAGGAGAGAGCTTGGAGAAAAGAAGAGGGAAGAGCCTTGGGGAGAGTGCGTTATTACGGGGGAGGGGTCAGGAGCCAGCGAGGGGTACTGGAGGGGAAGGGGTTGGGGGTGCGATGGGGACTCACAGCGAGCGCTGGTCACTTCGCTGGTCGTTCTTCTCCGCACAGCTTGCGAACTCAGCCCAGCCTCCGGGGCTTTATTCTCCATGGATGCCGGAAGGGGAGTTACCTTCATGGTGACTGACAGGTGAGAAGACCAATCTGCTGATCTCACGATTTTTTTAAACCATTACTTTTGTAACCTTCCACCGATCGGAACAAAACTTGGTGGCTTGGAGCAGAGGAGAACGGTGAGTAAGCTGGCGAATAATCCTAGCGATATAAGGCAGTGTTTTTGCGCAAATTTAAATACAACGCAGAATGGAAGTGGTCAAGATGCGAGTTTTCGTAATAGTATGGATTTTCAGAATCCTATGTTTTCCCATAAACACGTGTGTTCTCCGGTGACAAAATCCCACAGAATGATTATTTACTTCCTATGATGTGATGCATGGAACATCATCAGTTGTTGAAATAAAATATGACAACCATGAGCTGCTATAATTTCCCTATTGTGTAATTTTGATGCTGAATCCATTATAGAAAAGATGAAATACGGCTTGGTAAATCAATGTTGGAAAGAATACAGTAAGTCCTGCAATGTTTATCTGCCATAAACAGATATCGTAGTCAGATATCCTAAGGCTCATCCTAGGATATCAAGCACAATACTTGTAACAAATGTCAAGCACAATATTTGTCACATGAGATATTAGGGCAGATGGTAGGTTTTGAAGAGTTTCTTCAAAGAAAAGTAGAAGGGTGGAGGTCTTATAATTCAGCATGGACATCTCGGATGGTTGAACAACTATAGAAGATTAGTCAATTCAACAGAGTTTATTGTCATGTATCCCAGATAATAATAATAATAATAAATTTTATTTATGTGCGCCTTTCAAGAGTCTCAAGGACACCTTACAAAAATTGAGCATGTAGAGGAAAAACATGTAAGGGGAATGAAATAAATAGTAGAGACATGACTAGTACACAAAGTAAAGACAGAATTCAATACAAAACACAGTATGAGGCAATTAATGCACAGATGAAAAGGGACGGGGACGTGGGGCTAAGGATAGGCAGAGGTGAAGAGATGGGTCTTGAGGCGGGACTGGAAGATGGTGAGGGACACGGAATTGCAGATCAGTTGGGGGAGGGAGTTCCAGAGCCTGGGAGCTGCCCTGGAGAAGGCTCTGTCCACAAAACTGCGGAGGTTGGACTTGTGGATGGAGAGGAGACCGGCTGATGTGGATCTGAGGGACCGTGAGGGTTGGTAGGGGGAGAGGAGGTCAGTGAGATATGGGGGGGCCAGATGGTGGAGGGCTTTGTAGGTGAGGACCAGGATTTTGTAGGTGATCCGGTGGGAGATGGGAAGCCAGTGAAGTTTTTTGAGGACGAGTGATGTGATGCCAGGATTTGGTGTGGGTGATGAGTCGGGCGGCTGCGTTCTGGACCAGTTGGAGTCGGTTGATGTAGGTGGAGCTGATGCCATGGAGAAGTGAGTTGCAATAGTCCAGTCGGGAGGAGATGAAGGCATGGATGAGTCTTTCAGCAGCAGGCAGTGTGAGAGAGGGTCTGAGTTTGGCGATGTTGCGGAGATGAAAGAAGGAGGTTTTAATGACATGGCGGATGTGAGGCTCAAGGGAGAGGGTGGAATCAAAGATCACGCCAAGGTTGCGGGCCTTCGGAGATGGGGAGACAGTGTTGCCGTCGATGGTGAGAGTGGGGTTATTGATTTTGCTGAGTGTGGCTTTGGAGCCTATGAGGAGGAATTCTGTCTTATCGCTGTTGAGTTTGAGGAAATTATGTTGCATCCAGGTTTTTATAGCTGACAAACAGGAGTTGATATGGGAGAGGGGGGGGGGGTTGTGGGGGGATTTGGTGCCAAGGTAAATCTGGGTGTCATCAGCGTAACAGTGGAACTCCAGATTGAAGTGGCGGAGTATCTGACCAAGGGGGAGGATGTAGATGATGAAGAGGAGGGGGCCGAGTAAGGAGCCTTGGGGAACGCCTTGAGTGACTGCGGCTGTAGCAGAGGTGTGGTTGTGGAGAGAGATGAAGTGGGATCTGTTGGAAAGGTAGGAACGGAGCCAGCTGAGTGCAGAGCCTTCAATGCCGAGGTCTTTGAGTCTGGTGAGCAGGATGTTATGGTTCACTGTATCGAAGGCTGCGCTCAGGTCGAGGAGGGAACCAGTGTCAGCAGAGGTGAGGAGGTTGTTGAGGACTTTGAGGAGAGCAGTTTCTGTGCTATGGAGGGGGCGAAAGCCAGATTGGAGGGGTTCAAGTAGGTTATACGCAAGGAGGTGGGAATGAAGTTGCGACGCAACGATACGCTCCAGGGTTTTTGAAAGAAAGGGGAGGTTTGAGATTGGGCGGTAGTTAATGAGAGAGGAGGGATCAAGACCAGGTTTCTTTAAGATTGGTGTGACAGCAGCAGTTTTGAAAGCGGAGGGGACAATTCCTTGGGACAATGAGGAGTTGAAGAGATTAGTGAGGTAGGGGCAGAGAACGGGGAGGCAGGACTTCAGCAGGGGAGTGGGGAGAGGGTCGAGGGTCGAGGGTTTGGAAGAGCTGATGAGTTTGGAGATTTCAATAGGGGTGACCAGGTCAAACTGGGAGAGGAAGCAGTGTGGAGGAGGGGTAAGGAGGTCAGTGGAGATGTTGAAAGGAGGGGCCTTGGTAGGTGGTGGAGTAGATGCTGGGGAGTCGGGTACAGGGGATAAAGATTGATAGATGGTGCTGATTTTATCAGCGAAAAAGTGGAGGAATGAGTTGCAGAGAACCGGAGTAGAGGTAGGGAGAGTGTTGGCTCGAGGCTTGAGGAGGTTGCCCACTGTAGAGAAGATGGTTCTGTGGTTTAGGCAGGGATCGGTGAATATGGAGGAGAGGTAGGCAGATTTTGCAGCAATGAGGGCATCTTTGTAGTCAGTGAGGTGGAGTTTGTAAGCTTCAAGGTGGACTGTGAGAGATGATTTATTTATAAGTCGTTCGAGTTGGCGACCAGTCTGTTTCAGTTTACGAAGTGCAGGTGTGTACCAGGGTGAGGATGTGTTGAAAGTTACGGTTCTTGTTTTGAGGGGGGCCAGAGTGTTGAGGGAGGTAGACAAGGTGGAGTTGAGATGGTTTGTGAGATCATCAGATGAGATGGGGGTTGAGTCCAGGGGGAGAGTGGTGGAGAGCAGGTCAGAGAGATGGTGGGAATCAATGGATTTTAGATTACGGAAGGTGATTTCTCGGAGGAAGCGGGGGCGAGGTGTCGGAGAAGGGATAAGCTTATGATCAGAGAGGGGGAAGAGGCAAGGATGGAGGTCGAGTACCGGTTGATTTGTGGAGCAGACCAGGTCAAGGATGTGACCTTTGTCATGGGTGGGAAAGGTGAAAAAGATAGGACAATGAAATTCTTGCTTGCTGCAGCACGACAGAATATTGTAGGCATAAATACAGATCAGATCAGATCAGTGTGACCGTATACCATAGAATATATATACACACACATAAATACACAGATAAAGTGCAATAGGCTGTTATAGTTCATAGTTTGTTTGAAGTTGTGTTTAATAGTCTGATGGCTGTGGAGAAGAAGCTGTTACTGAACCTGGATGTTGCAGATTTCAGGCTCCTGTACCTTCTACCTGATGGCAGCGGAGAGATGAGTATGTGGCCAGGATGGTGTGGGTCCTTGATGATGCTGGCAGCCTTTTTGAGGCAGCGACTGCGATAGATCCCCTCGATGGTAGGGAGGTCAGAACCGATGATGACTGGGAAGTGTTTACAACTTTTTGCAGCCTTTCCCGCTCCTGGACGTTCAAGTTGCCAAACCAAGCCACGATGCAATCGGTCAGCATGCTCTCTCCTGTGCACCTGTAGAAGTTAGAGAGAGTCCACCTTGACAAACCGATTCTCCGTAATCTTCTCAGGAAGTAGAGGCGCTGATGTGTTTTCTTTATGATTGCGTTAGTGTTCTGGGACCAGGAGTGAACTTTGGAAATATGCACGACCAGGAATTTGAAGCTCTTGACCCTTTCCACCATCGATCGACCCGTTGATATAGATGGGGCTGTGGGTCCCCATCCTATTCCTTCCGAAGTCCACAATCAGTACCTTGGTTTTGCTTGTGTTGAGAGCCAGGTTATTGTGCTGGCACCATTTGGTCAATCGATCGATCGCTCTTCTATAATCTGACTCGTCCCCATCAGTGATACGTCCCACAACAGTGGTGTCGTCGGCGAACTTGATGATGGAGTTCGCACTGTGGCTGGCTACGCAGTCATGAGTATAAAGTGAGTACAGCAGGGGGCTGAGCACGCAGCCTTGAGGTGCTCCCGTGCTGATTGTTATCGAGGCTGACACATTTCCACCAATACGGACAGATTGTGCTCTGTGAATGAGGAAGTCGGGGATCCAATTGCAGAGGGATGCGCAGAGACCCAGATCTGAGAGCTTGGTAACCAGCTTGGAGGGGATGATTTTATTAAATGCCGAGCTGTAATCAATGAATAACAGCCTGACATATCAGTTTTTGTTTTTCAAGTGGTCCAGAGCAGAGTGGAGGGCCAGCGAGATCGCATCCACCGTTGATCTGTTGTGGCGGTAAGCAAACTGCAGTGGGTCCAGGTTTTGTCGAGGTAGGAGTTGATTTGCGCCATGATCAACCTCTCAAAGCACTTCATCACCACCGGCGTTAATGCCACTGGTCGATAGTCATTGAGGCACGCCACCTTACTCTTCTTGGGCACCGGTATAATTGATGCCCTTTTAAAGCATGTGGGAACCTCAGACCTCAGAAGTTGAAAATGTCCGTAAAAACTTCAGCCAGTTGGTCCTCACAGGTTTTTAGAACACGACTGGGTATACTATCAGGACCAGGTGCTTTCCAAGGGTTCACCCGTCTGAAGGATCTTCTGACATCGGTCTCTGTGACTGAGACTGAAATACCATCACAGCGAATGGGGGCTCGGGAAGGCACATCAGTACAATACAATACAATACGGGTTTATTCGTCACATTGCACATAAAGTGCAAGTGAAATGAATATATCAGCAGCGATACAGTGAGAAAGAACACACAATACACAATAAAAATGTAACACAAACATCCACCACAGCATTCATCACTGTGGTGGAAGGCACAAAATTTGGCCAGTCCTCCTCCATTTCCCCCCGTGGTCGGGACCAGAGTCCAGAGCCAGTCCATAGTCGGCGCTTCCCCACCGGAGACCGTGGCTTCAGGATGGTGTAGGCCGCAGGCCGGCAGTCGAAGATTTAAAGTCCCCGCCGCTCTGCAGCCAGAAGCACCGCAGACCGCAGGGCCGGCGGTCGAAGCTCCCCTCCAGGGATCCCCGGTGATGGTAAGTCCACGCCGGGTCTGCGGTAGAAGTTGGCCGTGGGCCGGCGGTGGAAGCTTCTTCTTCCCCCGGGTCCCCCACGAGGGATCCCGGGCTGCGGACGCCGTGCCAGCTGGAACTCTGCAGACCGCGGCTTCAGGCTGCCGGCAGTATTCTCCCTATCAAAGCTTCCGTAAAATGGATTGAGCTCATCAGGGAGTGATGCTTTGCTAACATTTGAGCTGCCTCCTGATTTTGCCCTGTAGGAGGTGATGGCATTCAAGCCCCGCCACAGTTGTCGAACACCCGTCTCATCCTCCAGCTTGGAGCAGGTCCCCTTTGGCCTTTTTGATGGGTTTACCAAGGTCGTATCTGGACTTCTTGTAGACCTCTGTATCTCCAGACCTGAGTGCCCAGGACCTGGTCTTCGGAAGAATGAGGATCTCATGGTTCATCCAAGGCTTCTGGTTAGGAAACACTCAGAAGGTTTTTGTTGGAATGCAGTCCTCCACACATTTATTTATGAAGTCTGTAGCGACTGTGGCCGTTCAGGTCCATTGCCCAGTCTACAGACTCCAAACAGGCCTGTGATTGTTCTTCTGCCCCCCCAACCCCCCGACCAGCTCTGTGCTGTCCTCACCTCAGGGGGTATGCTCTTCAATCGCTGCCTGTAGGCAGGAAGATGGTCGGATTTACCGAAGTGAGGATGAGGGATAGAGCGAAAGGCATCCTTGATGGTGGTGTATCAGTGGTCGAGGGTGTTTGGTCCTCTGGTGCTGCAGGAGACATGTTGGTTGAAGTTAGGGGAAGTTGGAGGAACAAGTCCATGGGGGAATTGAACATACGGATTATAGTTTTAACAGAGATATTTCTGAACTAAGAGCCAACAAAGATCAATGGCCACGTAGGTGCTGGATGGATATGACAGTGCACAGATTTACATGCACCAATGTCCTAGTTGCGAGCTTGAAAAAGTAGCCAGTTATTGAGGTGAGAGAAGGAAATTAATGCAATGGCTAGAATATGCGGTTTCAGTTCATGGTTAAAATCATAATCCTCATGTTACTTAATCACGTCTCGGATTTTTTTGTAATGTTTGTTCCTGAACCCAATGTTCATTGAGCTTTTCTCTTTAATTATTCAGTCCTGATTTTCCTAATGATTGACAGCACACCTGGCAAAAGTCAGTAAAGTTTCAAACCTTTAAACCCCTGTCCCACAGTACGAGTTCATTCCAAGAGTTCGCCCGAGTTTGCCTTGATTCGAACTCGGAGATTTACGGTAATGGCCACTCGTCGGTACTCGGGGCTCTCGTGGACATTTTTCATCACGTTGCCAAATCTTCACGAGTCTTCCCGTGCTTATCTGCCGTTAGCGAGTCTTCCCGAGTACCTGCCGTTAGCGCTAAGAGACGTCCCCGAGCTCCGACGTACCCGCAATGTTCATTCTCCGTGCTTATTTAAACTCGGGAGAGATCTTGGAATGAACTCGCACAGTGGGTCAGGGCTATTAGCAGGAAATTAAGAGAAGATACATTTTAAAAGAAAATTGCAAAGCTTCCAGTATCATTTGGACCACCCGAGAGAGCATGCATTAGTACCATTATCTATTTTTTCACCCCATTGCACATAGTTTAACTGTAGAAATTGATCATTTAAAAAAATAAATCAGGAAATCTATTGTAATTCTGAGACATTTTGTTTTTCTCCATGAAAAGCATTAATGATTTTTATTTAGGTAAAAAATCTGCATAATCTATTATCCCACTTGACTAGTTAGTAAATCTGGTTAGTGTTCTTTCAACAAAAAATTAACAGAGTTGATGAAATGCTTGAGTTTGGAAATTAGCATGACTTAATTTTAAATTGTAGGATTTTTATTAAAATACGCAGCATAGACGCGTGATGTGTCAGTCAATATGCCTGGTTATGCTCTAATTTAAATATTCTCTGCTAATACAAATATTGGAAGTGTCCACTTACATTTCTATAAGGTTCAGGATGCCAGCTTTCAACAGAAAATATATGGCACCTTAATATTAAAAGATACTCGTATGCCCCTGTCCCACTTAGGAAACCTGAACGGAATCCTCTGGAGACTTTGCGCCCCACCCAAGGTTTCCGTGCGGTTCCCGGAGGTTGCAAGTGGTTGCCGGAGATTGCAGGTAGTGGAAGCATGTAGGGAGACTGACAAAAACCTCCGGGAACCTCTGGGAACCGCACGAAAATCTTGGGTGGGGCACAAATCTCCAGAGGTTTCCGTTCAGGTTTCCTAAGTGGGACAGGGGCATAAGGCATTGCAGTTGGATAATTAGTCAAAAATTAACTTGAAGCTGATATTTGGATAAGTGACTTAAAACTATGCTAAAGTTATGTTTTAGGCAGTCTTCTAAGGAAGAGAAAAGCAATACAGAGATTTGGAATGCAAACTCAGAAACTATTGGTCAGCTGGCTAAAGACAGGAGGCATCAATATTCTGGAAGATACCAGAAAAGAGCAGACTTTATTTACTGAATAGCTGTTGGTGGTTTGAGAGATGGGGAGAAGTGACACTGCAGGCTCGAGTGGAGGAACGTTTGAAGCTTTGAATGGATCTGGAAAAGAATGGACTTTTAGAAGAACTGAGTCTGGATGTGACATGTGTCAGGGGTGAGCAAGACTCAGCACAGGGTTGCAGATTTACAGCAGAATTCTAGGTGAGGTCAACATCATGGAGGATGGGAGATGGGATGCTGGCATGGGAAGTATGGAACAGTCCATTACAGGTAGTTTTAAGTAGATTGAGTGGTAAATGACATCAACAAGGGTCACCAGAGATAGTAGGAACTGAACTAGAGGACGAACAAGGTGGAAGCGATATAGGAGACAGTCCCTATCAATCAAATCAAAGTCTGCAGATTGATCAGGATGATAAATTAATGTACATTGTCACATGGTGGATGTCAATTGTCACGTTGGTTATGGTCACCTTAACCTACTGAGGAAACCTGGCTGAAGAGTTCAGACATGGAGACTGGGAACCAAATACACAAAATCTACATGGAGAAGCATTCACTAAAAGTCTAGTGCAATTGTACATTTAGATGGATGGCACGCAAAGCAAGTAGGGGAGAAGGATTTATGAAGTCAGCAGAACAAGGATGTTGTACTCCAAGATACTTCAAAAAACTGAGCAGATTAGATAGCAGGAAGCAGGGTCATATGTTTTATTTGGTCAGTACCAGCTTGATCTGACAAATGGTCAGACAGCTGTATTATTAGATTTTGATGTTACGTTTGACAAATGTCTGTGGACATGGTAAAACCTGGTTCACAGCAGGCCCACAGTTCATTGTCTACTATGACTTATGCACTTATGAAATAATTGCTCATGGAATTATTTGAAATGTATTAATACCATAAATCTGATGTCATATGATCTACCGTATTGACTTAATGGTTTTCCCTCCAGAGCTGTGTGTTCCTGCAGATAACTAGCGCTATGTAACTTGAGCCTCAGTAAAGTATATGTTTCTGTGGGTCCACACCCAAAGACACTGGTATTATAGCAGAATCATAATACCCACAAGACTCTGCTTGTTCTTGGAATGTCTGACATGAGGTTTAAAATCTCTACATGCAAGAAGTATAGATTCTGCAGGAGCAATGGAGTGAACGGTTACTAAGCGCAGTATAGGAATGCAGAATTGAGGTTAAAACCAGATCACTATATTTTGTGAAGCAGTTAAGGGCCTGTCCCACTGATGCGACTTTTCAGTGTCTGTCTTCGACTGTCACTCGCCCGAAAAACCTCCAGCTGGATCGAATGTCAACGATGAAACCGTGACCCGGATCGACCGTCTGCTCACACGCACACTCACACAAACACGTCGCAAAGGCGAGGGCCAGGGAAAGCGGGGAAGCGCTGTCTGAAATTCACACAGATTAGTATGCAAAATTAGGAGGGGGAGAGAAGGGGAGAGAATAGACAAGAGACAATAGACAATAGGTGCAGGAGTAGGCCATTTGGCCCTTTGAGCCAGCACCGCCATTCAATGTGATCATGGCTGATCATCCCCAATCCGTACCCCGTTCCTGCCTTCCCCGCATACCCCCTGACTCTGCTATTCTTAAGAGCCCTATCTAGCTCTCTCTTGAAAGTACCCAGAGAACCTGCCTCCACCGCCCTCTGAGGCAGAGAATTCCACAGGCTCACTACTCTCTGTAAGAAAAAGTGTTTCCTCGTCTCTGTTCTAAATGGCTTACTCCTTATTCTTAAACTGTGGCCCCTGGTTCTGGACTCTCCCGACATCAGGAACATGTTTCCTGCCTCTAGCGTGTCCAAGCCCTTAACAATCTTATATGTTTCAATGAGATACCCTCTCATCCTTCTGAACTCCAGAGTGTACAAGCCTAGCTGCTCCATTCTCTCAGCATATGACAGTCCCGCCATCCCGGGAATTAACCTTGTAAACCTACGCTGCACTCCCTCAATAGCAAGAATGTCCTTCCTCAAATTAGGGGGCCAAAACTGCACACAATACTCCAGGTGTGGTCTCACTGGGGCTTTGTACAAGTGCAGAAGGACCTCTTTGCTCCTATATTCGATTCCTCTTTTTATAAAGGCCAACATGCCATTCGCTTTCTTCACTGCCTGCTGTACCTGCATGCTTACTTTCATAGACTGATGTACAAGGACCCCCAGATCCCGTTGTACTTCCCCTTTTCCCAACTTGACGCCATTTAGATAGTAATCTGCCTTCCTGTTTTTGCTACCAAAGTGGATAACCTCACATTTATCTGCATTAAACTTAATCTGCCATGCATCGGCCCACTCCCCCAACCTGTCCAAGTCACCCTGCATTCACATAGTATCCTCCTCACAGTTCACACTGCCACCCAGCTTTGTGTCATCTGCAAACTTGCTAATGTTACTTTGAATCCCTTCATCCAAATCATTGATGTATATTGTAAATAGCTGCGGTCCCAGCACCGAGTCTTGCGGTACCCCACTAGTCAATGCCTGCCATTCTGAAAGGGACCCGTTAATCCCTACTTTTTGTTTCCTGTCTGCCAACCACTTCTCTATCCATGTCAGCACTCTACCCCCAATACCATGTGCCCTAATTTTGCCCACTAATCTCCTATGTTGGACCTTATCAAATGCTTTCTGAAAGTCTAGGTACACTACATCCACTGGCTCTCCCTTGTCCATTTTCCTATTTACATCTTCAAAAAATTCTAGAAGATTAGTCAAGCATGATTTCCCCTTCGTAAATCCATGCTGACTCGGAAAGGGGGAGAAGGGGGAGAGAAAGAGTGGAGACACTTTTAAGAAGCCAGACAACTTTTAATAAAGTTTAGTCATAACCCAGAAGTGCTGACAGTAACACAAATACTACAACCTTAAATGAAAATATTACATACAATCTAGTCTCAATTTAGCATTCCATCTAATTTGTAATACGAAAGTAGTATAGGTTGGACAAATAATGAATCAGCTTTTGCCCATTATGTTTATGGCTAACATTAATTAATGTCGCTACTCTTAATGAATCTTATTCAACTAACACGGTAATAAAAAGGAACTGTAGAGAAACTAAAAAGGTGCCTATAAAGGTTGTCATTTAATGTATTTGATTGGAATCCCGATGAGTACTTAAAGGAAACCATTGATTTTGGTGAAGCAAAGCTCTTTGATTGTTCATTGATGTCTGTAACTGCAGGGAGTCTTATTCAACCTTGTGATAAAAGCATTAGAGAAATCTTTGCAAACTTGGAACAACTTACCACCTTTGTACATCCAATTTCGTTTTTTTGCTTCCACCTGTCAGCATCTCTGGATAAAAAGAATAAGTGACGTTTTGGGTCCTGAAACACCACCCATTCCTTCTATCCAGAAATTATGCCTGTCCCGCTGAGTTACTCCAGCATTTTATGTCTATCTTCGGCTTAAACCAGCATCTGCAGTCCCTTCTTATAACAATAAGAGTTAACAGTGTTGTGTGCTTTGGAGCTACATAGAGACCAGATTGTTTCGGAATGGCTGATTGCTTTTCATGAAGGACATAAGTGAGTTTTGATGAATTCATTGCACACTGAGGATTGATCTTTCATCCTTACTATTCTGCACAAATTGGTTCCACACTGCAAAGGGAATTTACCACTGAATATTTAATGGCTGTAATCAATCTATATGTGAAGATGTAACGGATAATTATAAAGAGTCAAGAAGAAGTACAAATATTTGCACAAAATTGCTGAAAATAACAAGCAAAATTATTTCTGGTATAATTTCTTATGAAATGTATTAACATTATTATCTTGCACAAAAAATTAGTATACACGGATTGTGTACTTTATTATAACATTAACATGTGTGGTGCTTACTTATCTTTATAATATGCTATTGGAGGCATTTACAGAACAGTTCCAAGTTATTATTGACAAGGAGTGACTTTTGTGGTTGTTTTCTGATTATGTAGAGAAGGGCATGGGCTTCATTATTATTTCTCTGCTTCCTTCCTCAATTAAAGCAATCCTAAAACAACAAATGGTTGAGGAACAATACAATATCTACAAAAGTCACAAGGAAAAATATGATTTCAAGAAAATGGTTCTCAGAGGTGGCTATTACCATGTTGCACTAATCACGAGAGGAGTTGAAGTCAGTGACCTGCACCAATCCTCTCCTCTCTAATTTCATAAATAATTAAATTATCTTTTGTATCCCCGCAGTGCGTGCAGTTGTAGAAAGGCTCAGTGCAATAATTCAGTTGGCCGTGCCCATTTTTTGTATGTGTAACAATGCCCTTTAAGTCTTGAGACAGGATCAATACAATGCACACACGGTACACACAATACAACACATTGTGCCCGGAAGTGCAGCTGTGATTTAATGACACCTTTGTAAACCTTGGAGCTCTGGAAACTGGTAGTGTTTAACCATAATCATCATGAGGAAGGACCTCCAGAAGGGTTATTTACAAAATCTTTAACTCCCTTGCTGGATTACTTATCCTGGCTTTTCATTCATCAGCTATAAGGATAGGAGCTGTGCAGAAGGATAATGAGGATGAATAGCAGGTGTGGAGATAGTCTAGATAATCCTTTCCACATAGGCTACTGCCAATGAAGTCTGGATGTGGCACTGTAAACCTGCCTTCAATCCCTGACCACCATATTTTCTTCTATTTGCCATTGACTGGACATTGTCAAATAGGAAAACTAAAACGCGCCACAAATGTAATATTCTTGCGGTATGTCATAGAGTGATACAGTGTGGAAATAGGCGTTTCAGCCCAACTTGCCCACACCAGCCAACATGCCCCATGTACACTAGTCCCACCTGCCAGTGTTTGGTCCATATCCCTCCAAACCTGTCCTATCCATATACCTGTTCAACTACTTCTTAAATGTTGGGATAATTCCTGCCTCAACTACCTCCTCTGGCAGCTTGTCCCATACATTCACCACCCTTTATGTGAAAAAGTTACCCCTCAGATTCCTATTAAATCTTTTTCTCAAAACCTTAAACCTATGTCCTCTGGCTAGACAAAAATGCTGGAGAAATTCAGCCGGTGCGGCAGCATCTATGGAGCGAAGGAAATAGGGGAAACATGAAGAAAGAAGAAAGAAGAAGAAGAAAGAAGAAAAAAGACTATGTCCTCTGGTCTTAGATTCGCCTACTCTGGACAAGGGACTCCGTGCATCTACCCGATCTATTCCTGATCAGTCTGAAGGGGGCGCTGCACTGGCAGCAGCCTGTCGGCAGCGTGTCCGTCTTTTTTCAACTTTTTAAATTTTTTTAATATGTTTAAAAGTCTGTTTTTAATGTTTCTTTGTGTGTTATGTGTGGGGGGTGGTGTGGGGGGGGGGTAAGGGGGAAACCGTTTCGGCCGCCTCTTCCATGGAGAGGCGACTTTTTCAGGCGACTTTTTCAGGTCGCCTCCCCCGTGGCCTAACAGCAGGATCGGCGCCGACTTTCCCGGAGATGCGCCCGGAGCTTCAGCGGCGGGCACAGCGTCGACTCTCGGCGCGGAGCGGGTGAGACCTCGCTGGATGGGAGCGCTCCGTTACGCTGGCCCGCGGCAGCCGGCAGCCGGCAGCCTGAAGCAGCGGTCTGCAGAACTCCAGCTGGTGCGGCGTCCACAGCCCGGGATCTCACGTTGGGGACCCGGGTGGAAGAAGAAGCTTCCACCGCCGGCCCGCGGCCATCTTCTACCGCGGGCGCGGTATAGACTTACAATCTCCCCTGGAGGGGAGCTTCGACTGCCGGCCCTGCAGACTGCGGTGCTTCCGGCTGCGGCATGGCAGGTACTTTAAAACTTTGACCGCCGGCCTGCGGCCTACACCAGCCTGAAGCCGCGGTCTCTGGTTGGGAAGAGCCGATCCTGGACTCACCTTGACTTTGACTTTGTCCCTTACCATCTGGACGCCCGCAGCAACGGCTGTGGAGGGTGGAGGTCCCGACCACGGGGGAAAATGGAGGAGGACTGGCCAAGCTCTGTGCCTTCCACCACAGTGATGAATGCTGTGGTGGATGTTTGTGTAAAATTTTTATTGTGGTTGTGTTCTTTATTACTGTACCGCTGCTGGCAACCCAAATACCACCGACCTTGGTTGTGTGGCAATTAAATTATATCAATTATTATCAATGATCTTATACACCTCTATAAGATCACCCCTCATCCTCTGCCTATAGCTCAGACCCTCTAGTCCTGGCAACATCCTCGTAAATCTTCTCTGTACTCTTTCCAGCTTGACACCATCTTTCCTGTAACACGGTGCCCAGAACCTAACACAATACTCTAAATGTGGTCTCACCAACATCTTATACAACTGTAACATGACCTCCTAACTTCATAAATAATTAAATTTGTCTGGCAGATGTAGACCAAATGTGCCAAAAGCCTTTTTGGCCAAGCGGTCTACCTGCGACTCTTCCTTCAAGAAGCTATGCATCTGCACTCCTAGATCCATCTGTTCCACAACATTACCCAGAGCTCTAACATTCATTGTGTAGGTCCTGCCCATGTTAGAATTCCCAAAATGCAACACTTCACATTTTTCTGCATTCAATTCCATCAACCATTCCTCAACCCACTCGGCCAACTGATCAAGATCCTGCCGCAATTTTTCACAACCATATTCACTATCTGCAAAACCACCCACTCTTGTATCATCTGCAAACATGTTAATCTTGCCATGTATGTTCTCATCCAAATCATTGATATAGGTGACAAACAGCAACAGCACTGAACCCTGAGGCACACCACTAGTCACAGGCCTCCAGTCAGAGAAGCAAACTTCCACCATCACCCTCTGCTTCCTTCCATGAAGCCAATTTTCTATCCATCAATTTTCTTTGTCATCAATAAGATTGGGGCACATTCCCAGGAAGATCCTCATTGAGACTGAATAGTTGTTAGTCAATAGCGTGGTCACTTGTGGGAGGAAACATGCTATATTTCATTAATTCAATTGCAGGGTGGCCATTTTTATTCTTCATCCATATTGGCCTTTGAGATAGCAGTGCAACAACGACGGTGTGCTCTGGCATTTGGATGTCAGGTGGGAGTTAACCCAGGGGGGCCTGTAGGTCCAAACTTGCACATAAATTAGTAAAGTGTATGATAAGAATTACAACAAACTACTTTGTGTTTGGTTAGAGTCATAGAGTCATACCGCCCTTCGGCCCAACTTGCCCACGCCGACCAACATGCCGCATCTACACTAGTCCCACCTGCCTTGCACTTGGCCCATATCCTTGTCAAAACCTGTCCTATCCATGTACATGTCCAAGTGCTTTTTAGTTCCTGATTCAACTATCTCCTCCGGCAGCTTGTTCCATACACCCATCACCCTTTGTGTAAAAAAGTTATCCCTCAGTTTCCTATTAAATCTATCACCCCCCCCTCCCCCTTACCTTAAACCTATATCTTCAGGTTTTCAAATCTGGGCAAAAGACTCTGTGCATTTACGCGATCTATTCCTCTCATGATTTTGTACACCACTATAAGATCATCCCTCATCCTCCTGCACTCCAAGGAATAAAGTCCGAGCCTGCTCAACCTCTCCATATGTTATGGCACCTGTCTGTAGGGTGAGTTCCCTCAATTCAGTTTTACTGGGACTCTTGGGTTCCACACCTGGTCAAATACAAACCCTCCCATCTCAACTTTATAAATCCTCTCTACCTTTCATGTCTGAATTAATACTGAAATTAAATTTTGAGTTGAGTGATCCTGGCAGAACCTAATCTGAGCTGCAGTGAGTAGGATATCATCAAGTATGGTTTGATTGCTCACTTGGCACCTTCAGTTGATTGGGCAGTGAATGGTTTATTTTGCTTTTTGTGAACAGGATGCAGTTGAGACATTTTTCGTATTGTCATGTAGATGTGAGTATTGCAAGTGTTCTGGAACAAGCTGTCAGTCCCTTCTTTTAGTGGAAGGTAATGCCAGTTTCTGGGCTGGTTGCTGCAAAAGCTAAGTTGAGTGCTGGTGTGTATACTTAATATACACAGAGGGTAGTCGAGGCCAGTTCATTGGCTATATTTAAGAAGGAGTTAGATGTGGCCCTTGTGGCTAAGGGGATCAGAGGGTATGGAGAGAAGGCAGGTACGGGACACTGAGTTGGATGATCAGCCATGATCATATTGAATGGCGGTGCAGGCTCGAAGGGCCGAATGGCCTACTCCTGCACCTAATTTCTATGTTTCTATATGGAAGACAGGCGCTCCTGGAGGAAATTTGTGCAGGAAGGAGCTGCATGTCTTGAAACAGAGCTACGTCATGTCAGAGATAAAGTGGCAGCACTGTAAGGAGAGAGAGAAGGGGCTCGACGACTACCAACCACCGCCAGTCTCCACTGCCCAAGTTGCACCAAGGTGTGTGGATCGCAGATCGGCCTCTACAGACATCTGCAGACCCACAAGTAGACGACCCTATGTAGAGGAGAGGACAGTCATTCTTGTTTCAAGTGACGACCGATGACGATACTTATGGCCCTGTCCCACAGTACGAGTTCATCCAAGAGCTCTCCTGAGTTTGCCCTGATTCGAACTCGGAGTTTTACGGTAAAGGCCGCTCGTCGGTACTCGGGGCTCTCATGGACATTTTTCCCCCAATCTTCACTAGTCTTCCTGAGCTTACCTGCCGTTAGTGTGTCTTCCCGAGTACCTGTCGTTAGCGTTACGAGCCGCTAAGAGACGTCCCTGAGCTCCGACATACCCGCTATGTTCATTCTTCATGCTTACCATGAGTTTGATTTTTTTTTTAACTCGGGAGAGCTCTTGGAATGAACTCGTACTGTGGGACAGGGCTAGTAGTCATTATCTTTATCTGTTCCTCATTGCATGCTGGGTGCCTGAAATGAAAGAGGAACAATGGTAAATCTTTGGTAAAAGAAATGGAGGGAATGCAAGTGACTCACAGATGCCTTATAGTTGCACATTATGAAACGATGGTGGATTGTAGATGGAGTGGGATCTGAGAAGGACAATTAAAATATGAGATAAATCTCATCTTTGATCATTTGTACAGTGCCATGGGCCATAATCTCAGAAACAGCTGTCCTAATAATAACGAAAGCCATGTACTCCTTGAGAGAGAATTGTATTGCGTCTTTCTGTTTGGTTTTTAAGAGCATCCGGTTATGCACACCTTATCTTCAGGAGAGAAGGAAATGAGTCTTTGACTGATGTGAAAACAAATAAAACTGCAGATGCTGAAGTAATAAACAAAGCACTGGAAGAACTCAAAGGGTTAGGTAGCATCTATGGACATAGAAACATAGAAAATAGATGCAGGAGGAGGCCATTCAGCCCTTCGAGCCAGCACCGCCATTCATTGCGATCATGGCTGATCGTCCCGTGCCTGCCTTCTCCCCATATCCCTTGACTCCACTAGCCCCTAGAGCTCTATCTAACTCTCTCTTAAATCCATCCAGTGATTTGGCCTCCACTGCCCTCTGTGGCAGGGAATTCCACAAATTCACAACTCTCTGGGTGAAAAAATTTCTTCTCACCTCAGTCTTAAATGGCCTCCCCTTTATTCTAAGTCAGGCTAACTGGTGTGTAATTCCCCGTTTTCTCTCTCGCTCCTTTCTTGAAAAGTGGGATAACATTAGCTATCCTCCAATCCACAGGAACTGATCCTGAATCTATTGAACATTGGAAAATGATCACCAATGCGTCCACTATTTCTAGAGCCACATCCCTGCAGACCATCAGGCCCCGGGGATTTATCATCCTTCAGTCCCATTAGCCATTTCAATGTCCTTTTCAAGATGACATTTCAAGTCGGGACCCTTCTTCAGACGAGTTATAATTGCATTTCTAACACCCGTAGTGGCAGTGTGATGGTCAATGGCAAAGAGAAGGAAACGCTGTGGTTAGGGATTGGAGGTTGAAGACACGGTGTCACATTCATTCCTTCTTTATATTCAACTT
Organism: Amblyraja radiata; assembly: GCF_010909765.2. Taxonomy (NCBI): domain Eukaryota; kingdom Metazoa; phylum Chordata; class Chondrichthyes; order Rajiformes; family Rajidae; genus Amblyraja; species Amblyraja radiata. Next base: position 8,240,013 of record NC_045959.1, on the reverse strand, counting down.
CAAAACTAGTCTTAAAACCCTTTTCTATTCCTTGGCTTTCGCCCCTGCATGAGACTTTGCTCTTGTTTTAGTGTTTCTATTATTGTTTTTTATTGTTTTTACTTCTTTTAATGTTTTTATTGTTTTGTTTTGTGTTTATGATTAGTCATGTACAGCACTTTGTTGCAACAGTGGTTGGTTTTAAAGTGCTCTATAAATAGAGCACTTTACCAAATAGAGCTACTTGACCAAAGCATTGCCTGTTCATTTTCCTCCGCATATGCTGCCTGATCTGCTGAATGCCTCCAGCACGTAGTTTTTTCCTCATGATTCCAGCATCTTCAGTCTCTTGTGCCTGCTTGCAGATGCTGAAATTTGGAACAAAAACAAACATGCAAAAAGAACTTAGCCCGTCAAGCAACATCTGTGGAAAAAATAAATCAGTTAACATTTGTAATTGTTGATCCTTCCTCAGAACTGGGAGGAGAATAGATTATGGTTTTTAAAGCAGAGTTGGGCAAAAGGCCAAATGGAATTAGGTTATAACAGAGCAGGTGATAAGGAATATGGGTTCACAAATTATTTTATAGAAATGGGGTGTCAAAAGGACAAACATGGCAACGGTAAATTAAGAGAGAACAGTTTATTCAATGTTGTAAAATTCAGTTTTCATTCCAGAAGATCGTAAACTCTCTCAGTTGCAGATAAGATATTGTTCATTTAAGTTATATTCAGCCAAATAATGGCAGTGAAGGGGGCCACAGACAGATGGGTCAGAAGAGGAGTGAGATTGAGAACTGTGAAGTGCATGCAATTGGAAACTCTGGATTATCTCTGTGGACTGAATGCAGGTAGCCTGCAAAATGATCACCGATTTGGGGTTTGCTGCTCTGTTGTAGAGAAGGCCACGTTATGAATACTGAATGCAGTAGAATAGCTTGAAGGGAGGGCAAGCGAATAGCTGCTTCACCAGGTTTGGCTCACTGGATGGTAGCAAGGGAAGAGATGGATGGGTAGATATTGCACCTCCTCTGGTTGCATGGAAGGGTACTTTTGTTCAGGGGCGGTGGGTGGATCACAAAGTGAGCCAATCATTATGAAATGGGGAGAGGATAGGGGAAGCTGTGGCTGGTGGTGGGATCTTGTTGGAGCTGGTGAGAATTGTGTTGCATAATATGTTGATTGTAAATGCTGGTGATGGTGTGGAAGATGAGTGCTAGGAACACTACCTTCGTCCTGTCACAAAGGAGAGGGGAGTGAGAGTGAGTGCAGGAACGCAAGGGAATATTGTTGAGAGCTCCATTCATTACGGTATAGGGAAAATTGCATTTCAGGAAAAAGGACATTTCATAGGCACCTCATGATTAGAACAAATGAACCAGAGAGAGTGTGTTGTGCAGTTTTGGTGAGAAGACTATCATGGTTGATACTGTGCAAGTTGTATCTGAGATGGTGAAGTGGTGAAGAGTGGAGACATGAGGACCTGCAGATGCTGGAATATTGAGCAACTTGCGTAACTCAGTGGGTCAGGCAGAATCGGTGCAGGGGATGGATAGGTGATGTTTCGGGTCAGGACCCTTCTTCAGGCTAAACCAAGAGTCGGACTCAAAGTAGTGAAGAATGTTGGGTACAAACTCAACTGATTCAGATTTGGGGGAATGGGGAAGGGATGGCAAATGGAACAATATGTGCTGTTCATGGTACAGTTGCTGGTATCACTGAGATTGACTGAGGGAGGTCGCTGAATTCCTTAAGGCATTTAATGTCTGGCCTAGACCTCCAGGTGACCTGTACTCAGTACTCCTGAACCTCCTGTGGATATAGAACTAATCTGATATACATTTAATATGGTCATAAGTGCAGGCTCTAAATATTTAGAGACCATTCTCTCCAGTTTTGTACAGGGTTTTGATGATTATTCATGTCCCACCACCAGCTGCTCAGCCACATTTTAAAGGTACAGGTTCAATCTGAGTAGCGCCTGCACCTTTAATTGATTTCTGTTTCACACAATATTGCCCCCCAACCATCTACGAATGAAATAACCAGTCAAGAGGGTGTGATTACTTAGAATGGATGCTGGAATAATTTAAATAAGCGAGCAGCAAAATGCAGTTATAGCAGTTCAGAGGTGGGGGGTTAATGACTCCACACCCACACTCATGTTCAAGACTTACTGGATGCCGTTTAGTGTTCCCTAGACAATCTCTGTAAAATACAAGCAGTCATCCCATTTGCAATCTAATGTGCTTTTTTTTATTTTGCCTTCCTTCAATTTTCTGCCACTTTCCCTTAAAAACATTGCCTTTCGAGCAGCACATTTATTTTGGTTCACTCAGCATTAATGGCAATAAAATAAGAAATACGTTTTACCTGAATTGCAAAACGTATGATAAAAGAGGCTGCTTCAAAAGGAATGGACAAGATTCACACCCAAAAGTCTCATCATTGCTCATTAACGAGCACATTTGTTGATTGTTGAAGCATTAACGGTAAACTCTCCTCTGAGGCCCTTCCTGTTCAGTTTGAAAGTAAATGGAGATGGAGATTTTCCAAAAGTCTTTGCCCACCCCCCCCCCCCTTGGTTTTAAATTCATAATGTCCTCTTGCATTTGGAGAATGTTGAAACAAGTCTGCTCGCAATTTCTAGGTGGCTAATGCTGTGCAATGTTATTGCCTGAACATAATCAAAACCACAACCTAGTTCCCCTTTCAACTTGCACTGATTTCAAGTAAATTATCTTTCTTTCAGACACTAATTGCAATAATTGCAAATATTAAGCTATTGATTAACAATAATTTCCAAGCAACTAACGTATAGACTAAAAGTTTACTTCAAGAATAAGCAGGACACAAGGTATTTTTCATCAGGTTTACTCCCCATACAAACATCCTTTGTGTCCAGCATTATATTTCGTGTCCCCAGAGGGGATCCCACATGTCTGGATGACGAATAACATTGTATGCTGAAACTCCTTCAGTTTTTTTTATTATAGAATTCTCATGGAACTGTCACAATTTGGAGTCATGGTTCAATTCACTCTGTAATAGAAAATACTCCTTAACTATAACAGGGGAGATTTTCTCAGCTCCCTGCTTCCTATAGCAATCACACAATGGGTGCAGCACAGGAGAAAAAATGCTGCTAATCCTTAATTTCAAAGGCAGCCCCAAATAATAATGCCCACAAATTCCCTTAGTGATTTTTGTCAGTAGCACCATCTGAAGAGCTCGCAGCATACACCTAAATGAATTCCAAAAGGTTTTGGGCTCAGATTTATTTCCAATGCCGGAAACTGCAGTTTCTCCTTCAGTTCCAAAGTTGGGTTTTTTGGTACCTGTGACACTGAAGTGACAGGCTACTGAACTGCACGAGGCCCTTACATACCAACAAATGCTTTTCAAGTCAAGTCAAGTCAAGTTTTATTCGTCACTTGCACATAAAGTGCAGTGAAATGAATTTACCAGCAGTGGTACAATAAAAAAAGAACACACAATACACAATAAAAAATGTAACACAAACATCCACCATAGCATTCATCACTGTGGTGGAAGGCACAAAGTTTGGCCAGTCCTCCTCCATTTTCCCCCGTGATCGGGACCTCAACCCTCCACAGTCGCCGCTGCGGGCGGCCAGATGTGCAGACAAGGTAAGTCCAAGTAAGTCCTGAATCGGTGCCTCCCCACCGGAGACCGCGGCTTCAAGATGGTGTAGGCCGCAAGCCGTCGGTCGAAGATCTAAAGTCCCCGCCGCGCCGCAGCCAGAAGCACCGCAGACCGCAGGGCCGGCAGTCGGAGCTCCTCTCCAGGGATCCCCGGCGAGGGACCCCGCTCCAGATGGTAAGTCCCCGCCGCGCCCATGGTAGACGTAGACCGCGGGCCGGCGGTTGGAGCTCTGCTCCTCCCGGGTCCACAAAGAGGGATTATGCAGGGGTCTTGGTGGGACCACACCTGGAGTATTGCGTACAGTTTTGGTCTCCTAATCTGAGGAAAGACATTCTTGCCATAGAGGGAGTACAGAGAAGGTTCACCAGACTGATTCCTGGGATGTCAAGACTTTCATATGAAGAAAGACTGGATAGACTCGGCTTGTACTCGCTAGAATTTAGAAGATTGAAGGGGGATCTTATAGAAACTTACAAAATTCTTAAGGGGTTGGACAGGCTAGATGCAGGAAGATTGTTCCCGATGTTGGGGAAGTCCAGAACAAGGGGTCACAGTTTAAGGATAAGGGGGAAGTCTTTTAGGACCGAGATGAGAAAAACATTTTTTCACACAGAGAGTGGTGAATCTGTGGAATTCTCTGTCACAGAAGGTAGTTGAGGCCAGTTCATTGGCTATATTTAAGAGGGAGTTAGATGTGGCCCTTGTGGCTAAAGGGATCAGTGGGTATGGAGAGAAGGCAGGTACAGGATACTGAGTTGGATGATCAGCCATGATCATATTGAATGTCGGTGCAGGCTCAAAGGGCCGAATGGCCTACTCCTGCACCTATTTTCTATGTTTCTATGATCCCAGGCTCCAGGCGCCGTGCCAGCTGGAGCTCCGCAGACTGTGGCCTCAGGCTGCCGCGGGCCAGCGAACGGAGCGCTCCCCTCCGGCGACCGACGTTTCCAATGTATCTTTCTGCATTTAAAAACTATGAGAATAACTGTGAGAATAAGAAACAGTTGGGGAAAGAATGTGTAAATCATGTTGAAAGATCAAGTTACTTGGTATTTACCTGGATGTGTCTAGGCATAAATTGAAGAATATTTTAAACGCTGATAAAGAAGGAATTATGCAGCAGCAGACAGAACTGTAAATAAATGTGAAGATTTCCTCCTTCAGAACTATTCCTCTTTTAAATCACACTTCTTTCTTTTTTTATCCTGTCTTGGTTTCATTCTCTTTATTTTGCATTCTCTACCTGATTAAATCTAGGTTTTCTTGGTACCTGGTTTACATTCTACATATGTGTCGAATGGAACTGCAGATAACCATATAATATATAACCATATAACAATTACAGCACGGAAACAGGCCATCTCAACCCTTCTAGTCCGTGCCGAACACATAATCTCCCCTAGTCCCATATACCTGCGCTCAGACCATAACCCTCCATTCCTTTCCCATCCATATAACTATCCAATTTATTTTTAAATGATAAAAACGAACCTGCCTCCACCACCTTCACTGGAAGCTCATTCCACACAGCTACCACTCTCTGAGTAAAGAAGTTCCCCCTCATGTTACCCCTAAACTTCAGTCCCTTAATTCTCAAGTCATGTCCCCTTGTTTGAAACTTCCCTACTCTCAGTGGGAAAAGCTTTTCCACGTCAACTCTGTCTATCCCTCTCATCATTTAAAAAACCTCTATCAAGTCCCCCCTTAACCTTCTGCGCTCCAAAGAATAAAGCCCTAACTTGTTCAACCTTTCTCTGTAACTTAGTTGCTGAAACCCAGGCAACATTCTAGTAAATCTCCTCTGTACTCTCTCTATTTTGTTGACATCCTTCCTATAATTAGGCGACCAAAATTGTACACCATACTCCAGAATTGGCCTCACCAATGCCTTGTACAATTTTAACATTACATCCCAACTTCTATACTCAATGCTCTGATTTATAAAGGCCAGCACACCAAAAGCTTTCTTTACCACCCTATCTACATGAGATTCCACTTTCAGGGAACTGTGCACAGTTATTCCCAGATCCCTCTGTTCACCTACATTCTTCAATTCCCTACCATTTACCATGTACGTCCTATAATACGCTATAATAGATGCTAGTCTATACCGAAGATAGACACAAAGTGCTGGAGAAAATATGACCAGGTCAGGCAGCATCTCTGGAGATGCTGAAGAAGGGTCACAAGCTGAAATGCCACCTATTTTTTTTTTACTCCAAAGATGCTGCCTGGCCCACTGAGTTGCTGCCTGGTCCAGCACTTTGTCAATCTTAGGTTCTGTGCAGTTGTAATGAGGCTTCATCTTTCCAACTGAGCAACATATTGTAGAAACGTGTTGCAGGTTTCTCTCCAAATTGCCTTTTGAGTTTAGAGATAGCGCTTGGAAACGGGCCCTTCGGCCCACTGAGTCCATCCCAACCATTGATCACCCATTCAAACCAGTTCTATGTTATCCCACTTTCTCATCCACTCCCTATACACTAGGGCCAATTTTGCAGAGGCCAATTGGCCCACAAACCCGCACATCTTTGGAATGTGAAGCCCACTCAATCATGGGAAGATTGTGCAAACTCCACACAGATAGCGCCCAGGGTCAGGATTGAACCAGGGTCTCTGGCACTGAGGCAATAGCTTTACGAGGTGTGCACTCTGCAAGTCCCCACTCTCAAATATCTGGGATAAAAGTGAAGGTTTTGCAATCATTTTGACTTTCTTTTTTCACACGAGTGTGGGGCAGCACAGTGGTGCAGCTGGTGGAGCTGCAGCATCCCACATCCCAAAGACATGCAGATTTGTAGGTTAATTGTAGGCAGCATTGTGGCGCAGTGGTAGAATTACTGCCTTACAGACACAGAGACCCGGGTTTGATCCTGACTACGGGTGCTGTCTGTATGGAGTTTGTACATTCTCCCTGTGACCTGCTTGGGTTTTCTCCGGGTGCTCCAGTTTCCTCCCAAGGTCCAAAGACAGACAAGTTTGTAGGCTAATTGGCTTGGTAAAATTGTAAATTGTCCTTAGTGTGTGTAGGATAGTGTGGGGATCGCTGGTCGGTGCAGACTCGGTGGGATATAGGGCCTGTTTCCTTGCTATATCTATAAACTAAACTAGTTGGGTTCTGTAAATTGCCCCAAGTCCATAGGAAGTTCAAGTTCAAGTTCAAGTGAGTTTATTGTCATGTGTCCCTGTATAGGACAATGAAATTCTTGCTTTGCTTAAGCACACAGAAAATAGTAGGCATTTACTACAAAACAGATAAATGTGTCCATATACCATGATATAAATATATACACACATGAATAAATAAACTGGTAAAGTGCAAATAACAGAAAGTGGTTATTAATAATCAGAGTTTTGTCCGAGCCAGGTTTAATAGCCTGATGGCTGTGGGGAAGTAGCTATTCCTGAACCTGGTTGTTGCAGTCTTCAGGCTCCTGTACCTTCTACCTGAAGGTAGCAGGGAGATGAGTGTGTGGCCAGGATGGTGTGGGTCTTTGATGATACTGCCAGCTTTTTTGAGGCAGCGACTGTGATAAATCCCCTCGATGGAAGGAAGGTCAGAGCCGATGATGGACTGGGCAGTGTTTACTACTTTTTGTAGTCTTTTCCTCTCCAGGGCGCTCAAATTGCCGAACCAAGCCACGATGCAACCGGTCAGCATGCTCTCGACTGTGCACCTGTAGAAGTTAGAGAGAGTCTTCCTTGACAAACCGACTCTCCGTAATCTTCTCAGGAAGTAGAGGCGCTGATGAGCTTTTTTGATAATTGCGTTAGTGTTCTCGGAAGTGGATGGAAAAGTGGGATAACATAGAACTAGTTTGAATGGCTAATCGATGGTCATCATGGATTCAGTGGGAGAATGTATCTTTCAGGCATGTTACCATACAGTATCTCTCAACGACTTTATTCAGAGAATAGTTAATCTATGGAACTTATTGCCACAGAGGGCTGCGGAGGCCAAGTTGGTGGATATTTTTAAAGCAGAGACATGAGCCTGTCCCACTTACGCGACTTTTTAGGCGAGTGCAGGAGACACTGCGTCCACCACATGGTCGCCACATGTTCGCTGGTGGTCTCTGGTGAGTCTCCTTCATGGTCGCGAGGAGTTCATGCATTCTGGTAACTATTGGCGGCCTCAGTATGGTTGCCGCAAATTTTTTAAAATGTTGAAAGTTTTTCTGCGACCAAAAATTGGTCACCATGGAGATAATCGATAATCCTGTAGTCGTAGGTGCAGTTGTAGTGGGGTCGCCATGTAGTTATGGGTAGTCGAGGTAGTTGTAGGTAGTTTTAGTTAATCGTCTTTGCTGACCGGGCATTTTCATTGGCTCATTGGGGAATAAAATCGTAAGCACGAGTTTTCAGAACCAAGGATAACCGACCGGTAATGTTAAATGTCCGCTGAACTTCACAGCTGTGTATCTCTAGCTTATTAAAAAGTTGTCTGGCTTCTTAAAAGTTGTCTCCACTCCTTCTCCCCTCCCCCCCCACACTTTTAAAGGACTTACCGTACACTGTGCTAGCCGTGTTCATTACAGCGCCAACCTTCCTGTACATCACGGTGTGTGTCTGTATCACCTTGGCTTTGCACCGTGTGAATTTCAGACAGCGCTCCCCCCCGCTTGCCCTGGCCCCCGCCTTTGCGATGTGTGTGTGTGTGTGTGTGTGTGTGTGTGTGTGTGTGTGTGTGTGTGTGTGTGTGTGTGTGTGTGTGTGTGTGTGTGTGTGTGTGTGTGTGTGTGTGTGTGTGTGTGTTCCACTCTGACGGTCACCGTTCCAGTTGCCGGTTTTTCAGGCGAATGCCGGCAATCCGCTGAAAATTCGCCTACGTGGGAGAGGCCCAATAGACAAATTCTTGTTTAGAACGGGTCAAGGGTTATGGGGAGAAGGCAGAGTGGCGGAGTGGACTCGATGGGCCGAATGACCTAATTTTACTCGTATAACTTGTGAACTGCAAAGTCCATCTGCGTAAATCATTAAAAGCCAGTGTATGGTCACAAAAAACAACCATAATATCAAAACAAATGTAGGCATTTAACTTCTGAAGAAGTGTTCCAAAATATTATCTGGGAGTCTGAGGAAAGGTCCCAACCCGAAACGTTGTCTGTCCATTCCCTCCACAGATGCTGCCGAACCCACCGAGTTCCTCCACTGCGGTTCTTTTCTCAAGATTCCAGCATCTGCAGTTTCTTGTGTCTCCTTTGTCCCTTATCTTCATGGGTTGGAATACAAACAGGAGGAAGATGAATTATAGCTTTGGTTGAATTCCATCTGGAGTATTGTGTTAGTTTCACACAAATAATTTGTTGTCCTTGAGTTTGTGCAGGGATTATCTGCAGAATGATAAGGAGCTTTAGGGGCTATATTATGAAGGCAGATTGCATTGACTGAATTTTACTGAATAGAGAAGTATGCTCAATAAACTTTATCTGTGACAAAATTCTCTGTGACTTTAAGAATAAGGAGTAAGCCATTTAGAAGGATGAGAGTCTCAAAGAATAAAATTTCATTATACGCTGATGATATCCTTTTATATATTACTAATACACAAACGAGTATACCCACCTTATTAACACTAATTGAGGAATTCGGCTCTTTTTCAGGATATAGAATAAATTGGAATAAAAGCGAAATTATGTCTTTAAAACCACAGGATTCGAGACACTTACTAAAATTCCCCTTCAAAATTGCAACAGAAAAATTCAAGTATCCGGGTATTCAAATTACGAGAAGACACAAATCATTATTTAGTGCCAATTTTATGCCACTATTAAATAAACTGAATGATATGATTAAATTTTGGAAAACACTTCCCGCTCTCATTGATAGGTAGAATTAACGCTATAAAAATGACTTTCTTACCACAATTAATATATTTGTTTCAAGCGAATCCCAATATATATTCCAAAATACTTTTTTCAAAAAACTAGATTCTACTATCACTAATTTTATATGGGATTACAGAGCACACAGAATTCAACGAAAGCATTTGTGTAAACCTAAAGAAGTTGGGGGTTTATCATTACCTAACTTTATGTATTACTACTGGGCAGTGCATATTAAGAACATAATGTACTGGCTGGATAGTTCCACTCAACAGTTGGAGTAGATAAGAATGGAGAAAGAGGAGTGCTATCCGCACGATATAGGAACGATCTTGCTCTCACCGATAAAATTGAATAGTATAATATATAAGAAGAACCCAATTATTCACAATACAATAAGAATTTGGAAACAAATAAAAGTATCCTTGAAATTAAATAATCTATCAGTACTAACCCCACTATTGAACAACCCCACATTCAAACCATCTCTCATCGACAAAACATATCAACAATGGGATAGACTGGGGATTAGGAAAGTAGGGGATATGTATGAATTGGGTAAACTGTTATCATTTCAACATTTAAAATTAAAATTTAAACTGAAGGATAATCAATATTTTAAATATATACAGGTAAGTGACTTTATGAAGAAATATACACATAGATTTCAAACTATATTTTTTGACCCTTTAGAAGAAGCAATGAATATTAAGGCTGATTCACAAAAACTAATATCATACTTTTATAATAATACTAGACCAAGTGCAGACCCGTTGGGTCTGTTTCCCCAACGGCGTTTTGCAGGGGGGGGGGGGGGAGGGGGGGCTGCGGCATCAAACTCATATTAACCAACCCCCAAACACACAGGTGGGGGGAGGGAGGGGGGATGTGAAGAGGGGAGGGAGGGGAGAGGAGGTGGAGGAAATGGGACAGATTTGGGAGGGAAAGGAGAGCGGGGTAGGGGGTGAGAGAGGGGGATGGGGAGATAGATGTGGTGGAGGGGGAGGATGGGGAGGTAGGGAAGGAGGGAGGGAGGGGGAGAGGGGTGGGGGAGAGAGGGGAAAGAGTGGAGAGGGAGGTGGAGAGGGGTAGGGGGAGTGATGGAAGAGGGACAGAGGGGTAGGAGGAAGGGGGTGGCGTAGAGAGGGAAGGGGGGTGGGGGAGAGAGGGATGGGTGGGAGAGGGGTTTCGGAGAGGGAAACATAGAACCATTGAAATTAAGTGCAGGAGTAGGCCATTCGGCCCTTCGAGCCTGCACCACCATTCAATATGATCGTGGCTGATCATCCAACTCAGTATCCTGTACCTGCCTTCTCTCCATACCCCCTGATCCCTTTAGCCACAAGGACCACATCTAACTCCCTCTTAAATACAGCCAATGAACAGGCCTCAACTACCTTCTGTGCCAGTGAATTCCAGAGATTCACCACTCTCTGTGTTAAAAATGTTTTTCTCATCTCGGTCCTAAAAGATTTACCCCTTATCCTTAAACTGTGACCCCTTGTTCTGGACTTCCCCAACATCTGGAACAATCTTCCTGCATCTAGCCTGTCCAACCCCTTAAGAATTTTGTAAGTTTCTATAAGATACCCCCTCAATCTTTTAAATTCTAGCATGTACAAGCCGAGTCTATCCAGTCTTTCGTCATATGAAAGTCCTGACATCCCAGGAATCAGTCTGGTGAACCTTCTCTGTACTCCCTCTATGGCAACGATGTATTTGAACATTGGGCATTGTGACATCACACGATGGAACGTTCACCAGGGGCTGGGGCTGGTGCTGCTTCTATGGGTGAGAAGCCAGTTTAGTTGTGAAATATTGGGGGGGGGGGGGTGGGTTAGGATTTGATTAAAAACGTGCACTTAAACACGACGACCAATGGCAAACCCGTTGGGTCTGATCCCCCAACGCAGCCGTTCCCTACCCGTAGCCCCCACTGGGGGGGGGGGGTGGGGGGCGGGCGCCTCACACACACTAACCACCCCCACACACAGAGTTGGAAAAGTGCATAAAGACCGTTCCCTACCTGTAGCCCCCAGGGGAGATTTGGTCGTCGAAGTCGGGTCCCTGCCGTCTTAAAATATCGTATCTTGAAGTCGTCGAAGTCGGGTCCGTCTCGGCAACGCGTGGGGGGGGTGGTGGGGGGGTTAGCGGTGCGGCATCACACACACGAAGCTTCGACACACACAGAGCCTTAAAAGTGTAAATGCCCGACCTCTTTTCCGTTTTTCTCTAATTTAATTAAGATGTGCAGGTGGTGTTCTTATCGAGGTTCAGGGGTGAATGACGTAAATATTTTCACACAATATGGGAACATCTCATGTTGTCTTGAAGGCTCCTCGGCCCACATCTGACTCTCTGTACTGTCACTATGGCAACGATGTCTATGAGCACTGGGCATTGTGACATCACACGATGGAACGTTCACCATTGGCTGGGGCTCCTGCATAGGCATATGTAAATGAATCCATTCCGATTGGACATATGTGAAGATTGGGCATTGTGACATCACACGATGGAACGCTCAGCAGGGGCTGGTGCTGGTGAAGGTTCTGTGGGTGTGAAGCCAGTTTAGTTTTGAAATATTGGGGGGGGGGGGGGGGTTAGGATTTGATTAAAAACGTACACTTAAACACGTCGAAATGTAATGAGGAACGGATACTTAGAAAGAAAAGAGAAATCTCTACCAAAATGGAAAAGATGTCGGCGATTCAGCGTTCCCCCTTATCCTTAAACTTTGACCCCTTGTTCTGGTCTTCCCCAACATCCGGAACAATCTTCCTGCATCTAGCCTGTCCAACCCCTTAAGAATTTTAAACGTCTCTATAAGATACCCCCTCAATCTTCTAAAATCTAGCGATTACAAGGCGAGTCTATCCAGTCTTTCTTCATATGAAAGTTCTGACATAACAGGAATCAGCCTGGTGAACCTTCTCTGTACTCCCTCTCTATGGCAACGATGTCTTTGAGCATTGGGCATTGTGACATCACACGATGGAACGTTCACCATTGGCTTGGGCTCCTGCATAGGCATATGTAAATGGATCCATTCCGATTGGACATATGTGAAGATTGGGCATTGTGACATCACACGATGGAACGTTCAGCAGGGGCTGGGGCTGGTGAAGGTTCTGTGGGTGTGAAGCCAGTTTAGTTTTGAAATATTGGGGGGGGGGGGGGAAGGATTTGATTAAAAACGTGTACTTAAACACGACGGAATGTAATGAGGAGCGGATACTTAGAAAGAAAAGTGAAATCTCTACCGAAATGGAAAAGATGTCGGCGATTCTGCGTCCAGTTTCGGAGTTGCAGGGAATCAATGGAAGAAATGTGACAGCCGGACGGAGTTCCGTTTCGGAATTTTGGGCGAGAGTTTTATATATTAACTAGACCAAGTGCAGACCCGTTGGGTCTGTTTCCCCAACGGCGTTTTGCAGGGGGGGGGGGGGGAGGGGGGGCTGCGGCATCAAACTCATATTAACCAACCCCCAAACACACAGGTGGGGGGAGGGAGGGGGGATGTGAAGAGGGGAGGGAGGGGAGAGGAGGTGGAGGAAATGGGACAGATTTGGGAGGGAAAGGAGAGCGGGGTAGGGGGTGAGAGAGGGGGATGGGGAGATAGATGTGGTGGAGGGGGAGGATGGGGAGGTAGGGAAGGAGGGAGGGAGGGGGAGAGGGGTGGGGGAGAGAGGGGAAAGAGTGGAGAGGGAGGTGGAGAGGGGTAGGGGGAGTGATGGAAGAGGGACAGAGGGGTAGGAGGAAGGGGGTGGCGTAGAGAGGGAAGGGGGGTGGGGGAGAGAGGGATGGGTGGGAGAGGGGTTTCGGAGAGGGAAACATAGAACCATTGAAATTAAGTGCAGGAGTAGGCCATTCGGCCCTTCGAGCCTGCACCACCATTCAATATGATCGTGGCTGATCATCCAACTCAGTATCCTGTACCTGCCTTCTCTCCATACCCCCTGATCCCTTTAGCCACAAGGACCACATCTAACTCCCTCTTAAATACAGCCAATGAACAGGCCTCAACTACCTTCTGTGCCAGTGAATTCCAGAGATTCACCACTCTCTGTGTTAAAAATGTTTTTCTCATCTCGGTCCTAAAAGATTTACCCCTTATCCTTAAACTGTGACCCCTTGTTCTGGACTTCCCCAACATCTGGAACAATCTTCCTGCATCTAGCCTGTCCAACCCCTTAAGAATTTTGTAAGTTTCTATAAGATACCCCCTCAATCTTTTAAATTCTAGCATGTACAAGCCGAGTCTATCCAGTCTTTCGTCATATGAAAGTCCTGACATCCCAGGAATCAGTCTGGTGAACCTTCTCTGTACTCCCTCTATGGCAACGATGTATTTGAACATTGGGCATTGTGACATCACACGATGGAACGTTCACCAGGGGCTGGGGCTGGTGCTGCTTCTATGGGTGAGAAGCCAGTTTAGTTGTGAAATATTGGGGGGGGGGGGGTGGGTTAGGATTTGATTAAAAACGTGCACTTAAACACGACGACCAATGGCAAACCCGTTGGGTCTGATCCCCCAACGCAGCCGTTCCCTACCCGTAGCCCCCACTGGGGGGGGGGGGTGGGGGGCGGGCGCCTCACACACACTAACCACCCCCACACACAGAGTTGGAAAAGTGCATAAAGACCGTTCCCTACCTGTAGCCCCCAGGGGAGATTTGGTCGTCGAAGTCGGGTCCCTGCCGTCTTAAAATATCGTATCTTGAAGTCGTCGAAGTCGGGTCCGTCTCGGCAACGCGTGGGGGGGGTGGTGGGGGGGTTAGCGGTGCGGCATCACACACACGAAGCTTCGACACACACAGAGCCTTAAAAGTGTAAATGCCCGACCTCTTTTCCGTTTTTCTCTAATTTAATTAAGATGTGCAGGTGGTGTTCTTATCGAGGTTCAGGGGTGAATGACGTAAATATTTTCACACAATATGGGAACATCTCATGTTGTCTTGAAGGCTCCTCGGCCCACATCTGACTCTCTGTACTGTCACTATGGCAACGATGTCTATGAGCACTGGGCATTGTGACATCACACGATGGAACGTTCACCATTGGCTGGGGCTCCTGCATAGGCATATGTAAATGAATCCATTCCGATTGGACATATGTGAAGATTGGGCATTGTGACATCACACGATGGAACGCTCAGCAGGGGCTGGTGCTGGTGAAGGTTCTGTGGGTGTGAAGCCAGTTTAGTTTTGAAATATTGGGGGGGGGGGGGGGTTAGGATTTGATTAAAAACGTACACTTAAACACGTCGAAATGTAATGAGGAACGGATACTTAGAAAGAAAAGAGAAATCTCTACCAAAATGGAAAAGATGTCGGCGATTCAGCGTTCCCCCTTATCCTTAAACTTTGACCCCTTGTTCTGGTCTTCCCCAACATCCGGAACAATCTTCCTGCATCTAGCCTGTCCAACCCCTTAAGAATTTTAAACGTCTCTATAAGATACCCCCTCAATCTTCTAAAATCTAGCGATTACAAGGCGAGTCTATCCAGTCTTTCTTCATATGAAAGTTCTGACATAACAGGAATCAGCCTGGTGAACCTTCTCTGTACTCCCTCTCTATGGCAACGATGTCTTTGAGCATTGGGCATTGTGACATCACACGATGGAACGTTCACCATTGGCTTGGGCTCCTGCATAGGCATATGTAAATGGATCCATTCCGATTGGACATATGTGAAGATTGGGCATTGTGACATCACACGATGGAACGTTCAGCAGGGGCTGGGGCTGGTGAAGGTTCTGTGGGTGTGAAGCCAGTTTAGTTTTGAAATATTGGGGGGGGGGGGGGAAGGATTTGATTAAAAACGTGTACTTAAACACGACGGAATGTAATGAGGAGCGGATACTTAGAAAGAAAAGTGAAATCTCTACCGAAATGGAAAAGATGTCGGCGATTCTGCGTCCAGTTTCGGAGTTGCAGGGAATCAATGGAAGAAATGTGACAGCCGGACGGAGTTCCGTTTCGGAATCTTGGGCGAGAGTTTTATATATTAACTAGACCAAGTGCAGACCCGTTGGGTCTGTTTCCCCAACGGCGTTTTGCAGGGGGGGGGAGGGGGGGCTGCGGCATCAAACTCATATTAACCAACCCCCAAACACACAGGTGGGGGGAGGGGGGGGGATGTGAAGAGGGGAGGGAGGGGAGAGGAGGTGGAGGAAATGGGACAGATTTGGGAGGGAAAGGAGAGCAGGGTAGGGGGTGAGAGAGGGGGATGGGAAGAGAGATGTGGGGGAGGGGGAGGATGGGGAGGTAGGGGAGGAGGGAGGGAGGGGGAGAGGGGTGGGGAGAGAGGGGACAGAGTGGGGAGGGAGAGTGGAGGGGGGAGGGGGAGAGGTGGAAGAGTGGGGAGGGAGGTGGAGCGGGGTAGGGGGAGTGATGGAAGAGGGACAGAGGGGTAGGAGGAAGGGGGTGGCGTAGGGAGGGAAGGGGGGTGGGGGAGAGAGGGATGGGTGGGAGAGGGGTGCGTAGAGGGAAACATAGAACCATTGAAATTAAGTGCAGGAGTAGGCCATTCGGCCCTTCGAGCCTGCACCACCATTCAATATGATCGTGGCTGATCATCCAACTCAGTATCCTGTACCTGCCTTCTCTCCATACCCCCTGATCCCTTTAGCCACAAGGACCACATCTAACTCCCTCTTAAATACAGCCAATGAACAGGCCTCAACTACCTTCTGTGCCAGTGAATTCCAGAGATTCGCCACTCTCTGTGTGAAAAATGTTTTTCTCATCTCGGACCTAAAAGATTTACCTCTTATCCTTAAACTGTGACCCCTTGTTGTGGACTTCCCCAACATCTGGAACAATCTTCCTGCATCTAGCCTGTCCAACCCCTTAAGAATTTTGTAAGTTTCTATAAGATACCCCCTCAATCTTCTAAATTCTAGCATGTACAAGCCGAGTCTATCCAGTCTTTCGTCATATGAAAGTCCTGACATCCCTGGAATCAGTCTGGTGAACCTTCTCTGTACTCCCTCTATGGCAACAATGTATTTGAACATTGGGCATTGTGACATCACACAATGGAACGTTCACCAAGTGCTTGTGCTCCTGCAAAGGCATATGTAAATGGATCCATTCCGATTGGACATCTGTGAGCATCGGGCATTGTGACATCACACGATGGAACGTTCACCAGGGGCTGGGGCTGGTGATGCTTCTATGGGTGAGAAGTCAGTTTATTTTTGAAATATTGGGGGGGGGGGGTTGAAGGATTTGATTAAAAATGTGTACTTAAACACGACGACCAATGGCAAACCCGTTGGGTCTGATCCCCCAACGCAGCCGTACCCTACCCGTAGCCCCCACTGGGGGGGGGGGGGGCGGCATCACACACACTAACCACCCCCACACACAGAGTTGGAAAAGTGTATAAAGACCGTTCCCTACCTGTAGCCCCCAGGGGAGACGTGGTCGTCGAAGTCGGGTTCCGGCCGTCTTAAAATAGCGTATCTTGAAGTCGTCGAAGTCGGGTCCGTCTCGGCAACGCGGGGGGGGGGGGGGGTGGCGGGGCGGTATCACACACAGAGCCTTAAAAGTGTAATGCCCCAATGCAGCCGTTGCCTACCCGCAGCCCCCACGGGAGACGTGGTCCTCGAAGTAGAGCCGTTCCCGAAAGGCCGTTTTTAAATGAGTGAGGGGGGGGGGGGGGGTGGAGGAGAAGGATTTAATGAAAAAAATGGACATAAACATAACGAAATGTAATGAGGAGTGGACAGCTGGAAGGGAAAGTGAAATGTCTACCGAAATGGCTGCTTGTATGGGTGAGAAGCCAGTTTTTATTTGAAAAACTGTGGGGGGGGGGGGGGGGGGGGGGAGGAGGCATTACACTTTTGCGTTGGGGCATTACACTTTTAAGTGGTGAAAGTTCTGACATAACAGGAATCAGCCTGGTGAACCTTCTCTGTACTCCCTCTCTATGGCAACGATGTCTTTGAGCATTGGGCATTGTGACATCACACGATGGAACCTTCACCATTGGCTTGGGCTCCTGCATAGGCATATGTAAATGGATCCATTCCGATTGGACATATGTGAAGATTGGGCATTGTGACATCACACGATGGAACGTTCAGCAGGGGCTGGGGCTGGTGAAGGTTCTGTGGGTGTGAAGCCAGTTTAGTTTTGAAATATTGGGGGGGGGGGGGGAAGGATTTGATTAAAAACGTGTACTTAAACACGACGGAATGTAATGAGGAGCGGATACTTAGAAAGAAAAGTGAAATCTCTACCGAAATGGAAAAGATGTCGGCGATTCTGCGTCCAGTTTCGGAGTTGCAGGGAATCAATGGAAGAAATGTGGCAGCCGGACGGAGTTCCGTTTCGGAATCTTGGGCGAGAGTTTTATATATTAACTAGACCAAGTGCAGACCCGTTGGGTCTGTTTCCCCAACGGCGTTTTGCAGGGGGGGGGGGGGGAGGGGGGGCTGCGGCATCAAACTCATATTAACCAACCCCCAAACACACAGGTGGGGGGAGGGAGGGGGGATGTGAAGAGGGGAGGGAGGGGAGAGGAGGTGGAGGAAATGGGACAGATTTGGGAGGGAAAGGAGAGCGGGGTAGGGGGTGAGAGAGGGGGATGGGGAGATAGATGTGGTGGAGGGGGAGGATGGGGAGGTAGGGAAGGAGGGAGGGAGGGGGAGAGGGGTGGGGGAGAGAGGGGAAAGAGTGGAGAGGGAGGTGGAGAGGGGTAGGGGGAGTGATGGAAGAGGGACAGAGGGGTAGGAGGAAGGGGGTGGCGTAGAGAGGGAAGGGGGGTGGGGGAGAGAGGGATGGGTGGGAGAGGGGTTTCGGAGAGGGAAACATAGAACCATTGAAATTAAGTGCAGGAGTAGGCCATTCGGCCCTTCGAGCCTGCACCACCATTCAATATGATCGTGGCTGATCATCCAACTCAGTATCCTGTACCTGCCTTCTCTCCATACCCCCTGATCCCTTTAGCCACAAGGACCACATCTAACTCCCTCTTAAATACAGCCAATGAACAGGCCTCAACTACCTTCTGTGCCAGTGAATTCCAGAGATTCACCACTCTCTGTGTTAAAAATGTTTTTCTCATCTCGGTCCTAAAAGATTTACCCCTTATCCTTAAACTGTGACCCCTTGTTCTGGACTTCCCCAACATCTGGAACAATCTTCCTGCATCTAGCCTGTCCAACCCCTTAAGAATTTTGTAAGTTTCTATAAGATACCCCCTCAATCTTTTAAATTCTAGCATGTACAAGCCGAGTCTATCCAGTCTTTCGTCATATGAAAGTCCTGACATCCCAGGAATCAGTCTGGTGAACCTTCTCTGTACTCCCTCTATGGCAACGATGTATTTGAACATTGGGCATTGTGACATCACACGATGGAACGTTCACCAGGGGCTGGGGCTGGTGCTGCTTCTATGGGTGAGAAGCCAGTTTAGTTGTGAAATATTGGGGGGGGGGGGGTGGGTTAGGATTTGATTAAAAACGTGCACTTAAACACGACGACCAATGGCAAACCCGTTGGGTCTGATCCCCCAACGCAGCCGTTCCCTACCCGTAGCCCCCACTGGGGGGGGGGGTGGGGGGCGGGCGCCTCACACACACTAACCACCCCCACACACAGAGTTGGAAAAGTGCATAAAGACCGTTCCCTACCTGTAGCCCCCAGGGGAGATTTGGTCGTCGAAGTCGGGTCCCTGCCGTCTTAAAATATCGTATCTTGAAGTCGTCGAAGTCGGGTCCGTCTCGGCAACGCGTGGGGGGGGTGGTGGGGGGGTTAGCGGTGCGGCATCACACACACGAAGCTTCGACACACACAGAGCCTTAAAAGTGTAAATGCCCGACCTCTTTTCCGTTTTTCTCTAATTTAATTAAGATGTGCAGGTGGTGTTCTTATCGAGGTTCAGGGGTGAATGACGTAAATATTTTCACACAATATGGGAACATCTCATGTTGTCTTGAAGGCTCCTCGGCCCACATCTGACTCTCTGTACTGTCACTATGGCAACGATGTCTATGAGCACTGGGCATTGTGACATCACACGATGGAACGTTCACCATTGGCTGGGGCTCCTGCATAGGCATATGTAAATGAATCCATTCCGATTGGACATATGTGAAGATTGGGCATTGTGACATCACACGATGGAACGCTCAGCAGGGGCTGGTGCTGGTGAAGGTTCTGTGGGTGTGAAGCCAGTTTAGTTTTGAAATATTGGGGGGGGGGGGGGGTTAGGATTTGATTAAAAACGTACACTTAAACACGTCGAAATGTAATGAGGAACGGATACTTAGAAAGAAAAGAGAAATCTCTACCAAAATGGAAAAGATGTCGGCGATTCAGCGTTCCCCCTTATCCTTAAACTTTGACCCCTTGTTCTGGTCTTCCCCAACATCCGGAACAATCTTCCTGCATCTAGCCTGTCCAACCCCTTAAGAATTTTAAACGTCTCTATAAGATACCCCCTCAATCTTCTAAAATCTAGCGATTACAAGGCGAGTCTATCCAGTCTTTCTTCATATGAAAGTTCTGACATAACAGGAATCAGCCTGGTGAACCTTCTCTGTACTCCCTCTCTATGGCAACGATGTCTTTGAGCATTGGGCATTGTGACATCACACGATGGAACGTTCACCATTGGCTTGGGCTCCTGCATAGGCATATGTAAATGGATCCATTCCGATTGGACATATGTGAAGATTGGGCATTGTGACATCACACGATGGAACGTTCAGCAGGGGCTGGGGCTGGTGAAGGTTCTGTGGGTGTGAAGCCAGTTTAGTTTTGAAATATTGGGGGGGGGGGGGGAAGGATTTGATTAAAAACGTGTACTTAAACACGACGGAATGTAATGAGGAGCGGATACTTAGAAAGAAAAGTGAAATCTCTACCGAAATGGAAAAGATGTCGGCGATTCTGCGTCCAGTTTCGGAGTTGCAGGGAATCAATGGAAGAAATGTGACAGCCGGACGGAGTTCCGTTTCGGAATTTTGGGCGAGAGTTTTATATATTAACTAGACCAAGTGCAGACCCGTTGGGTCTGTTTCCCCAACGGCGTTTTGCAGGGGGGGGGGGGGAGGGGGGGCTGCGGCATCAAACTCATATTAACCAACCCCCAAACACACAGGTGGGGGGAGGGAGGGGGGATGTGAAGAGGGGAGGGAGGGGAGAGGAGGTGGAGGAAATGGGACAGATTTGGGAGGGAAAGGAGAGCGGGGTAGGGGGTGAGAGAGGGGGATGGGGAGATAGATGTGGTGGAGGGGGAGGATGGGGAGGTAGGGAAGGAGGGAGGGAGGGGGAGAGGGGTGGGGGAGAGAGGGGAAAGAGTGGAGAGGGAGGTGGAGAGGGGTAGGGGGAGTGATGGAAGAGGGACAGAGGGGTAGGAGGAAGGGGGTGGCGTAGAGAGGGAAGGGGGGTGGGGGAGAGAGGGATGGGTGGGAGAGGGGTTTCGGAGAGGGAAACATAGAACCATTGAAATTAAGTGCAGGAGTAGGCCATTCGGCCCTTCGAGCCTGCACCACCATTCAATATGATCGTGGCTGATCATCCAACTCAGTATCCTGTACCTGCCTTCTCTCCATACCCCCTGATCCCTTTAGCCACAAGGACCACATCTAACTCCCTCTTAAATACAGCCAATGAACAGGCCTCAACTACCTTCTGTGCCAGTGAATTCCAGAGATTCACCACTCTCTGTGTTAAAAATGTTTTTCTCATCTCGGTCCTAAAAGATTTACCCCTTATCCTTAAACTGTGACCCCTTGTTCTGGACTTCCCCAACATCTGGAACAATCTTCCTGCATCTAGCCTGTCCAACCCCTTAAGAATTTTGTAAGTTTCTATAAGATACCCCCTCAATCTTTTAAATTCTAGCATGTACAAGCCGAGTCTATCCAGTCTTTCGTCATATGAAAGTCCTGACATCCCAGGAATCAGTCTGGTGAACCTTCTCTGTACTCCCTCTATGGCAACGATGTATTTGAACATTGGGCATTGTGACATCACACGATGGAACGTTCACCAGGGGCTGGGGCTGGTGCTGCTTCTATGGGTGAGAAGCCCGTTTAGTTGTGAAATATTGGGGGGGGGGGGGGGGGGTAGGATTTGATTAAAAACGTGCACTTAAACACGACGACCAATGGCAAACCCGTTGGGTGTGTTCCCCCAACGCAGCCGTTCCCTCCCCGTAGCCCCCACTGGGGGGGGGGGGTGGGGGGCGGGCGCCTCACACACACTAACCACCCCCACACACAGAGTTGGAAAAGTGCATAAAGACCGTTCCCTACCTGTAGCCCCCAGGGGAGATTTGGTCGTCGAAGTCGGGTCCCTGCCGTCTTAAAATATCGTATCTTGAAGTCGTCGAAGTCGGGTCCGTCTCGGCAACGCGTGGGGGGGGTGGTGGGGGGGTTAGCGGTGCGGCATCACACACACGAAGCTTCGACACACACAGAGCCTTAAAAGTGTAAATGCCCGACCTCTTTTCCGTTTTTCTCTAATTTAATTAAGATGTGCAGGTGGTGTTCTTATCGAGGTTCAGGGGTGAATGACGTAAATATTTTCACACAATATGGGAACATCTCATGTTGTCTTGAAGGCTCCTCGGCCCACATCTGACTCTCTGTACTGTCACTATGGCAACGATGTCTATGAGCACTTGGCATTGTGACATCACACGATGGAACGTTCACCATTGGCTGGGGCTCCTGCATAGGCATATGTAAATGGATCCATTCCGATTGGACATATGTGAAGATTGGGCATTGTGACATCACACGATGGAACGCTCAGCAGGGGCTGGTGCTGGTGAAGGTTCTGTGGGTGTGAAGCCAGTTTAGTTTTGAAATATTGGGGGGGGGGGGGGGTTAGGATTTGATTAAAAACGTACACTTAAACACGTCGAAATGTAATGAGGAACGGATACTTAGAAAGAAAAGAGAAATCTCTACCAAAATGGAAAAGATGTCGGCGATTCAGCGTTCCCCCTTATCCTTAAACTTTGACCCCTTGTTCTGGTCTTCCCCAACATCCGGAACAATCTTCCTGCATCTAGCCTGTCCAACCCCTTATGAATTTTAAACGTCTCTATAAGATACCCCCTCAATCTTCTAAAATCTAGCGATTACAAGGCGAGTCTATCCAGTCTTTCTTCATATGAAAGTTCTGACATAACAGGAATCAGCCTGGTGAACCTTCTCTGTACTGCCTCTCTATGGCAACGATGTCTTTGAGCATTGGGCATTGTGACATCACACGATGGAACGTTCACCATTGGCTTGGGCTCCTGCATAGGCATATGTAAATGGATCCATTCCGATTGGACATATGTGAAGATTGGGCATTGTGACATCACACGATGGAACGTTCAGCAGGGGCTGGGGCTGGTGAAGGTTCTGTGGGTGTGAAGCCAGTTTAGTTTTGAAATATTGGGGGGGGGGGGGGAAGGATTTGATTAAAAACGTGTACTTAAACACGACGGAATGTAATGAGGAGCGGATACTTAGAAAGAAAAGTGAAATCTCTACCGAAATGGAAAAGATGTCGGCGATTCTGCGTCCAGTTTCGGAGTTGCAGGGAATCAATGGAAGAAATGTGACAGCCGGACGGAGTTCCGTTTCGGAATTTTGGGCGAGAGTTTTATATATTAATAGATAGATAGATAGATAGATAGATAGATAGATATTAAATAGAGAATTACCCTCAACAGAAGCACTAAGGGAAGATTGGGAACATGAGCTAATGATAAAGATCTCGAAGGATAGATGGGAAAAGTATCTGATGAACACACATAATTGTTCTATTAATGCAAGACATAAATTAATTCAATTCAAATTATTACATAGACTATATTATTCAAAAACGAGGTTGAATAAATTTTATCCAAACGTCTCTCCCAGATGCGATAAATGTTTGTTTCAAAACGCTAATATAACACATTCATTTGTAGGATGTACAAAGTTGAATAAATTTTGGAGTGATATATTTGATATATTTACAAAGCTCTTCAAGTCAAGAATAGAACCTAAAACGGAATGGATTATATTTGGAATAATAGTAGAAGATACCAATTTAAATAAAGACCAAAACTTTTTTTTAATTATGGGTTAATAATTGGAAAGAAATTGATACTTAAATTTTGGAAAAATACAACCATACCAACTGTTAAAATGTGGATTAGGAATATGATGGACATAGCACGCCTTGAAGAAATGAGACTCCGACTAATAGATAAATATGACCAATTCTTAAGGAGTTGGTCTCCTTCATCGACTTTTTGGAATCATGTGATGCAGCGGTGCCGTAAAGATTGCTGATTTCAGTTCATGACGTGGATAGATCTACATCTCCGAATATAGATTTGAAAATCTCTCTTTTAAGGGGCCTTCTCTTCTATTTCTACTTTCCACCTTTTCTTTTTTTTACATACACACTTCACGTTTTTCTATTCTCTACCATCTATTTTTCCTCTTTTTCCCCTTTCTATTGTTTTCTTTTTCTTGTCTTGCTTACTTCCTTCTCAAAACATAAAATTAGAGGTTGTACATAGAATGGATTACGGTATGACATAGTTGGCACCTAAAATTAGGTTCCACTGTACTGTTTTGTACTGTATTAACTTCTAATAAAATAAACTAAACAAAAAGGGATGAGAGGCTATCTCATTGAAACATATAAGATTGTTAAGGGTTTGTACATGCTAGAGGCAGGAAACATGTTCCTGATGTTGGGGAGTCCAGAACCAGGGGCCACAGTTTAAGAATAAGGAGTAAGCCATTTAGAACGGAGACGAGGAAACACTTTTTCTCACAGAGAGTTGTGAGTCTGTGGAATTCTCTGCCTCAGAGGGCAGTGGAGACAGGTTCTCTGGATGCTTTCAAGAGAGAGCTAGATAGGGCTCTTAAAAATAGTGGAGTCAGGGGATATGGGGAGAAGGCAGGAACGGGGTACTGATTGGAGATGGTCAGCCATGATCACGTTGAATGGCGGTGCAGGCTCGAAGGGCCGAATGGCCTACTCCTGCACCTATTGGCTATTGTCTATTGTCTAAAATGTTAAAAAAAAAACAAAAAACTTTAGAGTAAACATCATCAAACATTTTTTCTTTCGAAGGGCTTCATTTCATTTATGAGAGGAAAAAGGAAGTGTATTTGGTACTCAGTGGATTTCTTCTGCAGGCATATCACTGACAAAACCAAGGGGCCACTTATCCTTTTCAGATGTCCTTGAGACCTATTTAATGATTATACAAAATTGCTGGCTCAGAAACATGTTTTGTCTGCTTCCACCCACTTTCCTTCATAAACTGATTTCTGTATCATTAACTGGTGGGGGTGAGTGGTGGGTGAGACCATGAGGGCTGCAAGGGGTGATTTGGGTTACACCATGAGGGTTGCAGGAAGGTTGTCGAAACCATGAGTCAAGGGCCAATGTGCTTGCTTGCACCATCAGTAGCAAAGAACAACTAATTGGAATCCTTACAGCTAGGAACATATCTCAAAGGGGTTTGCATCATTACAGATGGCAGATTATTTAGCAATAGACGCTTTTAAATGGTCATAATTATTTGACGGTTTACTCCAAGATTCCACAGTGAGGGTAATGCATAAATATCACCACTCAGAAGGGAGAATAACTTATTTTGTTAGTCATAGTTAGTCAGTAACATTCGTCTGAGGGAGGTATTTATGGCTGATATATCTGGCCAATATTTTAAGAAAGATTATCTGAAAAGTTAAAAATTAAATTTATTGGTCTATTCACCGGCAGAGATATGCATCATGGTGACCCTTTTACTTGCTAATGGCATCATTCTATCTCTTACCCAGATCAATGTGAATTTAAAAAAAACATCAGTCATTGCTATTGAAAGTTTCACAATTGTTTCTTGTCAGTAAAATTATATTTTTAAACAAACAAAAAACAGGTTAGACAGCATCTGTGGAGGTAAAGGGATGATCAACATTTTGGGATGAAACCGTGCATCAAGAAATCTTTTATCATTTCAACAATTACAATTAAAATACAACCTGAAGAGTAATCAATATTTTAAATACCTTCAAATCTGAGATTACTTGAAAAAATACACACAAAAATATCAAACCTTAACCTCAGATCTATTAGATGAAGGAATGAACAGAAAGGCGGAATCAATTAATTTAATATTATATTTGTATAACATCATTCTAAATATAGAAATACCATCATCAGAGGCAATTAGAATGGACTGGGAACAAGAATTATCTATAAAAATTTCGAAAGACAGATGGGAAAAATACTTGCTATATGGACATAAATGTTCGATTAATGTAAGACATAACATAATTCAATTTAAAATTTTACATAGATTATATTACTCGAAAACTAAACTGAATAAAATGTTTCCAAATGTTTCTTTCATCTGCGATAAATGCTTATCTCAAGATGCTACTATAGTACACTCTTTTGTCACTTGCATAAATCTTCATAAATTTTGGAATGAAATTTTTGGAATCTTCACAAAATTATTTAAAATAAAATTGAACCCCAATACAGAACTGATTATTTTCGAATCAGTGGAAGACTGCTGTAAGCTGACTTCGTTCCAAAAGTGTCTCCTTAATTATGGCTTAATAACGGCAAAAAAACATACTTAAATTCTGGAAAAATGCATCCACACCGACGCTCAAAATGTGGATCTCAAATATGTCTGAAATGTTACATCTTGCGATATGAGATTCGTCCTATCAGGCAAATCAGACCAATTCTTAAAGATTTGGTCTCCCTTAATCGACTTATTACAAGCATATGGTGCAACACAACCTTAGAAATTAACTGTTTCAGAACCGGGTGAGGGGTGTGTAAAGATACGAAGCTTTTAATTTTTCTTTTTTATCTCTTCTCTATCCTTTTTTTTCTCTTTTTTTTTTTCGTCTCTCCCTTTTGTTTTCTCCTCTCCCTTTTGTTTTCTCTCTCGGGCTTTATAGCTTTATGGGCTCTTTCTCTCTATCTTTTCATGACATCAATATCACTACATTATTTAATATTCTCTTCCTCTCTTTTTCTTGCTTTTGTTACTTTTTTTTACTACTAAATTTAAACCAAGAAGTTGTACATGAAATATATTATGCTATTTAATGTTTTATATTATTGTAAATTGCTTCTAATAAAAATATTAAAAATTTAAAAAAAGAAACCATGCATCAGGACTGAGCAGGTAGAGGGAAGGTGGCCAGTATAGAGAGTTGAGGGAGGGTGAGACAGGGTTATAGGTAAAAGCAGGTGAGGTGGAGAGGTTAAACAGGTGGGGGAAGGAAGAAGTAACTTTTGATACAAAGGTTGGTGGAACCAGAATAGGAACAATTGGGCAAATAAAGCCGTGGGCTGGTGGGGGCAGGGGGTAGTGGTGGGGAATGGGGGGTGTGGGGGAATAAAGGAAAGGTATAGACAGGCTGGAAGGTGAGAAATTGAACTAAATAAGGGGTGGGTGATGGCGGATGGAACCAGATAGGAAGGTTAGACAAAGATGGGCAAAGGGAGAAGAAACACAGATGGATAGGTGTGTGGGTGATGGACAGGTGGAAACACATGGAAGAAGTGAGAGAGTCTAGGTGGGGTGGGTAGTGGAAACGGTGAACAAAGAGGGAGAGAATGGTCTGGTAACAATGGATAGGAGCACAGGAGGTGTGAGTCACCTGAAATTGGACTCTACTATGTTCATACCATTAGGTTGCAGGCTACCCAAGTGGAATACAAGTTGTTCTTTTGGTTTTCATTTGGCCTCACCGTGGCAGTGGAGAAGACTGAGGTACAATCAGGGCCGGTGCTAGGAATTGCGGGGCCCAATTAGAAAACTGATGGCGGGGCCCCTACTCTAGAAAAGTAAAAATTTATGTATGTTTATATTTCATGTAGTTTCGGGAATTTTAAGGCAAGCTGGTTGGTGATTGGATGCACCCCCCTTATAGACAGCGTTTGATTGGCCGCCAAATAAATTTGTCAAATCTGTAACAAAAATCGCTGGTCGGTGCGAACTCAGTGGACTATCTGGTTGTATCTCCAAACTAATCTGGTTGTATCTCCAAACTAATCTGGTTGTATCAACCAGACTATCTGGTTGTATCTCCAAACTAAACAGTATAACATGCAGGTACATTCATTTAAAATTAAATTCAGTGATTATTTCACATGATTTCTCACTGTGTAAAGCTCAATATCTGACCAATTTCTGTTTAACACGTTTGGTCTGCCGTGAGCATTTTTCGTTGCATCTCCCCTTTTCCTAATCGGCGACAATTCAGATAATAGTCTACTTTCCTGTTTTTGCCACCAAAGTGGATAACCTCACATTTATCCACTTTATACTGCATCTCCCATGCATTTGCCCACTCACCCAGCCTATCCAAGTCACCTTGCAGCCTCCTAGTTTAGAGGGGTTTAAACGGTTTAGAGATGTTTAGAGGGCTTCAGATGGGTTCAGGTGTGTTTACAATTGTTTAGAGGGGAATAGAGGGAAATAGGGGGGCTAGAGGGGGTTTAGAGGTGTTCAGAGGGTCCCAGAGGGGTTTAGAGACGTTATAAGCCCCCCGTGAGAAATTGTATTTCTCTGAAATTGAAGATAGACATAAAGCTGGAGTAACTCCGCAGGACAGGCAGCGCAGCGACTCTGGAGAGAAGACCCTTCTTCAGACCGGACTGAACTCGCGTCGATGAGAGTACTTGCGATTGTCTGAAGAAGGGTCTCGACCAGAAACACAACCCTCTCCCCAGAGCCGCTGCCCGTCCCGCTGAGCCAACTTCAACTTCAGAGCCAAACAAAAAACACAGAGTGCTGGAGGAACTCAGCGGGCCAGGCGAATGCCTCACCAGCTGAGTTTCTCCAGCATTTTTGTCTACTGCAAAACGTCAATGATTCCGGGAATGCTGAGGGGACAGGGTGATAGAGAGGGAGTGGGAGAGCTAGAGAGAGACAATATGGGGAGCGGGAGAGAGAGCGCGAGAGAAAGAGGGAGGGAGGGAGGGAGTGAGCAAAAGACAGAGAGACACAACCAAAGATCCGCTATAAGATCTTTGGACACAACGTGGGTCGGTAGGTGAATGACTAACCTGCCCACCAGGAAGAAGCCCCTTCTCGTGGTCCGGGGCCCTCACTCATGATGGTGAGTTAAATGAAATTCTCAACGTGTCATCGATCTACATTCCTCAGTAAATGTAATTGTGTTTTAAACAAGTATTAATGACGCTGCGTGAATTTTATTCAAAGGAACACGGCGTCATTAATACTTGTTCAAAACACTATAACATTTACTGAGGAATGCGGATAGATGCAGATTCATGACATCGCATAACAAGGTGTTAAGTACTTACCGTTAAGATGTGCTAACAGCACTAGTTAACAAATCGTTTGTGTATGATGGCCGTGCAGCGGTTGTTATACATGTTCGTTTAAAAAAATCCGGATGGCGAATTTAAAAAAATCTTTATTTAACAAAGAGAATTCGTATTTCCGTACGAAATACTGAACATTAGTGCGGGGCCCCGCTTAGGCGCGGGGCCCAATTGGGAGCAATCGGTCAAATCGGCTTAACGCCGGCCCTGGGTACAATGTGTCAGTGTGGGAATGGGAAGGAGTTGAAATGAAATGCATCCCTGCGGTCAAGCTAGCCGTGAAAGATAGAGTGCGAGTGTTGCAGAAAAGGATCACCTGGTTAACGCTTGGTCTCGTCGATGTAGGAGAGAACAGATCTCTGGAAATCAGCTTGATGGAAATTAAATCTTGCATATTTGCATGGAAGTCTGCTCTTGCACGCAAACAGGGAGCTAAATGCGAGGGTTGAGTGGGTGGGGGGTGGGGTTGGTGAATATTCCTCATGGTGGTAATTTAATCTTTTGCTCCTGTCAGCCTTATTCTTTAGGTGCAATGTCTAGAAAGTTCTACAACATGGAATAAGCACCAAGAATACAAAAGGTCTCATGATTATGGGTGGTCCCAGTTGTTTAGCAGTAGTTTGTCTCAGGGAAAAGGAAAAACGGAATTAGATTTAAGGGCCTGTCCCACTGCGGTGACATAATTTGCGAGTTTGGAAGAGTTTGCCCTCGACTCATACGCGCAGCATGGTCGACACGCGGTCCTATGAGGTCTTTGTAACTCTCCTTCATGCTCGAGAGTGGTCCCCGCATACTCGAGGCCTCAGCTAGGTCGTGGCGGTTTTTTCAAAATGCTGAAAAATGCCCGCGAGTAAAAAAAGGTCGCCATAGAAAAAATCGATATTTTTTTACTCATAGGTTTCGTCGAGGTAGGTCGTAGTTGGTCGTAATGCTATTGTAGGTAGTCAAAGGCAGTCGAAGGTAGTCGAAGGTAAAGCTCGTTGAGAAAAAAAAGGTAAGTAAACTGACCGGTAATGTTAAATGTCTGCTAAACTTTATTAAAAGTGGTCTGGCTTCTTAAAAGTGTCTCCACTCCTTCTCCCCCCTTCTCTCACCACCCCCCCCCCCCCTCTCCGCGCTCTCTAAAGGACTTACCGTAACTGTGGCAGCCGCCATTTACCTTCCTGTTAATCGCGGGTGTGAATTTCAGACAACGCTCCCCCACTGTGTGTGTGTGTGTGTGTGTGTGTGTGTGTGTGTGTGTGTGTGTGTGTGTGTGTGTGTGTGTGTGTGTGTGTGTGTGTGTGTGTGTGTGTGTGTGTGTGTGTGTAGATGGTCGATCCGGCTCGCGGTTTCATCGCTGAAGGTCGACCCAGCTCGAGGTTTTTCAGACGAGTGCCTGAAAAACCTCGAGCTTAAAGGTCGAAGACACTCGCTGGAAAGTCGCGTAAGTGGGACAGGCCCTTTACATGTCCTGGCTCAGTACATCACATTCTACTTTTAAAATGTTTCAATTAATCAGCTTAATCCTTACTTTTAGCTGTAAACATTTCAGTGTTTTCTGCCAAAATAGATGAAAATGGAATAGAAGAAAGATGATTTAGAATGTTTTCCTCTGCATTAATTTGTTTGAATTTCCCCCAAATTAAAGGACCAAAAGAATGGAATGTCAAGAACAAATTATGTTCAATAGGGTTAATGGATTGTTTTTCCCTCCAGAGTGAGTGAGCAATATGCTATTTTTTTTAATGTTGCGATAATTTAAAAAATGTTCTTAGGTTCTATTTGAAGGAGTGCTATAAACCATTCAAATGTTTTCACATATGTTGATTTAATAAAATAGTGATTGCTATTCACTAACACAATAACCCTGTGATGTATAAAGTGATTTTCAGTTATTGAACTACAAATTGCGATACAACGGTTGAATTAATCTCCATCGCAGGGGACAGACTTCTGACCGACATACACTACAAACCAACTGACTCACATGGCTATCTGGACCAGGGCCGGCTTTAAGCCGATTTGACCGATTGCCCCCAATTGGGCCCCGCGCCTAATGGGGGCCCCGCACTAATGTTCCGTATTTCGTACGGAAATACGAATTCTCTTTGTTAAATAAAGATTTTTTTTTTAAATTCGCCATGCGGATTTTTTTTTAAAACGACCATGTATAACAACCGCTGCACGGCCATCAGACACAAACGATTTGTTAACTAGTACTGTTAGCACTTCTTAACATGAAGTAGTTAACAAGTTGTTATATCAATCTGCATCCATCCACATTCCTCAGTAAATGTTATTGTGTTTTGAATGAGTATTAATGACGCCAGGTTCCTTTGTATAAAATTCACGCGGCGTCAATAATACTTGTTTAAAACACAATTACATTTACTGAGGAATGTAGATCGATGACACGTTGAGAATTTCTTTAAACTCACCATCATGAGTGAGGGCCCCGGACCGCGAGAAGGGGCTTCTTCCTGGTGGGCAGGTTGGTCATTCACCTACCGACCCACGTTGTGTCTCTCTGTGTTTTGCTCTCTCTCTCCCTCCTTCTCTCCCGCTCCCCATCTCGTCTCTCTCTAGCTCTCCCACTCCCTCTCTATCACCCTGTCTCCTCAGCATTCCCGGAATCATTGACGTTTAGCGGTAGACAAAAATGCTGGAGAAACCCAGCGGGTGAGGCAGCCGCCTTGACCGCTGAGTTCCTCCAGCACTCTGTGTTTTTTGTTTGGCTCTGAAGTTGAAGGTGGCTCAGCGGGACGGGCAGCGGCTCTGGGGAGGGGGTTGCGTTTCTGGTCGAGACCCTTCTTCAGACAATCACACGTACTCTCACCGACGCGAGTTCAATTCAGTCTGAAGAAGGGTCTTCTCTCCAGAGTTGCTGCGCTGCCTGTCCTGCTGAGTTACTCCAGCTTTATGTCTACCTTCAATTTCAGAGAAATACAATTTCTCACGGGGGGCTTATAACGTCTCTAAACCCCTCTGGGACCCTCTGAACACCTCTAAACCCTGTCTAGTCCCCCCCCCCCCCCTATTTCCCTCTACAACACTTCTGAACACTTCTAAACCTATCTGAAGCCCTCTAAACATCTCTAAACCGTTTAAACCCCTCTAAACTAGGAGGCTACAAGGTGACTTGTATAGGCTGGGTGAGTGGGCAAATGCATGGCAGATGCAGTATAATGTGGATAAATGTGAGGTTACCCACTTTGGTGGCAAAAACAGGAAAGTAGACTATTATCTGAATGGTGACATTTTTTATGTGTCGTACTTTAAGTTCCTTGTATATTGTGTAAAGACTGTTTTCTTCAAGTGAGTATCATTGCTCTTTGGATATATCGTGTTTTGTCACGTATTTAAGGATATATTGTGTTGTAACAACATAATTTTACAAAACATTAGTGTATAGAAAAAAACGAAACAGAAAGAGTGGGCTAATTAGCCATATAAATGACATATGACAGTGTGAATATTGTGCGTCTCCGAAGACGAAATAATGGTTGGTGAGTGATCAGCTGGTTCAGAATATACCGATTATTTATCGTGTTCCATGGATATTTATATATATTTAGTGCATGATAATGATATGACAGTGTTAGAGAGTGTTTGGGATATCATAGAGAAAGACTACATAAGAACAGTACGAAATTAGCCATGGAAATGGAAATATGACTAGCCTACGATCAGCTGTCATGAATGTAAACAATGCATCACAAATGGCTTGTGGGTGGAATAGCTGATTCTGAATATAATGATTATTTTTCGTGTTCCATGGATACTTATATAGGGTAGTTTTTACTTTTGGTGAACGCACCGCATTACCGTCGGCAAATCCTTCAGCCCGGCGCCGCCAAATCATTCCGCCCGGGTAAGTAGATCCGCGACATGTGGCCTAAATTAATGTTATATTATGAAAAGTGCAATCGCAGGATAGGTTTGGTTTGGTTTGGTTTTGTTAGATGACTCAAAATTTATCTAGCGGTAGGTTTGGCTAGGAATCACCTGTTTGTAATGAATGTTTGTAATGAATGTAAACATAGCCTATTGGCTGAAGAACTTGAAGCTCTGAAACCTTTTCTTCCCTCCAGTATCATTAAGCCTCATGCTCTGTTTGAATACCTGGTAGTAAACAATCGATGTACAGCATTTCCTAATGTTTTTATTGCTTTGAGGATTTACTTAACAATGCCTGTAACAGTCGCATCAGGTGAAAGAGGTTTTTCAAAACTAAAATTGATTAAAACATACTTACGGTCAACAATTTCACAAGAGTGACTAAACAATTTGGCAATGATATCTATAGAAAATGACATTGCTAAAACCATTGACCTTGAAAATATTTTGAGAGACTTTGCAAATAAAAAAGCCAGAAAAGTCTTTTTCTAAAAGACCTGTGTATAATCAGTATGTCTGTAATTGCCTTAATTTATATTTAAAAAAATAAAACTTTCATATAGTTTTTCAAAATTTTAGTATATCAAGCATTTAATGTTTTTTTTGGTTAAAGACGAGCATTTTACTTTTGTAGAGTAGGGGCCCCGCCATCAGTTTTCTAATTGGGCCCTGCAATTTCTAGCACCGGCCCTGATCTGGACAACACGTCTTCCCACCCTGCCCCCTGTAAAGACTCCATCCCCTACTCCCAATTCCTCCGCCTACGCCACATCTGTTCCCAGGATGAGACGTTCCACACCAGGGCATCGGAAATGTCCTCGTTCTTCAGGGAACGGGGATTCCCCTCCGCCACCATAGATGAGGCTCGCACCAGGGTCTCATCCATACCCCGCAACACTGCTCTCTCTCCCCATCCCCGCACTCGCAACAAGGGCAGAGTCCCCCTAGTCCTCACCTTTCACCCCACCAGCCGGCAAATACAACACATAATCCTCCGCCATTTCCGCCACCTCCAACGTGACCCCACCACTCGCCACATCTTCCCATCTCCCCCTATGTCTTTCCGCAAAGATCGCTCCCTCCGCAACTCCCTTGTCAATTCTTCCCTTCCCTCCCGTACCACCCCCTCCCCGGGCACTTTGCGTTGCAACCGCAAGAAATGCAACACCTGTCCCTTCACCTCCCCCCTCGACTCCATTCAAGGACCCAAGCAGTCGTTCCAGGTGCGACAAAGGTTCACCTGTATCTCCTCCAACCTCATCTACTGCATCCGCTGCTCTAGATGTCAGCTGATTTACATCGGGGAGACTAAGCGGAGGTTGGGCGATCGTTTCGCCGAACACCTCCGCTCAGTCCGCAATAACCTACCTGAACTCCCGGTGGCTCAGCACTTCAACTCCCCCTCCCATTCCCAATCCGACCTCTCTGTCCTGGGTCTCCTCCATTGCCAGAGTGAGCAACACCGGAAATTGGAGGAACTGCACCTCATATTCCGCCTGGGTTGCTTGCGTGCGGATGGCATGAACGTTGAATTCTCCCAATTTTGCCCTTGCTGTCTCCTCCCCTTCCTTAACCCTTGAGCTGTCTCCTCCCATCCCCCCGCCCTCGGGCTCCTCCTCCTCCCTTTTTCCTTCCTTCTCCCCCCCACCCCCCATCAGCCTGAAGAAGGGTTTCGGCCCGAAATGTCGCCTATTTCCTTCGCTCCATAGATGCTGCTGCACCCGCTGAGTTTCTCCAGCATTTTTGTGTACCTTTGAATTAATAAGGTCACCATGTTCAAATATATCAAGAATTATCTTGAATATAAACATAGACCTTTTCCATAAGTTTCATGGTCCTATTTATGTTAATCTTTACTTTTAATAATGTAGAAGCAAATCTACTCAACAATTTGAACAATAAATCTCAAAGCAAATGTGATTGCAAAACAACTGGGATAGGTTATTCTGTCCAATTTGGAAATTCTACCCCAATCCAAACAGTTAACTGGAAGACAGGATAAAAATGCAACTAAAAATTGTTCAAGATTTTTAAAATCGGTTTTTAAATTGATTATGAGGCCTTTCTTCTACAGGTGAATGAGAAAATGAATTAACTCCCAAAATCTTAGTATTTTTAATTCTTTGGTACTTATTTCTCAGTTTGTGTCTATATGAATGTTCAGAAATAGTCTCCCTGGCGAGACTGGTACATTCCCCTCTACTGACTGTGGGCATAAATACTAAATTTCATAAGCAATTTAAAAGAAAATGGACTTTACTGTATTGTCTTTTCTCCCTCAACCATTCACTTTTGACGTGCTAAAATATGCTGAGATTAGTAATATGCTGTTTTAAAAGTTGGAAAATAATACCCACAAAAACAAAATGGTCTTTAAAAGAGACAATGGCACAAGAATAATTGTCAAGTACCTTAAGGAAAGCAAGGTTTATAATTTGAGAATATGCTAATGAAAACTATGACTGCACTTAAGAAGTAGTTTGTTGCCATAAGCAGGTATGGATATTATCAGGTTATGAGAATAAAGTTGTCTCAAATCTCACAAAATAGTCCACTCAAAATTTGGCACCAAATGAGCAGAAATTACCTCACTCATTGTTACACCTTCGTGACCACTGACAAAACTTACAGTGCTAAATCCAAGTATGCAAACTGCCTCCTGGAATAAAGGATCCAGGTAACTTCTTCCTTCCCTGATGTATCACAATGTCCATACCACGGGCACCAGTTTCTTCAGAATGTGCCAAAATTAATCGAGCTGGAGGCACTTCATAAGAGATACCTACAATGGATTACAGTGGTCTCCATGCCGTCCCACGTGCTACAACTACAACAAATCATTTGTCCTGGTATTTTGGTCAGAATTTACCTTACCTTACCCCCCCCCCCCCCCCCCCCCCCCTCTTCCCCCTCTCCTCTTCCCCCTCTTCTCTTCCCCCTCTCCTCTTCCCCCTCTCCTCTTCCCCCTCTCCCTCCCCCCCACCCACTCTCTCTCTTTCTCTGCCCCAGGGAGGGGGTAGAGGCAGCACCTACCCAGGTCGTAGAGCATGGATGATCAGCCATGATCATATTGAATGGTGGTGCAGGCTCGAAGTGCCGAATGGCCTACTCCTGCACCTATTTTCTATGTTTCTATGCCTCCCCACCAGGCACCGGGCCCGAGCTAGGTTGCGGTAGACATGGTCCAGAGCAAGGCCCGGAGCGATCTGAGGATGATGGAAAGCAGCAGAGGGCCGGCCGATCATGGCTTCCGCATGACAGACGGTCGAGCGGGGGAGACAGAAAGGAGGTCGTCCCCTGTGATGGCCGCCACAGCCTCTTTTTCACTGCGCATGTCCGTGGCCGTGCTGCAATAACGACCGCCGCCACCATGTTGCAGAACTTGAAGGAGCCCAGCGGAGCATGCAGCACGACTTGATCACCTGTTCAACGGCTTCAATCCATAGCCCGGGGGGGTCTGGGCCACGTAACTCGCAGCTCATGGCTGTGCATTGAAAACTGCACAGCTTGCCGCGAGAAGCAAAGGCATTGTGACGTCATCAGCTCGCTTCAGCACGTTAGATCTTAAAAATGTCAGATTGGTGAACAATTTTAGTAAAAAAACTCAGGAAATAATGAATCAAATTTTCAGATGAGGGGATTTTAAAAATCATGAGGTAAATCTCTACCGGAATATGTAAAAGTTTCACCGTTACCTCAACGGGTTTTCGAGGTGATGTGAATCACATATGAAAAGACACACATGCACACACACACACACGCACGCACGCACACACGCACGCACACAGACACAATCAGAATTTTAATAGTTATATGATTGTACTAATTAGTATTATTAATTCAGAACCCATGTTCCCTGCCTGAAACTCTAGACATCGGCCGCACCACTCCCCCTCCCTCCTCCCACCCCATCTACATTCTTTCCCATGTACCTGATCAAATAAAGGGGTCAAGTTCAGTCCTTCATAAGCACCCTCCATCCATACTCCTCAGCCTTTCCAAAGGCTAAATGAACAATTACAGCCCGATGGGTTCAGATGCAGAGAAAAATAACTTGTATTGCCAATCTCGGGACATCCCAAAATACTTTGCAGGCAATGAAATACTTTGAAAACTAGAAACTGTTCTCCTCTAATATTATTAATCCAATAGAAAATGTATGCATGCTTTATAGCACCCCCTACAACTAAAAAATAAGAGCATTTTTTAAACAATCACACATTTAAAAAATAGCATAATAGATAAAGGGTTAATGCTTTCTAATGTCATCGGGGTGATCCCTTTGCTCTTCATTGGATAGTGCCATAGGATGATCTCCAGTCACCAAACCTCCCAGCAGATGTGGCTTTGTATTGTATCTCAGCCAAAGGGCAACACCATCAAATGTTTTTTGATTTATTCCTCATGATGTTTCAACATGATATCCAGCCTCCAACTGCCCTGACCCCATTTAGCAAATAGGTCATTTATCTTCAATTTGTTTAAGATTTCAAAAAAAAAACATTAATGGCCAGTGTATGCTTCAATACTACACATGCACATTATCTTTACTCTGTTTCCTATCACCCAAACAATTTCCTAATAAAGCTGATAAATTGCCTCCAATTCCATAAAACATTGTTATTGTTAAGCGCCTTCTGTGAATTTTTCCCCCTTAACCACTCTATAACCACTCGTGGAAAAATAAACTCAGCTAAGTTCATTGGAGATAGACACAAAATGTTGAAGTAACTCATCAGGTCGGGCAGCATCTCTGGAGAAAAGGAATAGGCGACGTTTCGGGTCAATACCCTTCTTCATTGGATGCAGTTTAAGCTGCATGAATCCAAATAACTTTTTCTTTTCAGCTTGTATTTGTTCAAATGCTCAACATTCCCATCATAAATATTATATTCCAGTAACTGCCACACAACAATATTCGATTTATAGGTCCTTAATTTGTTTCCTCCATCCGTTTTAAATAATGGAAGTTTCCAAGCATTGGAAGTTTCTTCAATCCAAGTGGACAATTCCTGCATGGAACTTTGGAAGATCACTTTGGAAAATTTAATGGGCGGCATGGTGGCACAGCAC
The DNA here is from genome assembly GCF_010909765.2 of Amblyraja radiata. Taxonomy (NCBI): domain Eukaryota; kingdom Metazoa; phylum Chordata; class Chondrichthyes; order Rajiformes; family Rajidae; genus Amblyraja; species Amblyraja radiata. The sequence goes on along the minus strand of NC_045959.1, from coordinate 8,202,234 downwards.
CAGAGTTGCTGCCTTACAGTGCCAGAGACCCGGGTTCGATCCCGACTATGGGTACTGTCCGTACTGAGTTTGTACGTTCTCCCCGTGACTGCATGGGTTTTCTCTGAGATCTTCGATTTCCTCTCACACTCCAAAGATGTACAGGTACTGTAGGTTAATTGGTTTGGTATAAATGTAAATTGTTCCTGGTGTGTGTAGGTTGGTGTTAATGTGTGGGGATTGCTGGTCGGTGAGGACTCGGTGGGTTGAAGGGCTTATTTCCATGCTGTACCTCTAAACTAAACTAAACTAAACTATCATGACCAGCACAACAGTTCCAAAACTGGTTCTCCAAACTTCTCCAGAGATGCTGCTTGATCTGCTGAGTTACTCCAGCACTTGGTGTCCATTTGTGTAAACCAGCATCTGAAGTTCCTTGTTTCTACTCTAATTCCTTACGTAATATCCGTGTGGGAAAAAATTGATCATGGATATCCCATAAATCTTACTTGATTTTATTAATTTTTCTTTTACCTTTGGTTTTGGTTCACTTGCATTATATCTAATTATTTCACCATGATTTATGTTTAGTTCACCTTCTACCTCCAATGCTTTATCCTCAGGCTCTGATCTGAAGTTAATATAAAGAGGTTGTTCCCCAAGCTTGTAATTTTCTGCTTTCCAATTATGATATCTAGGTCTATTATTGAAGACATTAACCAGCCATTTTAACTTTATCTACTTCTAAACACTCTTGACAGACATTGCAAGCTTTTTCTTATACCATTTTTATGTCTCTTGGACAAAGGACAAAGGACATTTATTGTCACGTACACCAATGTGTAGTGAAATTTGTCTTGCCATGCAGCACACAGATAAAGTTAAGACACAAAATTAAAGAATTGAACAATAAACATAAAAACATCCCCCCACAATGGTTCCCATTATGAGAGAAAGCACAAAGTCCAGTCCCCATCCCCGTGTTAATCCATAGTCGGGCCTATTGAGGCCTCCGCAGTCGCCGCTGCGACGGCCCAATGTTCCAGGCCGTTCTCGCCGGGTGATGGTGCTCCGGCATCGGGAGAACCTTCTCAGCGGCTTGGGATACCTGGAGTGGCCGCTTCCTAACTGGAGACCGTGGCTTCCGAAGCCGACAGGCCAAGATTTAATATCTTGTAAATCACTCTCATTAGAACATAGAATTGTATAGCACAGGAACAGGCCCTTCGGCCCATAATGTCCTTACCGAACATGATGCCAAGTTAAATTAATCTCATCTGCCTACACATCATCCATATCCCTCCATTCCCTGTATATCCATTGCCTATTCAAAAAACCTCTTAAATGCCACTCTTAAGCCTGCCTCCACCACCACCGCTGGCAGCACGTTCTTTGCATTTTATAAGCACTTTCTTTTGGCTTTATTCAACCTCTTGTTGATCTAGGTTGTCTGAACACCTATGTCTACATCTTTAGGGGAATGCACAGTTTTTTGCCTATCTGACTGTGATTTATTTCTGAATCATCTTTCTAAAGTCAGTTTTGCCTAAATATAGAAACTACCAGTGTGGGCAAATCTTAGAGTCAGCAGAAAAGTATTTCAGTACATGCCAGATATTCCCTGTAGATATTGGAAATGACTTCTAAAAAATTTATAGAAAGCACTAGATGTAGAAGCACAGCAATAACTGGGAGAAATAAACCAGCTAACCTGAAGTAACACATGATCTTTGTAACTATCTCTGGTAGGAGGTCCTACTCTTGTTTAATCTACTAATCAGCTGTTATTAGCTATGAGAGATCAACAATTAATAAATCCAAAAGAGGTATGTAATCCTGAAATAAATCCTAAAATTAAGCACAGAACAGCAGCAATTCTGGTCTAGTTTTTAGATTGTGTAAAAAAAGGTTGCATACGCACATCACTAGGTTGCACCCTGTTCCCAATCATTCCTCAGATATATTCCTTTCTCTTGTTCACAATGGATTTATTTCTATAACAAATGGCAAGGGCAATATAAATTAATACGGGAATCAGTTAGGTTGCACCACATTCATCCTGACCAATTTTAACAAGACTTTTCACTTAATTTAGGAAAAATGGAAGCAGCTGACTCTTTAAAGTCGGCAATCTCCTGTTCATTCACCCATGCATTACAGAAAGCAGTATACTGAACAATTATCCCTTTCTAAAAGCACAATGCTGTCAATGAACAATGCCACCCCCATGCCTTTCCCACAAATATTTGGAAAGCAAATATGCCATGACAACTAGGTCTTGAATTTTAACAACAACAAACTATTGATATCCAGGAATTACAATTACTGCTTGAGAAAGCACTTTGCAGATAAGAGGCAGGGAAATATTCTGGGGAAAAGATTAAAATGACATAATCCTTGTATTTGCCGAAAGGTTTATACTCTTCTTTCTTTGCTGGAAAAATTGTGTAATAAAATTCTTCAGAGATTTTTACCTCCAAACTTTTTGCTAATCTCAGTCCTCATCTGTTTTCATTATCAGGTCACAGTATTTCAATGCCATTATTCCTTCCTGTTAACACAAAACTAGATGGCAAATGATTTGCAAATGTCTGTTTATATTTCTGCCCACAAAATTGTCACTGACAAACCTTTGAAAATTAACACATTGAAATAAATGGGGGTGATTTCTTTGCTTGCAAATAATCGTATTGCTCATCTAAAACTATCCACACATTTCAGTATTGTGTATTAATGATACAGATGCCTCTCCGTACTAACTGGCAAACATCAAACAATAAAAACTCAGTTGGTTGAATACATCCTGTGAAAATTACACATAACAACGCATGCAAATACATTCAAGAGCAGAATTCTAATTCCCAATTCAAAATTCTAGTAAAATGTCAAATCAAGCATGAAGTTGGCTCTCTTATCACAGTGTAGTTTGCCCTGTCTGACAGCCTTGGTGCAAATGATAGATTATTGATAATTGGTAACTTATTTCATTTTGGACAATCTCCCACATGTAGATGGTGCTCACAACGATGTGACACCATTCTGTCCCAAAACGACTTACTTTGATAACATAGCAGCCCTTCCATAAAATATTAATGTACCAATGTAGCTTATTTGCGCAAGTTCAGGAATGGATTTGAACTTAAATGTATTACTTGCATTCATAAGCTTAGAGAACTGTGTCAACATGCCTAATTAATTTGCCTATTGACTCGTAGAGTCATACAGCGTGGAAACAGGCTCTTCGGCCCAAATTGCCCCATTGACCAATATGTCCCATCTACACTGGCCCTCAAGTTGACTTTGCGATAATTCAGATTCAGATTCAATTTTATTGTCATTGCACTCTTTTCAGCGCAACAAAATGGTTCAGCCTGCAGTCTTAGAAACATAGAAACGTAGAAAATAGGTGCAGGAGTAGGCCATTCGGCCCTTCGAGCCTGCACCGCCATTTAATATGATCATGGCTGATCATCCAACTCAGTATCCTGTACCTGCCTTCTCTCCATGCCCCCTGATCCCTTTAGCCACAAGGGCCACATCTAACTCCCTCTTAAATATAGCCAATGAACTGGTCTCAACTACCTTCTGTGGCAGAGAATTCCACAGATTCACCACTCTCTGTGTAAAAAATGATTTTCTCATCTCGGACCTAAAAGACTTCCCTCTTATCCTTAAACTGTGACCCCTTGTTCAAAGTAAAAGAAGTACTGACACTTTTGAAAAATATAAAAGTGGATAAGTCTCCAGGTCCTGACAGGATATTCCCTAGGACATTGAGAGAAGTTAGTGTAGAAATAGCAGGGGCTATGACAGAAATGTTTCAAATGTCATTAGAAACGGGAATAGTCCCCGAGGATTGGCGTACTGCGCATGTTGTTCCATTGTTTAAAAAGGGTTCTAAAAGTAATCCAACATCGGGAATAATCTTCCTGCATCTAGCCTGTCCAACCCCTTAAGAATTTTGTAAGTTTCTATAAGATCCCCCCTCAATCTTCTAAATTCACATAGAATAAATAACAAAACACACACTCAACACAGTTTAACATCCACCACAGTGAGTCCACCAGGACCCAATATTAACGACAATCAAAAAAATAGTCATTAAGTTTAATTTACTATCATCATTTAATATGTTTTATTTCTACCGACACTTCCTGGTTTCTCCCCATTAATATCTTACCCCCTTAATCATTGCTTTCTCTTCTGGAAGAACCTCCACATCCAATTTGATGCAACGATCAATAGCTCTCATACAGGTATTCAAGATAGAATACCACTTGGAATGAGTGAATATGTATTGACGGTACAGATGCCTCTTCCTATTCTCTGGCAAATAACAAACAATAATAAACACACATTCAGTCATTCAGTTGGTTGAAGCCATCCTGTGAAACTGTTGATTCAACGGACATACAGCAGTAACTTGAAGATGAAATTGATTGTAAATAAGAGGTGAGATATATGCGATGATGAAGGGATGATCATGGATTTAGTAGATTAATTAGGGAATAAGATGGTAGTTACAGCGCAAAATAGGAAGACTCAGTGATAGAGAATGCTCAATTCAAGAAAAGCAGAATGATATCAGTTTATGTAAGAAAGAACTTCAGATGCTGGTTTAAATTGAAGGTTGATACAAAATGCTGAAGTAACTTGAATATCAGTGCCTTGGACCATCTGGTTTAGTCTGAGATGTAGCCGAAACAGCTGGCCAAAGGAATTAAATTTACTAAGCCCTCTTTTTTTTTTAAGTCAATGAAAGTCATAATTTAACAAAGATTGGATCTGCTAGGTGATCTATAGGCAATGAAGGTATTGAATTATTTTTGGGTGACACAGTGGTGCAGCTGGTGGTGCCGTTGCCTCACAGCACCAGAGACACAGGTTCAATCCTGATGTCTGTCTGTATTTAATGTCTGTATTGAGGTTGCACATTCTCCCTATGACCACATGGGTTTCTTGCTGTTGCTCCAGGTTCCTCCCACATCCTAATGTCCCTGTCCCACTTAGGAAACCTGAACGGAAACCTCTGGAGACTTTGCGCCCCACCCAAGGTTTCCGTGTGGTTCCCGGAGGTTTTTGTCAGTCTCCCTAATGGTCGAAAGTGGCTTCCACTTCTTCTAGGTTCTGCCGATTATTTCAAAAATTTCAAAACTGGCCGTGACTAAAAATAGGTTGCCGTTTTAAAAATTGGTAATTTTTTAGTCGAAGCCGGTTGCGATGCTAGTTGAAGGTGGTTGCCGGAGGTTGCAGGTAGTGGAAGGTAAGACCTTCCACTACCTCCGGCAACCTCCTTCAACAAGCATCGCAACCGGCTTCGGTCTAAAAAATCACCGATTTTTAAAATGGCAACCTATGTTCCTAAGTGGGACAGGGGCATAAAGACGTGCACGTTTGTAGGTTAATTGACCTCTGTAAATTGACACCCTAGTGTGAAAGGAGTGATTGAGAAAGTGGGATAACATAAAAATAGTCTTCTTCCTCGTGTCCAGCCATCTTCTATATCACGTCGGTCAGTGGTGGTTGCAGAATTGGCTACTTCAGTCAGTCACTGTGGTACAGTTTTTGCATCCCATAAAAATAGTGTGAACGGGTGATTGATGGTCAGCATGGACTTGGTGGGCTGTATTTTTTTTCATGCTGTATCTCTAAACTAAACCAAACATTAATACATATATCAAAGTTGAATTTCTGTCCATATGGAGACTTAGTAAATTACATTTTGCCCCGTGTTTTCACTTGTGCTAAATTACACTAATTAAGGCTGATAAATGTGCGTGACTTTAACTGGTAAAAAATCCTCGTGACTGATATCTACAAAAGAGCAAATAATAATACCCAAATGTACACTGTACTTGCTGGAAACTTTTGCATAAAGTCTAATAGGCATTATATAGATTATTTTATATACCAAATAAGCTATTTTATGCAACGTACAGAGATTTCAATGGTTTGTGCTCGGTGAACATGGTTTTCCCTCCTGCTCTTGTGGATGGATCCATGAGTCTTGTCGCCTCGCTGTCCTGGAGTTTGTGCTCCTGCTCCCCAATCCCTTCATATGGATGGTGTTCCCCAGGTCCCCACCTTTCACCCCACCAGTCACTCCATCCAACACACCATTCTCCAACATTTCCACACCTGTTTCCCCCACTATCCCCCCCACCCATTTTTCCCACACGGATATTAAGTTAGGAATTTTTTTGACAGCAGAATTATGTGGTGTCCTACTTCATAAATAATATGGACATTTCACAATCATCGGCATTCATTTGCAACAGCACCTTAGAGATTCAACATGCAAATAGTAAATGCGCTGTCTTGTAAATAAACTTCAAACTCTTTAGATCTGTTTTTACAATGTCCCAATAGATTCTGAAGTCTTATTTATGATGTGGACACTTTATTTTCATTAGATTCATTGAAGCATCTGTTGATTGTGGCCTGATAGCTATAAAGAATCAATAAATATTTTTTTAAGTGTTTTTCTCCATTAATACAGAATTAATCATTAATACGGAATCCCATTGCTCTTAAGTCCCACTTTTCCGAGTCATTCACGAACTCTCCCGAGTTTTCCCCTTGATTCAAACTCGGAGAATTACGGTAATAGCCGTTCGTAGGTACTCGGGGCTATTTTTGTAACTCGTGGACATTTTTCAACATGTTGAAAACATGTCCCGACTTACCTGATGCCCAAGTTCCTACGGCTGGCATTATGAGCTGCTACGAAACATCTACGGACTCCATCGGGCTACTACAAACTCGCTACCGACATTACCCGACATTTCCCGAGTTCGAATCAAGGGGAAAACTCGGAAGAGTTCGTGAGTAACTCGGGAAAGTGGGACAGGGCCTTTAGGTTTCTATGTGCACCGACGAGTGCTCAAGGTAAGGGAACGTTGGAAAAATAGGGAGTTTGTAAATTTGGTCAAAAATTTAAAAAATGCATATGTTAAGTTTAGGAAGATGCAATCAGACAGGGCCATTGAGGAATATAAAACAAGCAGCAATTGGACATGTACATTAAAAGCAAAAGGTTAACACGGGAGAAGATAGTACCAATCTAGGAAAAAGGACGGAACATGCTTGGAGTCAGTTAGTATGTAAGGTACTAAATTAATACATTGCATCCATATTAACCAAGGATAAGGGCATGTGGGGGATAGTGAGAACATTGTGGGGGAGACATATACTGGGGCACTAAGAGATCAAGAAGCTGGTGGGGTTGGGGTTCTTGAAGAGCATGAAGCTGGAAAAACCTCCAAGGGGTCCAGAACTATCCCAAATTATTTAAAGAGGCAAGAGAGGCTTTGACGAGTATCTTTGTATCTTCTGTAGCCGCAGATGAGATACGGTAGGTCTGGAGAGTAGTCACTGCTGTTCTTTTATTTAAGGAAATGTAGAGATAACTCAGGAAATTGTAGGCCAGTGAGCCTCATGTCAGTGGGAGGGAAGCTATTAGACCCCATTCTTAGGAATCGGATTTACTTACATTGAGAAGAGAATGAGATAATTAGGTACAGTCAGCGTGGCTTTGACCATAGCAGGTCATGTCTTATGGGAAAGTGACAAAGGTGATTAATAGGGGTATGGCAGTTTTAATTTTAGTAAGGTATTTGATTATGTCTTCTGATAGGATCATCCAAAAGATTAAGGTTCTTGGTTTATTCTTAGAATAAAATGGTTTATTCTAATAGGCCTTTCTCACGGGGCGACTTGACGCAAGAGTTAACCAGAGTTTAACATCGTGGGAACCTCGTGCGATAACAGTACGGCATTCGTGGACCATCCTGGACCACCGTGGCGCTAACGGCAGGTAATCGTGTAACTTGGTGACTCGGGAGAAAATTCAAGCAAACTTGAATTTCTCCAAGAGTGACTTGTACACTTGTGGTTGAGCATTGCAACATTATATGAACGTAGTGGCCAGTGCGATATCCGTGCGATATCCGTAATAACTCTTGCGGTTACCGTGGGAACTCCTGCGAACGGTAAACCCGGAAGCTGGACAGAGGGGACAGAAGGTGAGTAAAAAAGGTCTCAATATCCTTTATAAATGTCTGTATTTTAATATGTGTGTCTTTTCCTCTTGGGCATTACTTTGTTTCTGTTGGTGGCTCCACATTTTATGATAGCCTGAAGTGTGATAAAGCTTTTACCTCAGCAGTTTGATTGTCAGTGCTTGTTTACCTCATTGTTAAATAAATATATTTTTTACTATCAGCTTGATGTCTGCAATTCTTCATTAACACATCACTACAAGATGAATGTCTCTAATGTTATAATCCCTCTCATGCTGAAACACAAAATAGTTGAAGGGAGGTGATATAATCACATTTTCATTAAGTTTCATTTTTGAGTGTTCAGGTCCATCAATTGTTGAGCTATTTAAACGTTTGAAAGTTTCACCTCTCGGTAGAAAATAAAATAAGCCAATCAGCACGGTAAATGTGAGACAGTCTTTATTCCTATTTGACAATATAAAAAGACGACTTCTTGCACATGTTGAGAGAAGGTGCATCACACCAAACATTTGTCTATAAAAGGGCCTCGCAAACACGAAAATCAACAAATGAGGCACGCTAGATTATTTTAAACACATTATATTCATTAACCTCCGCAACAAGCCTAAACTCAGGCATTAAAAGGGACAATGCAATGTGCTAAATGGCAGGTTTTGTGGACGAACATCTTATAGGAAGCACTTTTCAGAGGACAACACTAGAAAGTCAGCTTATTTGCTATGCATTTCTGTAAACATGCAGTAGTGTTCCTGTGGTCGGCTACCCATCAATATAGCTGTCCTGCCACGGCACACTCCCCAATTGTGAATTGTAGTAAGCGCAGAGATGGCCTCTTTGCTCTTTCACATCCAGTGAGACTTCCTCTTAATTCTCTTTTTAATTAATCTCTCCCTTCTGCCTTCACGCAAGCGTCCTCGATGCACATAGTGGGCTGCTGCATACAGCGCGTCAATGAAAAAAACCACCATCCTGTACTCGAAACTACTTAGTATAGGCATGTCTCCAAATGAGCCAATTCAACCAAGGGAGGATATTTATAGTGTGTGAAAAAAAAAGTGACATCATTTGTGCCACGTGTAGTTCACAATGTTCATTCAAGATTTAACGGGAAAGCTCGGGAGACGGACAAGTCACTCGCACAAATAACAGAAATGCCGAGTACCGTGGGAACTCTTTATCTACCCCCCGTTATATCGTGTGATATCGTGCTAGACCACGACCACTTCACTCTGGTTACATCTTGCGTCAAGTCGCCCCGTGAGAAAGCGCTTTTAGAATAAAGGGGAGGTAATTTAAGACTGAGGTGAGAAAAAACTTTTTCACCCAGAGAGTTGTGAATTTATGGAATTCCCTGCCACAGAGGGCAGTGGAGGCCAAGTCACTGGATGGATTTAAGAGAGAGTTAGATAGAGCTCTAGGGGCTAGTGGAGTCAAGAGATATGGGGAGAAGGCAGGCGCGGGTTATTGATAGGGGACGATCAGCCATGATCACAATGAATGGCGGTGCTGGCTCGAAGGGGTGAATGGCCTCCTCCTGCACCTATTTTCCATGTTTCTATGTAAGATGAATGAGATCCACATTTATTAGGTTTTTTGGATTTACCCATTGGAGACCGAGTGTTGTGGTGGAAGGGTGTTATTCTGTCTGAAGGTCTGTGGCCAGTGGAGGTCCACAGTGATCTGTGTTGAACCTCAATTGTTTGTGATATATTTAAATGACTTGGACATAAATGGAGATGGGTTGTTAGTAAATTGGCAGATGGTACCACAATCGCTGAAAGTGTGAACAGTGAGAAAGGCTGTTAAAAGATACAGTGGAATATAGATCAACTACAGATATGAGTGGAGAAATGGCAGATAGAGTTTAATCTATGTAGGTATGTAATGTTGCACTCTGAGAGGTTGAATGTCTGGGGAAATTACACAGCTCATGGCAAGACCCTTGGCATTGATTTACAGAATGGATTCAGGGTCCAAGTTCATATTATTAAACACGACAACAAATAAGCTCTGAACTACAACAGATTATTATTATTATTGCACTATATTTGTTTATTTATTGAGTATGTGTGAGTGTGTATATATACACACTGAACTTTTTACTCCCATTATGTACAATGTTTACCTATTCTGTTGTGCTTCAGCAAGCAATAATTCCATTGTCCTATCTGGGAAATATAACAATAAAACACTCTTGACTCTTGAAGTGGCAACATAACTAGATAGGGTGGTAAAAAGGCATATCATTGGTCTTCATTGGTCGTGGCATTGTATAAGAATCAAGAGGTCAAGTTGCAGCTTTTGGAGTATTGTTTGCAAGTCCAGTTCTCTCTATTACAGGAAGGATGTGGTGGCTCTGAACAGTGTGTGCATACGATGTTTACCATAATGGTGTCTATATCAGAGGGTATTAGTTATAAGGCGAAGTTGGACAGCCTTGATTGTTTTCTCTGGAAGTTAAGGGCAGACCTGAGAAAATGTTATTAAATTATGAGAGTCATGATGGGACAGATAATCAGAACCTTTCTCTCAAGTTGGAAATATCAAAGACTCGAGGGCATAGCTTTAAGGCAGAGGGGAAAGGTTTAAAGGAGGTGTGCAGGGCAGGGTTTTTACACAGAGGGTAATAGATTCCTGGAACTAGTAGTGGGTGATGGTGGAAGCAAATATCATAGTAGCATTTAAGAGGCTTTTAGATAGGCACATAGTTATGCAGGGAATGGAAGAATATGGATCACACACAGACAGAAGAGATTAGTTTAATTTGGCTTGATGTTCAGCACAGACATTATGGGCCAAACTACCTGTTTAGGTGCTGTACTGTACTATATTCTATATAGGATCATAAAAAAAGCAACAACTCAACTGCAGACTGAGCAAGAAGTAAATTACATACAAATCATCTTGGGACCATAGAAAGATAAAAAATATATCTTGTTTTAAGATGTGCAGAATTAGGAGAATACTTTAATCCTAAATATGGGTCAGGGAGCAAATGACAATTAATAAGTAGATTGTTTCATGAAGGAATATATCTTTGATTTGAAATTTCGATCATGCCTTAAAGTTGTGGAAAGTTTATGTCATGTTTATGTTAAACTCTATCGTGTATTATGGTTTTTTTATTCGTATGGCTGTACGGTAACTCAAATCGCACTGTACCAATTGGCGCATGTGACAATAAATGTAACTTGAACTTGCGTGGTCCAGTGGAAGGATGAATTTAGTCAAAGTTTGTTGATGGAAAGGGCAGAAAGCGTTAGAGAATTGCATCCACCATCAGCAACTACAAAGCAGCTCACACTAATGTTAAAGTGCTGTTGCAAAGTCTAGGGCTGAAAAGCCAAGCTCAGAATGCACTGGTGAAACAATTTCAGTTTGGCGCTATCGTCGCAATGTCCATCATTCACCAAATTATTGGTGTGAAAGATCCGATTGTTTCAGTTGCCAAAAGAAAGGCCACGTTTTGACGATCAGCAAATCCAAGGCTGAGATAAGCAACAGAATCAAAATCAGTAGCAATGTGAAACAGTAAAAACAAAAGGATTTTCATAGTTTGGCAACTCATTCACATAATGAGCAACTGGGATTTTGCAATAGCTGTACTGAAAGCAGCAACAGGGTACATTGCACAAACTTGCAAACTTCAACACCTTTTGAGTAAAAGTGTTGATTAACAATTAGTGCCTTGACGGGTAACTTGAAACTGCCACAAACTATCTGGTAATGTGTCACAACATTTTAGCTAGTTCTGTTTTATACTATCAATGGAAAACAACATCAAACTGATGAGGTTTTAAAGAAATTAGGGCAAATGGGGTGCAATAAGCAATGAATAAAGTCACCCATTATTGTAGAAAACTGCAAAAATCGGGCCAATTTTGATAGAAAAAGACTAGCAGAGCCAACTCAAGCCCCAAGATAGGAAGCATTCTATTAGCTGATCTCTGTTTGCAGAGATGTGCAGTCTTGAAGAAAATAAAGGGCCTGTCCCACTTGGGCGTCATTATCGCGTCATTTACGCGACGTCATTTACGGGTCACGACGCAAGACGCGCGAGTCGTGACGCGCATGTGAAGCGTGCATGGTGCGCATTACACGCGCATGGTGACATAGGCAGTGACACGCGGTCGCACGCGGCGCCCCAGGATTTTGGGATTCACAAAATCTTCGCGCACCACCTGCGTGACGCGGAAATAACGCCCAAATGGGACAGGCCCTTAAATGAGCTTCCTAAAGAATGAACTTTGCGGCAAAAGACACGTCCCCAAAGCATGGTGAGACTTGTTGACTAGGAGAGCAGCCATTAACTGGACACATTCAATTTTACATAAGTTATTTACATTACTAGACCAAGTGCAGACCCGTTGAGAACATAAAGGCAAGAAACTGATGGAATGCAATGTCCTGTCATAGAATCATTGAGTGATACAGTGTGGAAACAGGCATTTTGGCCCAACTTTCCCACACCAGCCAACATGTCCCAGCTACACTCGTCCAGTCTGTCTGCGTTTGGCCCATATCCCTCCTGTCCTAACCTGTCTTATCCATGCACCTGTCCAACAGTTTCTTAAACATTGGGATACTTCCTGCCTCAACTACCTCCTCTGGTAACTTGTTCCATACACTCATCACCCTCTGGGTGAAAAAGTTACCCCTCAGATTTCAATTAAATCTTTTCCCCTTCACCTTAAACCTATGTCCTCTGGTCCTCGATTCACCTACTCTGGACAAGAGACTCTGAAGATCCTGTCTTCAGATATCTCCATAAGAACATAGGTGAGATGAGGTACAGAAGAATGCCCAGGGAATTGCAAGAGTAATTGAGCCTGTGTAGGAACTTTTTGTTGGAAATGCTTTGCTACAACTAAAGGCACATAATAACATTCAAAGAAAAACAATAGCTTTTAATAATTAATAATAGAAGGTGCTGGAAAATCTCAGCAGGTCAGGCAGGTAGTAGAAAGTGAAACCGTCAATGCTTCATGTTCCTTTTAGTTTATTTTCTCTCTCCTTATCTGATCAATGTATTTCTTTCTCTGTACCTTGTAAGATATGGTCTAAATCCACCCGAATGCAAAGATCCAGACCCAGCTAAAGCCCCAGGATTATTATATGATTGTGGCAAGGTATGTATGGTATCACAGGGTAGCAAGTGAAGTTGGGCAGCATCTCCAGCTCACTCATCACTGGAACATCTGGATAACAAGGAAAATTACATCGTAATCCCATTTATTGACTGTAGCTGGGGTCAAGGAAAGAGCGTTCACGTCGCGGCCCTGTTTCCACCAATCTTTCCACCACCACGCACAAGAAGCACAAGAAGCGCAAGACAGACACCATTGTGCAGATGTCGAGAAGTGTGTTCAGCTCTGGCTGAACAACTTCTAATCTTGTGTGTGGACTCGATAAGAAGAAGAGACTGTAGCTGTGCTTTTAACATTATATTTTCAACCAAACTCATGCAAACTGCTGGAACTATGAGTCAGCACCCCCTCTGCAAATGGATCTTTGACCCTGACTACACACTATACATCTCGATGGTGTGGGTACCATCGAGAGACTTGGACAGTGCTCGAGTGAGCGTCCATGCCTCACAGCCGTACAAGAATATGGTCTCTACATTTGCATGGAAGAATCTCAGTTTGAGACCCTTGGACATCCGAGACGTCCAGATTTTCCCCATGTTATTGAGGGCTTTCAATGCATCCGCTTTCCGGGCCTTGATGTCCAAGAGTTCAAGTTCAAGAGTTTATTGTCATAGTCGTGAGTGTATAGGGTGTAGTCTATGGGTCATGGAGTCAAAGATCATTCTCTGAGCTCTGCATCCTTGCTCCCAGGTACTTGAAGTCTTCCACTTTGAGAGATGCACCTCCACTGGTCTTGAGAGGCTCATGGTCACCAACGTTGAACGCCATGTACTCCGTCTTCTTGGCATTGAGGTGGAGGCCCACTTTCTCGCACTCCGTCTCAACCCTGCCGAGCAGCTCTTGTGCCTCCCTAACCTGGTCTGACTCTATTTACAGGTTGGCAGATGACAGCACTACTATGAGCTGGATCTCAAACAATGACAAGATGGAGTGCAGTAAGAAAATAGAGAACTTAGTAATATGGTGTCAAGCCACCAACCTCTCCCTCAAAGTCAACAAGATGAAGGATTTAATTATTGACTTCAGGAAACAAGGTGGTCTGCACACCCCAATCAAATTCTAAGGTGTAAATATCATCAAAAAATTGTCCTGGTGCAACCACATTGAAGCTATAGCCAAGAAAGTGCACCAATGCTTCTACCTCCTCAGAAGACTAAAGGGCCTGTCCCACTTGGGCAACATTTTTGGCGACAGCCTGAAAAGAGGTTGTCACGGCGTTGTCGCGGGGTGACGCATGTAATAACGTGCGGTGTCTCTTTGCAGCCACTGGATTTTGGAATGTTCAAAATATTTCCGCGACACCTGTGTGTCTTATCATGTCGTGCATCCTGTCGCATGCTGACGTAGGCTGTATACAAGTGATGCCCGGTGACGCATGGTGACGCAAGGTCATGACCTCGGCTAATTCATTTTGCGACAGCTTGCATCATCATGCGCCATCATGCATCAACCTGTTGTCCTCAGATGTTGTAGGCAGTGACACAGCCTGTTGTATCCTGCCGTATCGTGTTGTGGATGGACGTCTGTTGACTTGGGCTGTCGCTGTTTGACGTCTGTGCAGTTGCAGGATGTCGTAGGCATTGTCGTAGGTTGTCGTTTGCTTTCGCTGTTGAGGTCCTGGAAATTGTGACGTCGGCTGACATAGATTGTCGCAGCTTGACGTCAACTGTGTCGTAGCCTGTCGTAGATTGTCGTCACTGACGCCCGCAGTTGCCGAAATAATCGCAAAGTGGGACAGGTCCTTAAGGAAGTTTGTTATGTCTCCGACAACTCTTACCAATTTCTATAGATAAACATTCTATCGGGATGCAGCACAGCTTAGTTTGGCATCAGCTCTGTCCAAGACTACAATACATTACAAAGAGTTGTGGATGTCCTCAATTCCATCATACAAACCAGCCTTCCCTGTTCTCCATAGATTAATCTACACTCCATGCAAGCTCGGGAAAGCAGCACAAATAACATGAACCATTTGCACACAGGCCATCCTCTTATGATGGGCAGAAGATACAAAGGATTGAAAGCATGTACCACCAAATTCAGAAACAGGTTCTTCCACACTGCTATCAGACTACTTAACAGTCCACTCATAAGCTAACATGGACTTTAGCAGTATGGATCTCCCAACTTACCTCATTGTGACCCTTGTACTTGTTTTATCTACACTTTCTCTGTAACTGTAGAGCTATAAAGTTGTAACACTACTTTCTGCACTTTGACATGTTTCTCTGTATCTTGGTAAACATGACAATTAAAATCGATATTAAACCAATACCAATGAATGTGTCAGAAAGAACTGCAGATGTTGGTTTATGCCAAAGATAGACACAAAAAGCTGGAGTAACTCAGCAGGTCAGGCAGCGTCTCTGGAGAAAAGTAATAGGTGACATTTCGGGTCAAGACCCTTCTTCAGACTGAGAGTCGGGGAGAGGGAAATGAGAGATACGAAAAGGTACATAGAACAAACAAATGTAAGATATGCAAAAAGTCAAATCAAAGCCAGCAACGATGATCAAGGAAAGGTGGAGCCCACAATGGTCCATTGTTGGCTGTGGGGAAGGTAACAATGAGTGATACGAACAGTGAAACTCAGCAGGACTCAGTGAAACTGGTAGGGTGACTAGGGTGGGGGAGGGATGAAGAGAGGGGAGATGCAAGGGTTATTTGAAGTTAGAGAAATCCTAAGTACTTCCTTTTTAGTCTATGTAATGTTCATTTCATGCACTTTAATTTGGTCTAACAATTTTAGCTCCTACCTTTAGTCACTGGCAAAGACAAATATTTGAAACTTAAAACTTCTTGGATAAGTCAATAGACAATAGACAATAGACAATAGGTGCAGGAGTAGGCCATTTGGCCCTTCGAGCCAGCACCGCCATTCAATGTGATCATGGCTGATCATCCCCAATCAGTACCCCATTCCTGCCTTCTCCCCATATCCCCTGACTCCGCTATTTTTAAGAGCCCTATCCAGCTCTCACTTGAAAGCATCCAGAGAACCTGCCTCCACCGCCCTCTGAGGCAGAGAATTCCACAGACTCACCACTCTCTGTAAGAAAAAGTGTTTCCTCTAATTGGCTTACTCCTTATTCTTAAACTGTGGCCCCTTGTTCTGGAGTCCTCCAACATCGGGAACATGTTTCCTGCCTCTAGCGTGTCCAAGCCCTTAACAATCATATACAGTGGCTTGCAAAAGTATTCATACCCCTTGAACTTTTCCACATTTTATCACGTTACAACCACAAACGTAAATGTATTTTATTGAGATTTTATGCGATAGACCAACACAAAGTGGCGCATAATTGTGAAGTGGAAGGAAAATTATACATGGTTTTCAAATTTTTTTACAAATAAAAAACTGAAAAGTGTGGCGTGCAAAAGTATTCAGCCCCCTTTACTCTGATACCCCTAAATAAAATCCAGTGCAACCAATTGCCTTCAGAAGTCACCTAATTAGTAAATAGAGTCCACGTGTATAATCTAATCTCAGTATAAATACAGCTGTTCTGTGAAGGCCTCAGAGGTTTAGTGAACAAACAGCATCATGAAGCCCAAGGAACACACCAGACAGGTCAGGGATAAAGTTGTGGAGAAGTTTAAAGCAGGGTTAGGTTATAAAAAAATATCCCAAGCTTTGAACATCTCACGGAGCACTGTTCAATCCATAATCCGAAAATGGAAAGAGTATGGCACAACTGCAAACCTACCAAGACATGGCCGTCCACCTAAACTGACAGGCCGGGCAAGGAGAGCATTGATCAGAGAAGCAGCCAAGAGGCCCATGGTAACTCTGGAGGAGCTGCAGAGATCCACAGCTCAGGTGGGAGAATCTGTCCACAGGACAACTATTAGTCGTGCAATCCACAAATCGGGCCTTTATGGAAGAGTGGCAAGAAGAAAGCCATTGTTGAAAAAAAGCCATAAGAAGTCCCGTTTGCAGTTTGCCACAAGCCATGTGGGGGACACAGCAAACATGTGGAGGAAGGTGCTCTGGTCAGATGAGACCAAAATTGAAGTTTTTGGCCTAAATGCAAAACGCTATTTGTGGCGGAAAACTAACACTGCACATCACCCTGAACACACCATCCCCACTGTGAAACATGGTGGTGGCAGCATCATGCTGTGGGGATGCTTTTCTTCAGCAGGGACAGGGAAGCTGGTCAGAGTTGATGGGAAGATGGATGGAGCCAAATACAGGGCAATCTTGGAAAAAAACCTGTTAGAGTCTGAAAAAGACTTGAGACTGGGGTGGAGGTTCACCTTCCAGCAGGACAACGACCCTAAACATACAGCCAGAGCTACAATGGAATGGTTTAGATCAAAGCATATTCATGTGTTAGAATGGCCCAGTCAAAGTCCAGACCTAAATCCAATTGAGAATCTCTGGCAAGACTTGAAAATTGCTGTTCACAGACGCTCTCCATCCAATCTGACTGAGTTTGAGCTATTTTGCAAAGAAGAATGGGCAAAAATTTCAGTCTCTAGATGTGAAAAGCTGGTAGAGAGGCAGAGTTTTGGGGTACCCCAAAAGACTTGCAGCTGTAATTGCAGCGAAAGGTGGTTCTACAAAGTATTGACACAGGGGGGCTGAATACTTTTGCACGCCACACTTTTCAGTTTTTTATTTGTAAAAAAATTTGAAAACCATGTATCATTTTCTTTCCACTTCACAATTATGCGCCACTTTGTGTTGGTCTATCACATAAAATCCCAATAAAACACATTTACGTTTGTGGTTGTAACGTGACAAAATGTGGAAAAGTTCAAGGGGTATGAAAACTTTTGCAAGCCACTGTATGTTTCAATGAGATACCCTCTCATCCTTCTAAGCTCCAGAGTGTACAAGCCCAGCTGCTCCATTCTCTCAGCATACGACAGTTCCGCCATGCCGGGAATTAACCTTGTAAACCTACACTGCACTCCCTCAATAGCAAGAATGTCCTTCCTCAAATTAGGGGACCAAAACTGCACACAATACTCCAGGTGTGGTCTCGCTAGGGCTCTGTACAACTGCAGAAGGACCTCTTTGCTCCTATATTCGATTCCTCTTGTTATAAAGTCCAACATCCCATTCGCTTTCTTCACTGCCTGCTGTACCTGCATGCTTACTTACATAGACTGATGTACAAGAACACCCAGATCCCGTTGTACTTCCCCTTTTCCCAACTTGACGCCATTTAGATAGTGATCTGCCTTCCTGTTTTTGCTACCAAAATGGATAACCTCACATTTATCCGCATTAAACTTCATCTGCCATGCATCTGCCCACTCCCCCAACCTGTCCAAGTCACCCTGCATTCTCATAGCATCCTCCTCACAGTTCACACAGCCACCCAGCTTTGTGTGATCTGCAAATTTGCTAATGTTACTTTGAATCCCTTCATCTAAATCATTGATGTATATTGTAAATGGCTGCGGTCCCAGAACCGAGCTCCAAGTCTACTTAATAATTGATACAATCAGATAACGTGCCTTGACAAATGCTAGCCCACTATATTGAATCACCAATAGTGGCAGCGTGTGCTTTTCCAGAGCATTCTCGCAATATAAAATTCTGGACAAGTCTAGTTTATTGATCCCAGAGCCCATAATAAAACCCAATAATAGTCAGTTTAATATCTGGTGTTCAACCAGAAGATGTTAGCAAACTGTAAACAAACCAAGCTGTTTGATTTAACAAGAGAATTGTACCATAGTCATAAGATATAAGAATGGGATTGGGAGGGATTAATTGCATGACAGCAATAGTAATGGTAAAAGTTAAAACTTTTGAGTAGCTGATCCCTCAAAGCCACATATGAGATTATATTTATGAAACATAAGAATCAAAGGGTAAGGTTTTGCATAATGCATGGACCTATTAAAGTAACCTACGGAGGAAATTTTTTAAGGAGGCTGAGGTCATTTAACATCTGCCAACCCCTACTGTGCAGTGTCTACCATTCAGTGGTGGCCAGTGCTCTGTTTTTTGCTGTGGCCTGTTGGGGAGATGGCGCCCGCATAGCGGACAAAAACAGACTGGACAAGCTGATCAGGAAGGCCGGCTCAGTGGTCGGGGCTGAGCAACGAACGGTCCAGCAGGTGGCAGAGGCCAGAACTCTGAACAAACTGGGTTCAATAATGACCAACCCCACTCACCCACTCCATGCCCTGAAGGTGATCAAGAGCAGCATCTTCAGTCAGAGACTGATTGCACCAATGTGCAAAACTGAGAGACATAGGAAGTCCTGTTTACCAGCTGCTATAAGGTTATATAATGCGCATAAATAACTGCACTTTTTTTAATTAATTGTATTTTAACTTGTATTTTGACTTGTATTTTAACTTGTTAAGTATGGAAGCCATTTGAGGAAATGTGTGGTGTTATGTCTGTCTTGAAGCTGTCGTGGCACTGTAATTTCCTGTAAAGGATTATTAAAGGTATAATCAATCAATCAAATTTGAAAAACTAAGGCACCTCCAATGGATGGACACAAAATGCTGGAGCAACTCAGTGGGTCAGACATCATCGCTGGAAAAAATGGACAGGTGATGTTTTGGGTTGGGATCCTTCTTCAGCCACCTCCACTGGAACTTGTTTGAAAAAAGTACATGAGAAGATAAGGTAAATAAAGTTAGTAGGATATCGCAAGAAGCTGAAAATGGTTTATATCTTATGGTGTTGGGAAGGAAGGGAGAAATAAATCAAAAGAGAAGGCAGTGCACTGAAACTATTGCCTAGATAGAATTATTACAGCAAGCTGAGATGGGTCGTGATGATACCAAGAAACGATAGAAAGTTATAAGAAGATAAACCTATTATACCATCTGAAGGGTTGGTATTATAGAGAATGATAATATAACAGGTACTCAAAAGGAAGGAGTATTGTCTGAAAATGAGACAGCAAAAGCAATTTGGCTCAAAATTATTAATGATTCAGTGAAATAATAAAATCATTAGACCCAGTTAACTGGCAGCACAAGATGAACAGATCAAACAGTAAGCTGTCCAGGCATGTATGAAACTACAACAGAACATAATTTGATAGTCATGTAGGATTTCAATCTGCCACAGGCAATGTGCAGAGATCTGGTAGGGAAAGAAAGGATTGCAAATATTTTCTTGAAAGAAGTGAATAATATAACACATAAATGAGAAAGTCAAGCCACATGTTAGGTTTAATATATAATGGCCAACTCAGAATCACCAGTGAGTAAATAGTGGCCTTGAGAAGAAACAGGCTGAAGTTATGAAGGTGACATTACAAATTAAAATGACTGGGGAGAAACTTGATTATGGAATTAGTCTCGGCTAAAACACCAGGGCCAAAAACCTATTGGCAGCCTCCCACCATCAATCCAGCCAGAAAAAGTGACAAATGTTACTCGTGGGATGATCAAAGAACCGTGGATTTTCAGTATTGTTGCATTATTTGGAAAATGAAAGAAAAGATATGCACTACAAAGACCAAACTACAAAGTCAAAAAGCAATGATTTTGAAAAATTAAATCATAAACTAAATAGCGAGGGAGAGGAGATGACAAATTGGAAGTATAAGGATGGAGTTAAAGGGGTAGAGAGTACAGGAAAAGTTATGAAAGACACCTGAATTAATGGAACGGAAAGTACAACAAGGGATAAGAGAGTAAGGTTAGGTGAAATAGGAACCGGTGTGAGATGGGGTGTGAATACCGAACTAAAAGTGTTATATATGAATGCGCAAAGGATAAGAAATAAAGTGGATGAGCTTGAGGCTCAGTTAGAAATTGGTAAGTATGATATTGTGGGAATTACAGATTCATGACTGCAAGAGGATCAGAGCTGGGGACTGAATATTCAGGGATATACGTCTATCGAAAAGACAGACAGGTGGACAGAGAGGGTGAGGTGATTCTGTTGGTGAGGAATGAAATCCAGAGGGGTGACATAGAATCAGAAGATGTAGAGTAATTGTAGATAGAACCGAGAAATTGTAAGGGTAAAAAGACCCTACGGGGAGTTATCTACAGGCCCCCAATCAGTAGCCTGGAGATAGGGTGCAAGTTGTATCGGATGTAAAAATTAACATGTAACAAAGGTGATGCTACGGTAGTTATGGGAGATTTCAACATGCGGGTAGACTGAGAAAATCAAGTAGGACCCCAAGAAAGGGAGTTTGTGGAGTGCCTCCGAGATGGATTCTTAGAGCAGCTTGTATTGGAGCCAACCAGGGAGTAGGCAATTCTGGATTTAGTGTTGTGTAATGAACCAGATTTGATAAGGGAACTCAAGGTAAAGGAACCATTAGGAGGTTGTGTCCATATAATAAGTTTTAATCTGCAATTTGAGAGGGAGAAGGTAAAATCGGAAGTGTCAGTATTGCAGTTGAACAAAGGGGACTATGGAGGCATGAAGGAGGGACTGGCCAAAATTGACTGGAAAGGGACCCTAGCGAGGATGATGGTGGAACATTTGCAGGTATTTCTGGGGATATTCCAGAAGATGCTGGATCATAGAAACATAGAAAATAGCTGCAGAAGGAGGCCATTCGGCCCTTCAAGCTAGCACCACCATTCATTGTGATCATGGCTGATCATCCGCAATCAATAACCCATGCCTGCCTTCTCCCCTTATCCCTTGATTCCACTAGCCCCTAGAGCTCTATCTAACTCTCTCTTAAATCCATCCAGTGATTTGGCCTCCACTGCCCTCTGTGGCCCCTGGTTCTGGACTCGCCCAACATTGGGAACATTTTTCCTGCATCTAGCTTGTCCAGTCCTTTTATAATTTTATGTCTCCATAAGATAACCCCTCGTCCTTCTAAACTCCAGTGAATACAAGCCTAGTCTTTTCAATCTTTCCTCATATGATAGTCCCGCCATCCCAGGGGAGAGAAAGCGGGGAATTATAGACCAGTTAGCCTGACATCAGCGGTGGGGAAAATGCTGGAGTTGATTATTAAAGATGAAATAGCAGCACATTTAGATGGCAATAACAGGATCGGTCCAAGTCAGCATAGCTTTAGGAAGGGGAACTCATGCTTGAAAAACCTTCTGGAATTTTTTGAGGAAGTAACAAGTAAAATGGATAAGGGAGAGCCAGTGGATGCATTGTACCTTGACTTTCAGAAAGCCTTTGATAAGGTCACACATGGGAGATTAGTGGGCAATATTAGAGCACATGTTATTGGGAGTAGGGTATTTACATGGATAGAAAATTGCTTAACAGACAGGAAACAAAGAGTAGGGATTAATTGGTCCCTTTCAAAATGGCAGGCAGTGACTAGTGTGGTGCTGCAAGGCTCAGTGCTGAGACTGCAGCTATTTACAATATACATCAATGATTTAGTTAAAGGAATTTAAAGTAACATTAGCAAATTTGCAGATGACACAAAGCTGTGTGGCAGTGTGAACTGTGAAAAGAATGCTATGAGTATGCGGGGTGACTTCGATGGGTTGGGTGAGTGGACAGATGCATGGCAGATGCAGTATAATGTGGATAAATGTGAGATTATCAACTTTGGTGGCAAGAACGGGAAGACAGATTATTATCTGAATGGTGTCAGGTCAGGGAAAGGGGAAGTACAGCGAGACCTGGTTGTCCTTGTACATCAGTCACTGAAAGTAAGCATGCAGGTACAGTAGGCAGTGAACAAAGCTAATGGCATGTTGGTCTTCATGATGAGAGGTGTTGAGTATAGAAGCAAAGAGGTTATTCTGCAGTTGTACAGGGCCCTGGTGAGACCACACCTGGAATAATGTGTGCAGTTGTGGTCTCCTAATTTGAGGAAGGACATCCTTGCTATTGAAGGAGTGCAGCGTAGGTTCACGAAGTTAATTCCTGGGATGGCAGGCCTGTCATCTGATGAAAGAATGGACCTACTGGGCTTGTATTCACTGGAATTTAGAAGGATGAGATGGGATGTTATGGAAACATCTATACTATTACTATGTCTCATTTTTACCACTTCCTGTCTAAATTTTAAATACATTTTAGAAAAAACGCTATCCTATATCGCTATTATTTTTTTGCCATCTTACTCATCGTCCTCCTCCGCTCCAACCCCGCAAGGTTTTTTCTGATCAGTGAAATAATAAAAAAGTTATGAATGTTTAAAAAATCATGAGATCAGCAGATTGGTCTTCTCGCCTGTCAATCACCATGATAAAGGTAATGCCCCTTCTGGGGGGCCAGGAGAATATAGCCCTGGAGGCCGGACATGAGTCAGTCACCCCGGAAAATCGTGAGACTTGAGTCCAGAACTGTGAGTCTACGCCGTGAGTGAACTGAACTGTGAGTCTGCACTGTGCTTGAAATGAATTGTTATGGCCCTGTCCCACGGTACGAGTTCATTCCAAGAGCTTTCCCGAGTTTAAAAAAAAATCAAACTCGTGGTAAGCACAGAGAATGAACGTAGCGGGTACGTCGGAGCTCGGGGACATCTCTTAGCGGCTCGTAACGCTAACGGCAGGTACTCGAGAAGACTCGCTAACGACAGGTAAGCACGGGAAGACTCGTGAAGATTTTTCAACATGTTGAAAAATGTCCACGAGAGCCCCGAGTACCGACGAGTGGCCATTACCGTAAATCTCCGAGTTCGAATCAGGGCAAACTCGGGAGAGCTCTTGGAATGAACTCCTACCGTGGGACAGGGCTTTTAGTCTGCACTGTGCTTGAAATATTGGAATTGGTGGAGAGGGGGAATATTGCTTTGGGGGACCAGCCCTCCCATGTGAAGATGGGACCCAATGGGTCCCACTTGGTCTAGTATACAATTATTACGGGATTGAGTATGCTAGATGCAAGAAACATGTTCCCGATGTTGGGGGAGTCCAGAAGCAGGTGCCACAGTTTAAAAATAAGGGGTAGGCCATTTAGAATTGAGATGAGAAAAAACATTTTCACATCGTTGTGAATTTGTGGAATTCTCTGCCGCAGAAGGCAGTGGAGGCCGATTCACGGGATGTGTTTAAAAGAGTTAGATAGAGCTCTTAGGGCTAGCGGAATCAAGGGGTAAGGGGAGAAGGCAGGAACGGGATACTGATTGTGGATGATCAGCCATGATCACATTGAATGGCAGTGCAGGCTCAAAGAGCCGAATGGCCTGCTCCTGCACTTATTGTCTATGTATCTATGTATAAAGGTAACAGGATTGAAAGAAACACAATTGGCAATTAACGATATGAAGATGAAATAAGAAAAAAGTAATTTGAAAACAGCAACAAGGATCAAAGTAATGCCCCTGTCCCACTTAGGAAACCTGAACGGAAACCTCTGGAGACTTTGCGCCCCACCCAAGGTTTCCGTGCGGTTCCCGGAGGTTTTTGTCAGTCTCCCTAATGGTCGAAAGTGGTTTCCGCTTCTTCTATGTTCCGGCGATTATTTCAAAAAATTCAAAACCGTCTGCGACTAAAAATAGGTTGCCGTTTTAAAAATCTGTAATTTTTTAGTCGAAGCCGGTTGCAATGCTAGTTGAAGGTGGTTGCCGGAGGTTGCAGGTAGTGGAAGGTCTTACCTCCGGCTTACAACTGGCTTTGACTAAAAAATTACCAATTTTTAAAACGGCAACCTATTTTTAGTCGTGGCAAGTTTAGAATTTTTTGAAATAATCGCCAGAACATAGAAGAAGCGGAAACTACTTTCGACCATTAGGGAGACTGACAAAAACCTCCGGGAACCACACGGAAACCTTGGGTGGGGCGCAAAGTCTCCAGAGGTTTCCGTTCAGGTTTCCTAAGTGGGACAGGGACATAAGTCTTAGGCATATACGATGCTCATGGAATACTGATATTTTCAGCATCAGCAACTCCTTGAAATTTGACGTTTCACGGATAAACGTGATTATGTTTTCAGTGCATTGTAAGGTGCTGAAGCAAATACCGCGTTAATTAAGAATCCAACACCAACACCATTTAAATTGCAATATTATTCTTATATTACTAAGTTGAACACATGAACAATTGTGGACACAACATGATGGAGTGATGCAGTAGAACAGACAGCATTGCTGGAGAACAGGGATAGGTGATGTTTCGGCTCGGGACCCTTCTTCAGACTTATTGCAGGGGTGCGTGAATGGGATTTTGGATGCATCCCATGTCTAATATTGAAAAAGGAACAGACACATACCATGTGGTCCAATTGGCTTTGAGCTCCCTCAAGCGTGTGTTCCTCTAATCTTAACACCATAAGCTTCTACTACTTTCTATCATATCAAACTTTCCTTTGGAAGCTGTAGGAGTACTAAATGCAAAGCATGCTACGGTGTGCAGACCCTGACCAGGTACAAGAAAGAGATCCTCTGTATCCGTCGCAATGTTGTCAATAAACAATAGACAATAGGTGCAGGAGTAGGCCATTTGGCCCTTCAAGCCAGCACCTCCATTCAATGTGATCATGGCTGATCATCCCCAATCAGTACCCTATTCCTGCCTTCTCCCCATATCCCCTGCTATTTTTAAGAGCCCTATCTAGCTCTCTCTTGAAAGTATACAGAGAACCGGCCTCCACCGCCCTCTGAGGCAGAGAATTCCACAGACTCACAAATCTCTGTGAAAAAAAGTGTTTCCTCATCTCTGTTCTAAATGGCTTAGTCCTTATTCTTAAACTGTGTGGCCCCTGGTTCTGGACACCCCCAACATCGGGAACATGCTTCCTGCCTCTAGCGTGTCCAACCCTTAACAATCTTATATGTTTCAATAAGATGCCCTCTCATCCATCTAAACTCCAGAATGTACAAGCCCAGCTGCTCCATTCTCTCAGCATTTGACAGTCCCACCATCCCGGGAATTAACCTTGCAAACCTACGCTGCACTCCCTCAATAGCAAGAATGCCCTTCCTCAAATTAGGGGACCAGAACTGCACACAATACTCCAGTGTGGTCTCACTAGGGCTCTGTACAACTGCAGAAGGACCTCTTTGCTCCTATACTCGACTCTTCTTGTTATAAAGGCCAACATGCCATTTGCTTTCTTCACTGCCTGCTGTACCTGCATGCTTACTTTCATAGACTGATGAACAAGGACCCCCAGATCCCAATTTACTTCCCCTTTTCCCAACTTGACGCCATTTAGATAGTAATCTGCCTTCCTGTTTTTGCTACCAAAGTGGATAACCTCACATTTATCCACATTAAACTTCATCTGCCATGCATCTGCCCACTCCCCCAACCCACATTTGTCATGGGAGTCAAATGCAGAACTTCATATTTTGGGATATTTCAACAATACCATCGATATAGGTTTGGAAACCCCATTGATTTGATATAATTTACTTTTCTTAAGTTTAATGTTTTTATCAATTTTAAATTATATGCATCTTTAACTGTTTTTCTATTGACATTATTACTAAGCAAACAAATGTGCCAGTTTTACTAAATGTCTTTGAATATCAGGGAGATTTAAAAACTGTTAAATTACAGTTCTATAGCTTTAACAAGAGGGAAAGCTTCGTTTCTTTTTGTTTTCAGTCAAAGCCTGTCAGAGGTGTCAACAAACTGCACTGCACTAAAATAAACGTCTTTCATTATCCAACACTTTTTGTCTCCTTATCATCGCTAGCTTATGTCACTTACTTCATCCATCCGCCAATCAAGCTCTCCTCACCTGTAAGCCATCTATCACTTTTCAGGATTTCCAACCAGACCCAACCCGATCCACCCAAAGACATCCAACCTGAAATGCCACCTATCAATTTCCTTCACAGATGCTGCCTGATCTGCTGAGTTACTTCAGCAATTTGTGCTTTACTCCTTGTATCTCCAAATGACACTAACTGATTCATTCCCAAAATGTAGTTTCCATACACATTTCTTGCAGGAATCGGTATTACGTTATGTGTAATATTGGTTACAAACAATAAATGTGTCTTCAAGCTCTTGTTTCCATGTGTCTGAGTTAATACATTGAACAATAGGTTCCTTGGAAATTAAGAACGCACCGAGGACACATATCTCTTGTTGAAAAAAATGATTCCAGAAGTATCTGTTAACAATGCACCAATACCTGCTTAAGAAAGAACTGCAGATGCTGTTTTAAATCGAAGACACAAAATGCTGGAGTAACTCAGCGGGATAGGCAGCATCTCTGGAGAGAAGGAATGGGTGACGTTTCGAGTCGAGACTGAAGAAGTCTGAAGAAGGGTCTCGACCCGAAATGTCACCCATTCCTTCACTCCAGAGATGCTGCCTATCCCACTGAGTTACTCCAGCATTTTGTGTCTACCAGTACTTGCTGCTTTAAAAAGCCTTCACTTTTCATAAGAGAAAACAAAAGCAGACTGAGTTGGGGCCAGGGGGTACTTTTGTTTTAATATAATGAAAGCAACGTGAAATATCAAGTTTTAAACTAGAATTCTTTATTCGATGAAAAGTAGCCACTCCAGCTGCCCTTCATTCTAGCTGACAGAGAATGAGAGCAAAAAAATCAGAAAAGGGATAGAAAAAAAACCTAGTAAGAATGAGTCAGTGGGTTAGAGAAAATATATATGTAAAACTGAGTATAGGG
Organism: Amblyraja radiata; assembly: GCF_010909765.2. Lineage (NCBI taxonomy): Eukaryota > Metazoa > Chordata > Chondrichthyes > Rajiformes > Rajidae > Amblyraja > Amblyraja radiata. Next base: position 8,174,617 of record NC_045959.1, on the reverse strand, counting down.
CCTGTCCCACTTTCACGACCTAATTCACGACCTCTGCCGAGTTTGCCCTTGACTCATACTCGCAGCATGGTCGTCACGAGGTCGTAGGTAGGTTATAGGAGGTCGTAGGTAGGTCGTAGCAGGTCGTGATGCTAGTCGTAAGCACTCGTGGCATCAAGTAGGTTGTTTCAATATGATGAAAAATGTCCACGAGTAAAAAAGGTCGTGAATTAGGTCGTGAAAGTTGGACAGGCCCTTTAGCGAGAGAGGTGGCTCAAATGTATTTTGGGTATATCGTGTTAATAATATGCCCGTTATCATGCAATATTGCTATAGAAGCAAGCAAGGATTCCGTTCTTTAATAGGTCTTGAATTCCAGTGGCTGACCTAATTTCCCAAGAGATACAACAGCACTAAATTCTTATTAATAAAAAGGATCCAGCTATGTAGATATCGGGACTGTACTCCATGGGGTTCCAGACTCTATGTGTTTTCACAGATCAGGAAATGGTTATCGGCTACATAAGTGTCATTTCTCATATGGAGATCTTAGTCACAAAGTTCCTATAATAATCAGGATTGGATCAAGATAAAGAGATTGTGAGGCTCTTTGAAATTAACTTTTCCATATATCTCTGCAACAATCACACTGGGTTCCCATTCACAGGAGCTGTTTCATGTGGATTGTGCTGCAGTAAACAAACAGCATTTTATGGCTGAATTTGAAATGGCTGAAAGTCCTTCCCACACAACTGACTACTGCTGAGTAGGCTGTCGATCTCCCATCTCTTTTAATCTTACTGTTTACTAAAAGAGCTGTCAAACAACAGTTAGCAGCACATGAAATAAAACTCTTCCTCAAATAAAGTAGGGTCTACCATATTTTGTCCTTAGCATATCAAGGTACAAATATCAGTACAGCTGTACAAACTTTCAAGAATGCTTAGATGATTCTCAGTCCGTTCTTTCTTCCCAAAGGTTTTCTTAAGTTCTTACGTGCACAAGGAAAAGCATATCCGCCGAGTTGTTTTTAAACATGAACTTCTCACTTTCTTGGCCTTGATTAAACCTGATTTGTGTTTTTCTATTTCCAAAATCAACTATATGCTTATGACAAGGTGACTTAACCTGTCCTTGCGTTCTGCTCTGAGGTGAGGATGGTTACAGACACCTGGCTGGAGGGCCTGTTTTCCCTGTTGTATGACTTGGACTCTGACTCTGACTCAAAGCACATGTGGATTTCTGGAGTCATCAAGCACATAGTATATTTGACTGCACAGTACATTGGAAACTAGACAATGACAAATTATTTATGTGGACCACCTTTTACCTTCACAAACTCCAACAGAGCTGGGAATTGATCTTCCAGATCAAGGCAGAGACCCGGAAGATCTGTTTCACGTGGTAATGATGTCCTGGACTCATCAATGACAACAACTCCCTCACACAGATACTCCACAGGGCAATGGTAAGCACAAGAGAGACTGGAGTTTTAAATTGGACAGATATGATTATGTTTTGTTCTTGAGCAGAATAACCCTACAAATCTTTTTTCTGGGGTTAAAATTCAGTCTAGTGGTAACTGTCACTTTAAATGTTAATGAGCAAACATAAGATAAATCCTCTTGTTTCGGAAAGTTACATTTAAGGGGAAAGAGTGTGGTCTCCTTGCAGTTATGCTGTACGTGAATGTAGTGCTGGCTGACAACCAGTTAGCCAGGAGGAGAAAAATATTGTTACATGCAGATGCACAATACGTGCCTTCCTTTGTATGATTATAAAGTTATTATAAGAACAGAGCAATAAGAGTGAGAAAGAGAGGGAGAGCAATAAATTTAGGGCCGATAGGTGAGATAGTGAGTTGTAAATATTTAGATAGGGAGGGTGAAGACACAAAAACAGGAAAAATAAAGAAACAGAGTTGGTAAAAGGATAGATTGAGAAAATCAGAAATGGAGAAAGAGAAATAATCAGCCGCGAAGAGAGAGAAATAAACAATAGCAGGGAGATGGAGAAATTAGGGAGAGAGTCAGTAACAAAGAGAAACAGGTAACATGTTGAAATTGGTAACAGAGAGGACAGAGGAAATCAGTAACAGAGAGACAAACAGGGGGAATGGTAATAGTGAGGACAGAGGGAGTGCTACCAGGAAGAGGGACACAGGGATTGGTAAAAGGGAGAGAGACAGAGGGGTTTGCAAGGTGAGGGACAGATGAATTTGTAATTGAGAGAGCAACATGGGTTTGTAACAGGACAAATAATAGATGGCATCTGTAACGGAATGGGATGGAGAGAACCGGTAACAGGGAGGGACAAAGAATCAGTAACTGGGAGAGGGAAGGAGGGAATCGGTAACAGTGTGACAAATAAAAGGAATTAGTACAAGAAAGAGGGATAGAAGGAATTGTAACTGGGAGAGGGACAGCAATCATAACAGGGTCAAGGATAGAGGAGTTTGCAAGAGGGAGAGAGGCAGAGGGGTTAACCTGAGAGAGAGGGGTAGAGAGTCATATGAGGGATGGAGGGAATCTATTAAAGGGAGAGGGACAGAAGGAATCGGTTTAAAAAAAAAGAGGGACAGAGGGAGTCATAAGAGGCAGATGGACAGAGGGGTTGGTAAGTAGGAAAAACACAGTGTTTGTAATGCGGAGATGTACAGCCATTCATAAGAGGGAGAGGGGCAGAGGGGGTGATAAGAGGCCAGGAAATGGACAGAATTTGTAACTGGGAGCAGAATAGAAGCATAGGAACTGATGGAATATGTAACTGGGAGCGGGATTGAGGGAAAGTAACAGGAAGAAGGACAGAGGGAATAGGTAACGGAGAGGTATAGAGGGAATCTGCAACAGGGAGAGATACCGACGGAATTGATAACAGGGAGAGGGACGAAGGGGAGTTGGTAACGGGAAAGGAATGGAGGGAGGGAATTAGTAATGAAGAAGGAACAGGGGAATTACTAATGGGGATTGGAGGGAATTCGTAACGGAGAGAAAAGAACAAGTAATAAGGGTAGAGAAAGTGATAAATATGAACAGAGGGAGTGAGGCAGAGTTGCAGGGAAGGAATAAATAAATCAGCAACAACCAGGTGGTGAGGGGGATTAGCATTTTATGGGAGAGTAAAACAGAATTACGAACATGGAGAGGGGACAAAATAAAGGGAGAAAGAATCAGTAAAAACAGGGAAGAGGATAGAGAGAACATCAGCCAGAGGGAGATCAAGAGGGAATCAGTAACTGGCGTTGAGAAAGTGATAGTCGGAGGGGAGAGAGAGAGAGAGAGAGGGAGGGAGGGAGAGTGGGAGTGTCAGTAACAGGGGGGTGGGGAAGAGAGTGAGTCGATCAGTAACAGCCGTAGAGAGAGCGTGGGGGAGAAAGCTGATCATATTCTGTTGGCAAAAGGCAGTGAATCACGAACAGGGAGAGGAAATCAGTTGGAGAGCGAGCAAAAGAAAATCAGTGACGAGGTTAGAGAAAGTGATGGTCATGTTCGAGGGGGTGGGGGAGTCAGTAAGTAAGTAACAGGGGGGTGGGTTGGGGGAGAGTGTGAGTGGATCAGTTACAGCCGTGGAGAGAGCGAGGGAGAGAATCACTTTTTGGGAGAGTAGCAAGGCAAAGAATTAGTTACAAGGAGAGGGAGCGACAGACAGGGAGGAGGTTGTGAAAAACATAATCTTTGGTTGTGAATGCCTGTCCGGCGGCTCTAACTGAGCTGGGCTGGGCTGAACTGGGCCGGGTTGTGCCCCAGTGTCCCGGGCCTGTCTCCGCCGCCCCCGGACCGAACAGATGGCGCAGCCGAGCTGGGGTTGCGGATACTCCGAGGTAAGAGGGGAGGTGGACGTGGGTGGGAGGGGGGGGGGGGGACAGGAGAGGCCGAGGCCTCCGCCGGGCCTGCGCTCAAAGCCGCCTGGCGCTGAGTTAGTTGCTGGTTTGTTCGGCGGCCTTGGGCTGAGCGGCTCCGGCTCACGGGGCCCGGCCGGGGTTTGTAAAGGCAGCGAGAGAAGGGGACAGAGGCTGGAGAGGGGGGAGGGGAATGGGGGAGGGAGTGAGAGCAAGTGGAGGGAGGGGGGATGGGACAACAAGTGGAGGGAGGGGGATGGGACAACAAGTGGAGGGAGGAGGGGGGAGGGAAGAGCAATGGGAGGAGAGGGAGACTGGCTTTAGGAGGACTGGTCTGGGGCTGAGCCTGGGGAAGCCAGCATTGGATGAGGATAACCCGTGGCTAGATATTAGATCTATCCCCTCCCCCCTCTCCTGCTGGACACGGTATCGGTTCACCACTTGGCCAGCAGTTCTGCGGGTGAGTAGGAGCAGTCTGGCCCCTGCTTATTATTTACTGGGTGTTCAAAAGGGAACTGCAGATGCTGGAATATCGAAGGTACACAAAATTGCTGGGGAAACTCAGCGGGTGCAGCAGCATCTAGTGAAACGACTGCACTCTCAACTTCATTCCCGTCACTGGGGAAAAGGCCACTCACTCCTGTGCTGTGTGGAGTGTGGAATCCCTTAAAATATATCCATCGTGTTGCTGTTGTGGGCCTGTGTATTCATCCAACAATCCACCCTTGCTTTGAGCACAATTTTAATATTTGACCTCTTCATTGTGAGAGTTTGTATGTATGCTATTATTGGTGTTTTTTATTTTTCTGTGAAGTTTATTCTGGATCCAAATGACAAACATTTACGTGTGTGTGTGTGTGTGAGGCCCTCAAAGGAATGTTTGACCTGAGGGGGAAATACTGTGCACTGAATAACATTTCTTGTCATAGTCTTTGTCAAAGGAACTTGCCGAGTCTTGAGGAAAATAAACTTTGATCTCATGGACTGTGATAGCAGGCTGAATCTCAGTATGTCTTTGTAGTTGACTGCCTGTTCTTAAACTAAGTTTTGAAGTACTTTGCAGAGTACTGTTCACAGAAAATTAAATACTTTTCATACTAATTTCAAAACCTCTTTATCATCTTTCCTCCACCCTGTTTCCAGCCCTGGTTAAATGACTCAGATCATAAAATTGTGTCCCTGCTAAACTGAGTCAGATAAAGCTGCAGGAATACAGTCAGACCTCTTGTTGTTGCTGCCCTGGGCAAAGAGCAAAAGCTTCAGTTTTATTATGTTTAATGTTCCTTTGCACATTTGTGTATCTTGCTTAAAAAAATGTGGCAGCAATTTTCTGCGTCATATTTATTTAGAATTAGAACAGAGCATGTTGGCTTTGATTTGTCCTGTACGTTTAATATCTCTTAATTTCCCTCTCCCCTGAATCTCAGGATGAAGAAGGGTCTTGACCCAAAATGTCACCTATTCCTTTTTACCAGCCTAAGTTATTCCTCATTTTGTATCTATCTTTGGTGTAAACCAGCACCTGCAGTTCCTTCTTACAGATTTTGGACCATTTCTGGTTACAAGTTGGTAACCCAGTTGTCGGTTGCGTCTTGCATAAGGTTGGAGCAAAAGAAAATCTTGAATTGACTGGCTGGTACTTGGGTTGTCGGCCTAATTACGGCAGAAAACAACTTGCTTGTCTGATTCAAAACAAAGTGCTGGAGTAACTCAGAGGATCAGGCAGCATCTATGAAAAGAATGGAGAAGTGGCATTTCATGCCATGATCTTTCTTCAGTCAGAAGAAAATTCCCTAACTGAAATGTTGCCTATTCATTCCCTCTACAGATGTCACCTGACCTACTGAGTTCCTCTAGGACTTTGTTTTGTTCAAGATTTCAGCATTGCAGTTACTTATGTTTTGGTTGTTTGGTTGGCAGTCAAGTTTTCTTGGCTTAAGATTAGATGTCCAGTAACTTAAAATTCTTCCAGGTAAAGCAATTGGAAAGATCATGTGGCGTCCAGAATGCACCAAATTTATTTCAATCTATGTATTTTTGCTAGTGGATAACTAAGTGTGTGATCAAATTGTATTCCTAATGACCTGAACAGATTCAGTCTTAAGTTGAAAGTGCATGGTATTAGACCAGTGCAGGCGGAATATAATGCTGGAAACACTCGGCAGGTCAGGCAGAATCTGCAGAAGGAAAACCCGAGTTAACAATTCATGTCAAAGACCTTTCGCCAGAACCATTTCAGATCTCCGACGTCTGTAGTTTTATTGTTTTATTTTCACTGTAGGAGGAATTCTGATTATGTTTTCTTTTGATGGATAATAGTAGAAGACTCTCATAATGTCAGAAAATATATTGTACAGATGTTAAAATGAAAACTTCAAAATCTTTTTCTCTCTGAACTAATTGAACTAATAGCTTTGATAGATGAACATCAATGACGTTGTTTTGTTGTTAAAAGGAGCCTGTTATAATGATATAAATGTTACACGGTAGTTTACGGATGGTTTGAAAATCTGGCATAAAACAGCAGAGGTAAATAAATGCAATTTCTCTCATATATTGGGCACAGTATTAAGTGGCGTTTGTTGGATTTTAAGCAAGAAATCAAATGTTGGAAATTGGCATTTTGTTGATCTTTCCATGATTCCAAGTGCCGCAGAAGGATGGAATGAAGGAAGATTGTTGTTTACTTGAGTGCATGATCGACTCCAATCATTCTGCATCGTGTGTTCTGTCAGTCAGCATCTCTCACATACTTTCCTCGCATTGACAAAAGAAAGTATTGGCGTGTGACCAAATATTTATTTATCTAATCTCCTGCTTGCGCCAAGTTTCTTGTCTTGGTGGTAGTGCTTTAACCTTTGGATTGGAGTATGGTAAGGCTGCGCTTGCAACTCTCCATAAACTTTGTCCGAAGTTTAACAGTAAAGGGCCCATCCCACTTTCCCGAGTTATTCACAAATTCTCGTAACGAGTCCCTAGGAGGCCGCCTACGGCCTCATACGGACTTGTTACGAACATTCTGCGAGTTTGAAAACTCGGGAAAATGTTGTGAATAACTCGGGAGAATTTAACTGTCCCTTAACTGTGCCACAATGTGTATGTTGACTTTACCTTGACATTGAATAAATTGTTTTTGGAGGTTATAATGGAGTGGGATATACATCAGCTAGGATTATGGCTCAAAATGATTCTGCGGGGAATTGAGGTTGTAATATATAACTGCTGAGCTCCATTGTAGAGGATTGTTGATACTATAATTTATACACTGGCATTGTGGCAAACAGTATCGTCCCTGAAGGTTCTGGATGAACTGTCGCAATGGGACGAGTTTCTGTTGAATTTGGGGCAAAATTGCCTTTTTCTTGAAGGGAATGTTGTATCTATAGATTTTTTTTGTTAACAAATTGTTGGAAGTGCTTTGGATGTCTTTGCCTATGCTGTGTGTATTGAAGTCTCCAAGAAACGGCAGGTTTAATGTATTTTGTCTTCCAGTGGAGGTAATGGGAGAAAATCATCACCAGTCCATCTCTGGAGTAAGATAATTACATTTCAGTCCTCGATGGTACGTTTTACAGTGCCCTCCATAATGTTTGGAACAAAGACCCGCCATTTATTGATTTATTTGCCGATGTACACAATTTGAGATTTGTAATAGAATAAAAAATAATAGCTTATGCTTGTTTTGAGGGCTAGTCCCCCTCAGTTTTCTCTTCAACATATAAAAGGCATGCTCAATTGGGTTCAGATCGGGAAATTGACTTGGCCACTCAAGAATTGACCATTTTTTAGCTTTGAAAAACTCCTTTGTTGCTTTAGCAGTATGTTTGCAGCCATGATCTTATTGAATGGCCTACTCCTGCACCTATTTTCTTTGTTTGTATGTTTCTATGTTTGGGATCATTGTCTTACTGTAGAATGAACCGCCGGCCAATTAGTTTTGAGGCATTTGTTTGAACGTGAGCAGATAGGATGTGTCTACACACTTCAGAATTCGTTATGCTACCCTCATTATTATGCTATTACCATTAGCAGTTGTATCATCAATGAAGATAAGCGAGCCTGTTCCTTCAGCAGCCACACATGCCCAGGCCATAACACCCCCACCACTGTGTTTCACAGATGAGGTGGTATGCTTTGGATCTTGGGCAGTTCCTTCTCTTGCCATCACTCTGATATGTTAATCTTTGTCTCATCTGTCCACAAGCCCAACTTTGGTTGCTCTTTTAAGTACTTCTTGGCAAACTGTAACCTGACCATCCCATTTTTGCGGCTATCCCGTGGTCTGCATCTTGCAGTGTTAGTCTCTATTTCTGTTCATGAAGTCTTCTGCAGACCGTGGTCATTGATAAATCCACACCTCAAGTTCAAGTGAGTTTATTGTCACGTGTCCCTGTATAGAACAATGAAGTTCTTGCTTTGCTTCAGCACACAGAACATAGTAGGCATTTACTACAAAACAGATAAGTGTGTCCATATACCATGATATAAATATATACACACATGAATAAATAAACTGATAAAGTGCAAATAACAGAAAATGGGTTATTAATAATCAGAGTTTTGTCTGAGCCAGGTTTAATAGCCTGATGGCTGTGGGGAAGTAGCTATTCCTGAACCTAGTTGTTGCAGTCTTCAGGCTCCTGTACCTTCTACCTGAAGGCAGCAGGGAGATGAGTGTGTGGCCAGGATGGTGTGGGTCTTTGATGATACTGCCAGCCTTTTTGAGGCAGCGACTGCGATAGATCCCCTCGATGGAAGGAAGGTCAGAGCCGATGATGGACTGGGCAGTGTTTACTACTTTTTGTAGTCTTTTCCGCTCCAGGGCGCTCAAATTGCTGAACCAAGCCACGATGCAACCGGTCAGCATGCTCTCTACTGTGCACCTGTAGAAGTTAGAGAGAGTCTTCCTTGACAAACCGACTCTCCGTAATCTTCTCGGGAAGTAGAGGCGCTGATGAGCTTTCTTGATAATTGCATTAGTGTTCTCGGACCAGGAAAGATCTTCAGAGATGTGCACGCCCAGGAATTTGAAGCTCTTGACCCTTTCAACCATCGACCCGTTGATATAAATGAGGCTGTGGGTCCCCCTCCTACTCCTTCCAAAGTCCACAATCAGTTCCTTGGTTTTGCTGGTGTTGAGGGCCAGGTTATTGCGCTGGCTCCATATGGACAGTTGCTCGATCTCTCTTCTGTACTCTGACTCATCCCCATCAGTGATACGCCCCACAACAGTGGTGTCGTCAGCGAACTTGATGATGGAGTTCGCAATGTGATTGGCTACGCAGTCATGGGTATAGAGTGAGTACAGCAGGGGGCTGAGCACGCAGCCTTGAGGTGCTCCCGTGCTGATTGTTATCGAGGCTGACACATTTCCACCAATACGAACAGACTGTGGTCTGTGAATGAGGAAGTCGAGGGATACAATTGCAGAGGGATGCGCAGAGACCCAGTTCTGCGAGTTTGGTAACCAGCTTGGAGGGGATGATTGTGTTAAATGCCGAGCTGTAGTCGATGAATAACAGCCTGACATATGAGTTTTTGTTGTCCAAGTGGTCCAGAGCGTAGTGGAGGGCCAGCGAGGTTGCATCCACCGTTGATCTGTTGTGGCGGTAAGCGAACTGCAGGGGGTCCAGGTTTTTGTCGAGGTAGGAGTTGATTTGCTCCATGATCAACCTCTCAAAGCACTTCATCACCACCGGCGTTAGTGCCACTGGGGGATAGTCATTGAGGCATGTCACCTTACTCTTCTTGGGCACTGGTATAATTGATGCCCTTTTAAAGCAGGTGGGGACCTCAGACCTCAGAAGTGAGAGGTTGAAAATGTCCGTAAAAACTCCAGCCAGTTGGTCCGCACAGCCAGTTGGTCCGCACCTGACTCACAAAGAGTGTTTCTGATCTGTAGGACAGGTGTTTGGGGAATTTTTTTTAAGAAAGAGAGAATTCTTCTGTCATCAGCTGTCGAGGTCTTCCTTGGCCTGCCAGTCCCTTTGCGATTAGTAAGCTCACCAGTGCTTTTTCGTCTTAATGATGTTCCAAACAGTTGAGTTTGGTAAGCATAAGGTTTGGCTGATGTCTCTCCAACAGTTTTATTCTTGTTTCCAGTCTCATTATGGCTTCTTTGACTCATTGGCACAGCTTTGGTCCTCATGTTGATAAAGAGCAATAAAAGTTTCCAAATGTGATGAAGGAAAGACTAGGTGCTGAGAGCTCTCTTATACCTGCATTAAGGAGGCAATTCAACCCACCTGAGCAATCAGTCGGAAGAAGGGTTTCGGCCGGAAACGTTGCCTATTTCCTTTGCTCCATAGATGCTGCCGCACCCGCTAAGTTTCTCCAGTACTTTTGTCTACCTGAGCAATTACAAATACCAGTGAAGCCATATGTCCCAAACATTATCTTGCTCTGAAATAGGGGACTATGTATGAACACAGCTGTAATTTCTACATGGTGAAACCAAAATGTATAAAAATGGCCTTTATTAAAATCTGACAATGTGCACTTTAACCACATTATTTTTTTTTTCTATTATAAATCTCAAATTGTGGAGTACAGACGTAAATAAATAAATGATGGGTCTTTGTCCCAAACATTAAGGAGGGCACTGTGTTCCTCCACGCCGATCCAGAATTGATCCAGTAGAGCCTGTTTCATTTCCAAGAGAGCTTATGTGCCCCATATAACTCAAGAATACTTGGTCAGGTTTTGCTTTTGGGATAATTACACAAGAAACTCTGCCATCTCTGACTGAAAAGTTTCTTCCAGATATTCAGCATCTAGTTTTTAATAAATAGTGAGCAATTAAAAAAAAAAGTGAAAAACAAAACAGCAGATTAAAAAGCAGTGAAAAATAAACCTCGACCAAAGAGATAGCAGTTCGAAGCTAAGACACTTAATGAGAAAAGACTCTTGAAGTTGACTGCTCTCTTCAATTGCATACTTGCTGCCACACCCAAACAGACAATAATAGATGCTTTTGAGGTGAACGCATTTGGAAGATGTGCTTTAAAAAAAAAAAGAGTACAGTGTATGTTTATATAGTTGGCCAAATATTGCTACTTGTCATTGAGGAAGTGCCACACTTAAAAAGTGCTGTCTCTCATGAGTCAAATGTGTTTATTTGTTATTTACATCGGATATGAATCGGAGCAGTGAGATTTTATCTTGCTGCAATGTTATCGGCAATTAGATACAACACAACAATATACAATGACATCAGTTATAATAAGTAAACTAGACCATGATAGTGAAAAAACAGGAAGTGATGCAACTATTGTAATGTTTAAGAAGGAACTGCAGATGCTGGAAAATCGAAAGTGGACAAAAATGGTGGAGAAACTCAACGGGCGAGGCAGCATCTATGGAGCGAAGGAAATAGGTAACGTTTCGGGTTGAGACCCTTCTTCAGACTGATGTGGGGGTAGGGGGTGCCTCGCCCGCTGAGTTTCTCCAGCATTTTTGTCTACCAACTATTGTAATGGATGGTTTGTAGTGGTTTTGTACTTCTAGTCCAGTCAAAGTACAGGTGCACAACCTTTTATCCGAAATTCCAAATAACGAAAAGCTCCGAATAGCGGACATTTTTAAGGTCCTTGAAGACGTTCACCGAGGGTGGCCCGCAGAGGTGACAGCGGAACCTCCGGTCGGTCCTCGAAGAAAGGGGAACTAAATCCCCATTCATAAAAGAGAAGGTGAGGGTATATTGCGCGGGAGGGTTAATAATTGACAATCTGCTGCTGCCTGCCCGCTGAGTTAAAAAGTTCCCACGGTAGACTCACGATACACAGTGTATCGTGAGTCTTGCGTGGGAACTTTTTAACTCAGCGGGCAGGCAGCAGCAGATTGTCGCTCCCTTCAGTTTCACCCCACCTACACCCCTCTGCTTCCCGGCCATGTGTGTGACCCCTTCCCTCCCCTCTCCAGCTCCCCGCCCATTGCACCGGCGCGGGGGCTTTACACTGTCTTCACGTCGGCGATGCCAGCAGGTCAGTGCCAGTCACCGGAGACGTCAGGACCAACGGGACACCGACCCCCAGGCCCACTGCAAGCACGGAGATCCCAGAGACCCACAGCCAGCAGCAGCCCAGCCCCGTTCCAACTCCAGAGGAACACGCTCCCCGTAGGGACAGAAGCTGATGGTGTGCAAGGTACGTCTTGTTCTTGGGGTTGCGGATGAGGGGGCGCAGCTCGGGCTGTGACGTCTCCGGCCACCCCCCTGTACAGGAGCTGAGACTACACTGTACCGCCCTTGCAGGTGAGCAGGAGAGTGGGGTTGTTTGCAGTTGCAGAGGGAGGGGGCAAGGGCGGTACAGTTCCCAGTCTCAGCTCCTGTCCAGGGGGGTGGCCGGAGACGTCAGGACCAACGGGACACCGACTGCAAGCACGGAGATCCCAGAGACTCACAGCCAGCAGCAACTCTAGCCCAGCCCCGTTCCAACTCCAGAGAACCCGCAATTAATAATACTAAAACAGCGGGTCATTTTTTGTTGCTGTTGGTGAAAGTTTGTTTTGTGCAAATTAGCTGCTTCATTTCCTAAATTATAGCAATAATACCATCTAAAGATATTGGCTGAAAAGTAAATGTATAATGCTATATAAATGAAAATCTATTTTAAACATTGTTTGGTGAATCGGATTTAGCTACAATCAATTCTTCTGATATATACTGTTGCTATTAGCAGCAGTGGTGTTGTCTGCAAACATCCTACATTTTATTATCTAGTGACTCAGTTGGAATTATGAGTACTCTGCTTAGCTAAGGACTATGCCTAATAATCTATCCAAAGAGTTATGTAAACATATTTTCATTTTGATTCTCAGTAAGTGATAAAGGAGTGGCTCACCCTGATGTATGGGAAATCTTAGTTTGATTTATGACGTGAATGTGGGCAATAAATGTGCTTGTAGACATGAACTCGTACACGAATGGGACAAGAATTGCTAATGAGCATGAGTCTGCTGTGGTGACTCGATATATTGAGATACGACATCACTGAAAAAAACATTTGGGGAAAACTCTTAACGTGCAAAATGTTTCAAATTCTTGTACATTACATGGCAGTGTATTAAATTTCAAATAAGTGGGTAAGTTATGAATATAATAGAGGTACGACCATATGTATTATTTTAGTGGTTGATTATGGTATTTAGCTAAATGTGCTGCTAATGGTGTTTATTTGTGGTTGAGTGCTTGTGTCTGTTGGTTTTGCTCAAATAAAAACTATTTCAGACCAGTGCTCAACTAATGGAGAAATAAGATAGACACAAAATGCTGGAGTAACTCAGCGGGTCAGTCAGCATCTCTGGATAAAATGGATAAGCAACGTTTCTGGTCAGGACCCTTTTTCAGTTTGTTGTTCAAAAGATTTAGCAAGAAATACTGGATTAGTGATTTCTATTTCACCTTGCTGCTAGTTAAATGATTATTTTCTATATATTCCGATTTAAATTTGTTTGGTTTTCCAGATAAAAATGTGAGCCAAGTAACTACAACATTTCCAATAGCAAGGGTGTGACCCTGGAAGTATGATGTGGGTGAATAAATGCAATTTGTAACCTGGTCCAAAAATTCCTGGAAGGTTCTCCTGCTGTGACACTGACAGAATTAGTGAAATAATGCAGAACTCACCATTCGCCTGAGTTTGTTGAGGTTTCCAGCTAAAGGATCAAACTTTATGGACTTGTGGTATTTAAATGTCACTAATTGTAATGTACAGTTATGGTAAACACTCCTCAATGCTAATAACAAGTTTGTAGTAATTTTTTTAATTGCATTTGGTCACAGATGCTTGGCTAAAAAATCTAATATTTCTTTAAATTTAGTTAGGGGATGGGAGTGGCGGCGCCTAACGGCAGCGGCTCGACTACAGTCGTCTGTCTTTTTTTTATTTTTTGTCTTGTTAAATGTATGTCTTTGAGTCAGTTTTTATTTTTTTTTAAATTAGCTGTGTATATGTGGGGGGTTGGTGGGGGGGGCTGTGGGGGAAACCGTTAATCTCTTCCCTGTGCAGGGACCCGACTATTCCCTGTCGGGTCTCGGATGTCGTTGGGCCTAACATCGTGGAGCCGGCGGCGACCTCCGGCCGGGACTAACCTGAGGGCTCCAGTTGCAGAGCCTGCGGAACTGACATCGCGGAGCTGGCAACTTCGGAGCGGGAAGAGCTGTGTTGGCGCGCGGCTGCGACCCGACTTTTGGAGTTCGGAGGCACCGGCCGCAGACCCGGTGGACGGGAACATCGGGAGCTCGCAGGTCCCTGGTGGGAGACCGCTTTTCCGAGCTCCACAACGGCGACTTCTCCCGCTGGAATCGCGGGTTTGAAGGACATGGAGCTGGGGCCTAACATCGCCCGGCGTGGCTTAAACGGCCTCAGGACTTACCATCGCCCGCCGGGGGCTTTAACATCGGAGCCCCAGTTCGCCTCGACACTGCAGTTGGACTGCTGGACCACGGGAGAAGGAACAAAGGGAAGAGATAAAGACTTTGCCTTCCATCACAGTGAGGAGATGTTGGAGACTCACTGTGATGGATGTTTATGTAAACTATGTTAAGTGTGGGTCTTGGATTGTGTTTGTAATGTAAAAAAACTGTAGAAATGGAATTTCGTTCAAACCCAGGTTTGAATGACAATAAATAGCATTCTATTCTATTCTATTCTAAATTTAGTTACAGAATATTTGTCTTTCAAAGTTATTTCTGTTTTCATTTTATCTCTGAGGGAGAAGTTTGAAGCATTCTTGAGTCCAGACCAGCAGCTGGGAATTAGAACACCTTAAACTGCCTGCTGTTTTACAATCAAAGCATCAACTCAACAGTTAGGGTTGTATTATGATTACTTTGACGGTGGTGCAGATGAAATATGTTTTCATAGTCCAATGAGTAACTCTCATTGCTCTTTCTTTGGGGATGTTTAGTTTTTTACTTTGGAGATACAGTGCGAAATCAGGACCCGAAGGGCCTACACCGACCAGCGATCCCCGCACGTTCACACTATCTTACAAACACTAGGGACAGTTTTACATTTACACCAAGCCAATTGACCTACAAACCTATTCGTCTTTGGAGTGTGGGGGAAAACCAATGATCTCGGAGAAAACCCACACAGGTCACGGGGAGAACGTACAAACTCCATAAAGACAAAATACGTAGTTCGGATCAAACCTGGGTGTCTGACATTAATAGACAATAGACGCACGAGGAGGCCATTCGGCCCTTCGAGCCAGCATTGCCATTCAATGTGATCATGGCTGATCATCCCCAATCAGTACCCCGTTCCTGCCTTCTACCCACATCCCCTGACTCCGCTATTTTTAAGAGCCCTATCTAGCTCTCTCTTGAAAGTATCCAGAGAACCGGCCTCCACCGCCCTCTGAGGTAGAGAATTCCACAGACTCACAACTCTCTGTGAGGAAAAAGTGTTTCCTTGTCTCCGTTCTAAATGGCTTGCCCCTTATTCTTAAACTATGGCCCCTGGTTCTGGACTCCCCTAACATCGGGAACATGTTTCCTGCCTCTAACGTGTCCAAACCCTTAACAATCTTATATGTTTCAATAAGATCCCGTCTCATCCTTCCAAACTCCAGAGTGTATGCGCGCAGCCGCTCCATTCTCTCAGCATATGACAGTCCCGCCATCCCGGGAATTAACCTTGTAAACCCACGCTGCACTCCCTCAATAGCAAGAATGTCCTTCCTCAAATTAAGGGACCAAAACTGCATGCAATACTCCAGCTACGACTCTGTACAACTACACTCCACTACAGCTCTGTACAACTGCAGAAGGATCTCTTTGCTCCTATACTCAACTCCTCTTATTATAAAGGCCAACATGCCATTCGCTTTCTTCACTGCCTGCTGTACCTGCATGTTTACTTTCGTAGACTGATGTATAAGGGCTCCCAGATCCCGTTTTACTTCCCCTTTTCTCAACTTGACGCCATTTAGATAGTAATTTGCCTTCCTGTTTTTGCTACCAATGTGGATAACCTCACATTTATCCACATTAAACTGCTTCTGCCCACTCCCCAACCTGTCCAAGTCACCCTGCATTCTCATAGCATCCTCCTCAGTTCACACTGCCACCCAGCTTTGTGTCATCTGCAAATTTATTAATGTTACTTTGAATCCCTTCATCCAAATCATTGATGTATATTGTAAATAGCTGCGGACTCAGCACAGTGCCTTGCTGTACCCCACTAGTCACTGCCTGCCATTCTGAAAGGGACCCGTTAATCCCCACTCTTTGTTTCCTGTATGCCAACCAATTTTTTTTCCTTGTCAGCACTCTACGCCCAATACCATGTGCCCTAATTTTGCCCACTAATCTCCTATGTGGGACCTTATCTAATGCTTTCTGAAAGTCTAGGTACACTACATCCACTGACTCTCCCTTGTTCATTTTCCTAGTTACATCCTCAAAAAAGTCCAGAAGATTAGTCAAGCATGATTTCCCCTTCGTAAATCCATGCTGACTCGACCGATCCTGTTACTGCTATCCAAATGTGCGGCTATTTCATCTTTTATTATTGACTCCAGCATCTTCCCCACCACCGATGTCAGGCTAACTCATGTTGGAGTAAGGGTGGGGGAGACAGCCTACCTGGGGGCACGACAGCGGCCGGGCCTCTGGCACAAAGACCAGTCCTGTTGCTCAGAAGGGTAAGGAAAAGAAGAGGAGGGCAATTGTAATAGGGGCCTCTATAGTCAGGGGGTCGGATAGGCGATTCTGTGGACGCAGACAGGAGACCCGGATGGTAGTTTGCCTCCCTGGTGCCAGGGTCAGGGATGTGTCTGAACGTGTCCAAGAAATCCTGAAATGGGAGGGAGAGGAGCCTGAGGTTGTGGTACATATAGGTACCAACGACATAGGTAAAAAAAGAGAAGAGGTCCTGAAAGAAGATTTTAGGGAGTTAGGTAGAGAGTTAAGGAGAAGGACTGCAAAGGTAACAATCTCAGGATTACTGCCTGTTCCACGCGACAGTGAGAGTAGGAATGGAGCGAGGTGGAGGATAAATGAGTGGATGAGGGACTGGTGCAGTGGGTATGGATTCAAGTTTCTGGATCATTGGGACCTCTTTTGGGGAAGGTGCGACCTGTACAGAAAGGACGGGTTGCACTTGAACTCGAGGGGGACCAATATCCTGGCGGGGAGATTTGCAACGGCTACTGGGGAGACTTTAAACTAGTATGGTTGTGGGGAGGAACACAAATTGGGAAAGCTAGCAGTCAGTGTGTGGGACAGGAGGCAGAGAATGGTAGCAATCTGACCCAAAATGTAGGGGAGAGAAGAAAAAGACAATAAACAGAGAATAAGAGAGGGTGGGTTTCTTAAATGTGTATATTTTATTGCTAGGAGCATTGTAAGAAAGATGGATGAACTTAGAGCCTGGATTGACACCTGGAAGTATGATGTTGTGGCCATCAGTGAAACATGGTTGCAGGAGGGCTGTGTTTGGAAACTAAATATTCCAGGATTTCATTGCTTCAGGTGTGATAGAATTGGAGGGGCAAGAGGTGGAGGTGTTGCATTGCTTATCAGGGAAGATATTACAGCAGTGCTTTGGCAGGATAGATTAGCGGGCTCGTCTAGGGAGGCTACTTGGGTGGAACTGAGAAATAGGAAAGGGGTAGCAACACTTATAGGGGTGTATTATAGACCGCCAAATGGGGAGTGAGAATTGGAAGAGCAAATATGTAAGGAGATTGCAGATATTAGTAGTAAGCACAAGGTAGTGATTGTGGGAGATTTCAGTTTTCCACACATAGACTGGGAAACACATTCTGTAAATGGGCTGGATCGGTTGGAGTTTGTAAAATGTGTGCAGGACCTCCTGTTAGGAAATGAGACGGGTCAGGTGGCAGAGGTATGCGTTGGGGAACAGTTCGGGACCAGTGATCACAATACCATTAGTTTCAATATAATTATGGAGAGGGTCAGAACTGGACCTAGGGTTGAGATTTTTGATTGGAGAAAGGCTAACTTTGAGGAGATGCGAAAGGATTTAAAAGGAGTAAATTGGGACAGTTTGTTTTATGGGAAAGATGTGGAAGAGAAATGGAGGACATTTAAAGGCGACATTTTAAGAGTACAGAATTTTTATGTCCCTGTTCGGGTGAAAGGAAATAGTAAAAATTGGAAAGAGCCATGGTTTTCAAGGGAAATTGGACACTTGGTTCGGAAAAAGAGAGAGATCTACAATGATTATAGGCAGCATGGAGTAAATGAGGTGCTTGAGGAGTATAAAGAATGTAAAAAGAATCTTAAGAAAGAAATTAGAAAAGCTAAAAGAAGATATGAGGTTGCTTTGGCAAGTAAGGTGAAAGTAAATCCAAAGGGTTTCTACAGCTGTATTAATAGCAAAAGGATAACGAGAGATAAAGTTGGTCCATTAGAGAGTCAGAGTGGACAGCTATCTGCAGAGCCAAAAGAGATGGGGGAGATATTGAACAATTTCTTTTCTTCGGTATTCACCAAGGAGAAGGATATTGAATTATGTGAGGTAAGGGAAACAAGTAGAGTAGCTATGGAAACTATGAGGATCAAAGAAGAGGAAGTACTGACACTTTTGAGAAATATAAAAGTGGATAAGTCTCCAGGTCCGGACAGGATATTCCCTAGGACATTGAGGGAAGTTAGTGTAGAAATAGCAGGGGCTATGACAGAAATATTTCAAATGTCATTAGAAACGGGAATAGTGCCGGAGGATTGGCGTACTGCGCATGTTGTTCCATTGTTTAAAAAGGGGTCTAAGAGTAAACCTAGCAATTATAGACCTGTTAGTTTGACGTCAGTGGTGGGCAAATTAATGGAAAGGATACTTAGAGATAATATATATAAGCATCTGGATAAACAGGGTCTGATTAGGAACAGTCAACATGGATTTGTGCCTGGAAGGTCATGTTTGACTAATCTTCTTGAATTTTTTGAAGAGGTTACTCGGGAAATTGATGAGGGTAAAGCAGGGGATGTTGTATATATGGACTTCAGTAAGGCCTTTGACAAGGTTCCTCACGGAAGGTTGGTTAAGAAGGTTCAATTGTTGGGTATTAATGGTGGAGTAGCAAGATGGATTCAACAGTGGCTGAATGGGAGATGCCAGAGAGTAATGGTGGATGGTTGTTTGTCAGGTTGGAGGCCAGTGACTAGTGGGGTGCCACAGGGATCTGTGTTGGGTCCACTGTTGTTTGTCATGTACATCAATGATCTGGATGATGGTGTGGTAAATTGGATTAGTAAGTATGCAGATGATACTAAGATAGGTGGGGTTGTGGATAATGAAGTAGATTTTCAAAGTCTACAGAGAGATTTATGCCAGTTGGAAGAGTGGGCTGAAAGATGGCAGATGGAGTTTAATGCTGATAAGTGTGAGGTGCTACATCTTGGCAGGACAAATCAAAATAGGACGTACATGGTAAATGGTAGGGAATTGAAGAATGCAGGTGAACAGAGGGATCTGGGAATAACTGTGCACAGTTCCCTGAAAGTGGAATCTCATGTAGATAGGGTGGTAAAGAAAGCTTTTGGTGTGCTGGCCTTTATAAATCAGAGCATTGAGTATAGAAGTTGGGATGTAATGTTAAAATTGTACAAGGCATTGGTGAGGCCAATTCTGGAGTATGGTGTACAATTTTGGTCGCCTAATTATAGGAAGGATGTAAACAAAATAGAGAGAGTACAGAGGAGATTTACGAGAATGTTGCCTGGGTTTCAGCAACTAAGTTACAGAGAAAGGTTGAACAAGTTAGGGCTTTATTCTTTTGAGCACAGAAGGTTAAGGGGGGACTTGATAGAGGTTTTTAAAATGATGAGAGGGATAGACAGAGTTGACGTGGATAAGCTTTTCCCACTAGGGAAGATTCAAACAAGGGGACATGACTTGAGAATTAAGGGACAGAAGTTTAGGGGTAACATGAGGGGGAACTTCTTTATTCAGAGATTGGTGGCTGTGTGGAATGAGCTTCCAGTGAAGGTGGTGGAGGCAGGTTCGTTTTTATCATTTAAAAATAAATTAGATAGTTGTATGGACGGGAAAGGAATGGAGGGTTATGGTCTGAGCGCAGGTATATGGGACTAGGGGAGAATACGTGTTCGGCACGGACTAGAAGGGTCGAGATGGCCTGTTTCCGTGCTGTAATTGTTATATGGTTATATGGTTAACTGGTCTATCATTCCCTGTATTCTCTCTCCCACCTTTCTTGAAAAGTGGGATAACATTAGCTGCCCTCCAATCCACAGGAACTGATCCTGAGTTTATAGAACATTGTAAAATTATCACCAATGCTTCCACGATTTCTAAAGCCACTTCCTTAAGTACCCTGGGATGCAGACCATCAGGCCTTGGGGATTCATCAGCCTTCAGTCCCATCAGTCTATCCAACACAATTTCCTGCCTAGTGTGATTTCCTTCAGATCCTCTGGCCACTACTATATCAGGAAGATTGTTTGTGTCCTCCTTCGTGAAGACAGATACAAAGTACCTGTTCAACTCATCTGCCATTTCCTTGTTCCCCATAACAAATCCACCTTTTTCGGTCTTCAAGGGTCCAACTTTGGTCTTAACTAATTTTTTCCTATTCACATACCTAAAGAAGCTTTTAATATCCTCCTTTATATTCTTGGCTAGCTTACCTTCATACCTCATCTTTTCAGAGTATTGTCTTTTTTAGTTATCTTCTGTTGCTCTTTAAACATTACCCAATCCTCTTGCTTCCCACTCATCTTTTCCTGTACTCACTTCCCCTTCAACTCCATCCTTATACTCACAATTTGTCAATCTCTCCCCCCCCCCCCCCCCCCCCCCCCCCCACTATTTAGTTTAAACCCACACGTGTAGCCCTAGCAGACCTGCCTGCCAGAATGTAGGTCCCCCTCCAGTTAAGGTGTAACCCATTCCTTTAGTACAGGTCACCCCTACCCCAGAAGAGATCCCAGTGGTCTATAGATCTAAATCCTGGCTCCCTGTTCCAGCCCCTCAGCCACACATTCAGACCCCCTATCTCTCTGTTCCTGTCCTCAGTAGCACGAGGTACTGGAAGCAATCCAGAGATAACCACCCTAGAAGTCCGGCATTTCAGTCTTCTTCCCAACTCTCTGAACTCATGTTGGAGAACCTCCTTCCTCTTCTTCCCGATGTCCCAATTAAGGCAGTAGCTCTACTGCTATGCACTGTGTAATGAGAGAACTGTTACATGTTCACAATTTTCTATTCACAATGTGTTGGGATGCAATGATTGTTTTAAACATTTTGATTTAGAAGCGTAATTTTCTTTTAACATTACATGAAACATGACTTTTCAAGCATAATGAACACTTTTTATAAAGCATAACAAAATCCCTCAATTTGAAGCAATTTTGAATCATCCTTTTGTGTGAGCCAAATAAATTGACATTTTGTTCAAATCTGTACCACATGTTCCTTCAGGAGAAAGGTTGTGACAAGTAATGAGCAAGGATGTTAATGGTAGTTTGTCTGATCATATGTATTAAAAATGTTGGTAAAACTGAAATGCTTCCCCAGTTAATATTTAACATTTCAGATTTCTGCTACTAAAAGGCTATTTTGATAGTTATAGTTTTATTTTGATTTTAAATGAATTTGACATGTGTTACTGACAGAGTTGCTAATAGTAGCCACAAATCAAGTTTTTTTTTAATAGGCAAGAAATATCATCTGAGGAAGGAACTGTATTGATATTATACCTTTAAAGTCCTTGGTATGTACCATAGTGAGAATTAAATCACTTAAGGGCCTGTCTCACTAACGCAAATTTTCAGCGACTGTCTTCGACCTTCAAGCTCGAGGGCAGTCGCCTGAAAAACCTCGAGCTGGATCGAACGCCACCGATAAAATCGCGAACACGCACGCACGCATTCCCCAGCTTGCTTTTATAAAATTACTGTCTTGAGGTTCTATAATGATTCATCACCATTCATGTAATTAGATATTTAGCAATTTGACCATACCATTCTGTTCAGATTAAAATGACTCCAATTAAAATATCAGCATACAGAAAGCTTTAAAAGCTTCTTAAACGCCACTCTGGTAGCTGTTTCACAATCTCTGCTTGACAGCGCTTTGGGACACCCACCACCCTCTGTATAATAAAATGTTCCCCAGGACATCACCTTTAAACCTTCCCTCTCTGAACTTAAACCTATGCCATCTAGTCTTTGAGATTTCTATCCTGGGAGAAAGGTTCTGAGTGTCTACCTTCTCTATGCCCTCATAATTTTTAAAAAATACTTGAATTGGTCTCCACTCAACCACCTGATGCTCCAGAGAAATCAATCTAAGTTTGTCCAACCTCTTCTTGAAACTAATCCAGGCAGTATTCTGGTAAACCTCTTCTGCATCTTCTCAAATGCCTCTGCATCATTCCTATAGTGGGGCAACCAGAATGGCACACATTAGTCCAAAAACATTGTAACTAAAGTTTTATAAAGCTGCAACATAACTTCCTGATTTTTAAGCTCAATGGCCTGACTGATGAAGGCAAGCATACCACACTATTTTTTTTTACCACTCGATCTACTCTTGTTATCTCTTCCTTGTGATAATTCCAACTGACTGACAAAACTCCACCAGTGAATGTAGATGCAAGGAACTGCAGATGCTGGTTTACTAAAAAACTCACAAAGTGCTGCAGTAACTCAGCGGGTCAGGCTGCATCTCTGGAAAACAGTCTGAAGTTTTAGAGATACAACATGGAAACGGGTATTTCCACCAAGTCCACCCCCACCTTTGTTCACCCATTCACACTAGTTCTGTTATCCCACTTTCGGATCCATTTACAGAGGCCAATTAATTTATAATCCCGCACGTATTTGGGATGTGGGAGGAAACTGGAGCAGTCAGGAGTCAGCAACCAAGGTTGGGATTTAATCCAGGTCTCTGGCGCTGTGAGGCAGCAACTTTACGAGCTGTACCACTGTGTTACTGAAGAAGCCTCCCAACATCTAACGTCACCCATCCTTGTTCTCCACAGATGCTGCCTAACCTATTGAGTTACTCCAGTATTTGGTGTCTTTTCTCCACCAGTGGATACTTGGTATGACTTTGGGCAGTTTCCCAGTAGTAATGGTGGCACGTTGACCTGGTCAGTTAGCTGACCTGATCAAACTTGTCTCAGGAATACTAAGTCCATTCATTTGAATGATGACGAATAAGGATACATTTAAAGAAAACTACATTAAAAAAAAAATATTTTCCTAGTCTTTTTACTTGTTTGAATATGAAAGTAAACGTGCAGGTACAGCACGGATACAACCTGCCATCCGCTCAGTGAAGAAAGCGAATGGCAGGTTGGCCCCTACCCCCCCCCCCCCCCTCTCTACCCCTCCCTCTCTACTCCCCCTCCCCCCCCCCCCCCTCTCTACCCCTCCCTCTCTACTCCCCCTCCCCCCCCCCCCCCACTCCCCCCCCCCCACTCCCTCCCTCTCTACCCCCCCCCCTTCCTCTCTACCCCCCCCCCCCTTTCTCTCTGGGGATTGAAGAGGAGGGAGTGCTGGGGGTTGAGGAGAAATGAGCCATGCCTGCGCAGTTGGGGGCTATGCTTGAGTGGTGCAATATTGCGTTGGGGGAATGGCTTGCGTTTGGGGAACGGGTGAGTGGTGGAATCTTGTGTTGGGGGGGAAGACTCTACGGGTCTGCACTTGGTCTGGTTAATATTAAATCTGTTCCCAGCTGCTGTAGTAAGTGATACCCAGAATCTGAGAGCAAGAATGGGCCCAACATATTCACTGTCAAAATCCTTCATAATTTTGTCCATGAAATCTGCCCTTAATCTTCTCTAGTGAGAAGAATCCCAAATTTCCATTTTTTGAGGCAGAAGGAGCATAGTATTTTACATCTGCTTGCTCCCATCAGGATCCTTTTATCCCAATTTGTAGAAGTCCGATTCCTCCAATGCCCTCATCTGCCATTTCAGAACTAGAATGCAAGGAAGTTATCCTCTATCCCAAGAGAATGCTCAAGAAGAAGAACCCAAAATGAGAACCAACACTCTATTTAAAGTCTTTAATAGTCATACGTAGTGACCTGTAACAATGTAGTTGAGGTCAGTTCATTGGCTATATTTAAGAGGGAGTTAGATGTGGCCCTTGGGGCTAAAGGGATCAGGGGGTATAGAGAGAAAGAAGGTACAGGATACTGAGTTGGATGATCAGCCATGATCATATTCGGTGCAGGCTCGAAGGGCCGAATGGCCTACTCCTGCACCTATTTTCTATGTTTCTAATAGAATTCTTACTTGCAGCAGCTGAAAAGGCTTGTAAATCTAGACATAAATAAAATAATCATAAAAGCTCAATAAATTAATGATTGTAATACCAGTGCCAAAAACAAAATATGTGGTGCATCTAGAGAAACGATCCATGGAAGTTTGTCTCTGCTGAGTTTAGTGTTTTGTAGTGTTCAAGAGCCTGATGGTTCCTGGAAGAAGCTATTCTTGAATCTGATGGTCATGGTTTTCGGACTCCTGTAACTTTTTTCCTGACGGCAGGTACCCTTCTGCAGACAAAAGTGCAAGACTTAATCTCTGTTTAATGTTGCCTTGTCAATGTTTGTGAGGTGGTTGACTAGTTAATGTAATGAGAATATATTTGTTCTTGAGTGTGACTCTCAGCAATGCAATGCACATTTTAAACAAATTAAGGCTGGTATTTATATGGCACTTTCTATGACCTCTGATTATCCTACTGCACTTTACTACCAATGAAGAACATTTAAAATGTTAGTGTAATTTAGGATATGCAATGTTTCTCTGCTTGTATCTTAATTTAATGGGAGGTGGTGGAGGCAAATATGATTGTGGCCTTGCAGAGGCCACTATCACTAGTGGCCTTGCATAATTATTATTGAAACATATAAGATTATTAAGGGTTTGGACACGCTCGAGGCAGGAAACATGTTCCCGATGTTGGGTGAGTCCATGAACCCAATTCTCCATGCAGCTCTGTATGTACCTCGCTCTCCACAAATCCCATACAAACTAATCTTCCAGAGCAGGAACTTTCTCAAAGGGCTTGCTGAAGTCCATATAGATCCCATACTCTTATCAACCTTTGATTACTTCAAAAGACTTAATCAGTTTTGTGAGACACGTACAAAACCATGCTGACTAACCCAAAACAACCCCTGAGTATCCAAATGCATATATATCTTGCCCCTCAGAATTATATCCAGTAACTTTTCTACAACAGATGTTAAGCTTATTGGTTCAAACAGGTCAAAGGCATTCTTGGAACTGATTCCCTGTTAGTTGAAAAAAAAAACGTGGCGTAATCATCACATTTGCAATCAGCTGTTGCTTTGTTTCTGAATGTGAGAAAAAACTGCCACACGGATCTAACTAAATCTGTGGTACGAACTTCAGACACCAGTTCAACAGCTGTGATATCATCAGGCTCGCTGATCAGCTGGTCAGTCTCAGAGTCTGAATAAAACAAAGCGGTTTTTCATTCGCTTTCTGAACATTCTACAACACACTGAATGAAAGTTGAAAAATACATTTTATTTGCGTAAAAGTTGAAAACCTATTACAAATAATTTTTTAAAGCATTTTATTTTGGAATGCTTGTGTTCTGAACTTACAATACTTATTACTTTTTGTTTCTAGGCATAAGTAGTTTACAGTAATTATGAATCATTTAAACCCCCAGCAACTAAACTAAAGATTTGCTGGATATTTTATCATGGAACAATATTGTTAATATCATAAATTGGCATCTGTGCTGGTGACCTTTTCTGATTGCAGTGGAGAATGACCGGAAACTCTGATCAGTAGAAGTTTGCTGAATTGTAGGCAAAAATCAATGGTCTGATATTAAATGTTGCATATGTGAAAATATGGACATGGTGGTCATTATCATAAAGTAATGCCAACCAACAGCGGTTGTTTCACTCATTTCGGCCAAATGGAGACTCAAGGAACAGCAGACGCTAGAATCTAACGTAAGGCACAAAGTGCTGGAGTAACATAACTGGGTCTGGACCCTTCTTCAGGCTCAATGCTGCACTTCAGGGCCCTTCTTCAGATTGAATCACAACACAAAACATTGCCTATCCATTCCCTTCAAAGATGCTGCCTGCTGAGTTACGTAAGCACTTTGTGTTTTAATTATTTTGGCCAATAATTGCATTAAACTTTCAGAAAACAAAGTGCAAGCGTCAATCTTGGATGTGACGATGTTGATGATTTTTGGATAATTGTTCTAAAAGCCTCCATAATTTGGGATTCTTTTGTCATAACCTCTTATGGATTTGTGTAAATTTACTAGTAAAAATTGAGATGTTAATATTTCAAGCTTCTGTAAGCTCAGAAAATTGCAATGATGAATTTAATCAGTTTTTAAGTAATAATTAAACAAAGTTTAGAGATGCGGGTCCTTACAAATGTAACTTTGAAACTGGGCAAAGTTGGGAATTGGAGAGATTGATTGCAGCTGCATGCTAGGTCATTTTCCTATGGAAGTTTTGTTTTAAGATTTGTACTTAAAGGAGTTTCAAGAACCCCCGTCTCAGCTGGTGTTTCAGGAAAGTGTATTGGATTATTTTTTTTCTGTTACTATTTTCTTTCTGACTACCGAAAGTGTGCTGCAAGTGTGTTTGAAAACGCAAGAATTATTTTAATCAGGCCTACAACTGACTTCATTCAAAAAGATAGGGTGGATGTTAAAATGTCTGCTCCCAGACACCGTATCATAATTAACACAGAATTTAAGTGTTAAATTGTAAAAGATGTTTGAATATTTCTCCAATCTCCAGCCCTCATTTTTATTTCTCAAATGTCATCTTGTGGTCAGGAGGCTGAGTATTTTACACAAATATAATAGATCCCTTTGTGTAAAATTTTAATTGAGAATATTTATTTAAAAAAAAATCGTGGTCAGAAAATATTGTTAGGATGTAAATTACACTTAAATATATATATATGAATAGGTTCTGGACTACCTCATAACCGCAGTGTGAGCTATTTCTTTTGCGGAACTGAAACCAGTGTCGCAGATTGCAATTGTTTGCTTTTAGATGTATGTGGTGGAAGTTTAACCCAAGTGGAAAAGTAGATTGTCAAGAACAATTGTGAAGTTAACATTACTTAACTGCTTATCTGTTTCTTTGGAAGTGATGCAGCTGCACACTTGATGGGTCTACTCTTTTAAAAGGAAGTTTGGCTTGTAAAATGTTCAAGATTGGAGCAGACTGTTTATGAAGAAAAGGCCTCAAATAACTTGCCAGCCATTTAGGCAAAATAATTGATGCAAGTCAGAGGTTGTCTGACACTTTTATTTAATTATCGTCAAGAGTTTCACAAAAATGTTATATTAAGAAGTAAATCAATCAAGTATCTTTCATGACTTCCTTCATTAATCTTTTGTTTAAGTGTTCCCGCATATATGGTAGCAGATTTTGTTAGGGTTTTACTTGTATTACAAAATGCTTGTAAGTTTTGTTTTTTTTCTGAATCATTGCAATTTTTATTCGGCAGTTAAATCGTATGAACGTTTCGTTTGAAAGTGTTGACAGTAACATGGCTGACAGATTGTACGTTGGGAAGTGAAGACTAGAAACTGAAATATTGTAAATGCTATATTTCAGTATTTGTATGACAGGATTTAGCTTTCAGTCTGTCATGGCAGCCAATTTATCTTGCAAGTTTCAATCTGAGATAGATTTGCTATGTTTCTGTTTATAGTACTCGCATGCATTACTTAAAGGAAGGCTAAATGGAAGTTTTATAGAGCCCAGTGGGATGATCTTGTCCTGAAGTAATAGTGGTTGTAAAAACCTATTATATTATCGTGAATTCTTTCAAGTAATTACTTTGTAGTTATAGAACTAAATAAAATATATAAGCCCATATTAAGGGTAATCGGACATCAATTAGGTCATTTGTTCACATATCAGAACAATATTTTCTTCCTGCTTTCTAATGAATTTGATTTTGCTAATCAGCAAAAAGTTAATATTTTTGATGCTTCGAGTGGTAAGGAATAGTCATTTAACAATGAAGTAGATGGAAATTTATTTTCTTCGGTGTCAATTCTCTGGAATTATGAGCCCTGGAGGTTAGTTGAGGCTAAATCATTGGAGGTGTTTAAAGAGTAAGTGGGTAACATTTTGAAAGGAATTGAGGGCTATGGGTAACTGGCACAGAAGAGATCTCGAGTGGATTAGCCATCATCAAGTTTACATTTATTGTCACTGTACCAATTGGTACAGTGAGATTTGGGTTGCCATACAGCCATACAAATAAAAAGAACACAACACACGATAGAATTTAACATGAACATCCCCACTATCAGCGTTTCCCCACTAAGAGGAAAGGCAATAAAAGTTCAGTCCTGTTCCTTCCTCTTGTTCACCCACGGTCGGGGCCTATTGAGGCCTTCGCAGTGGCCGCAACGGCGGCCCGATGTTTCAGGCCCTCTCGCCGAGATGATGGAGCTCCGGCGCCGGAAGAACACTCTCAGCGGCTTGGCGTTCCGAATCAGCCGCTTCCTACCGGAGACTGCAGCTCCCGAAGGTCACAAGCCGAGCTGGGCTGAGCTGCAACACGGAAATCCCAGGCACGGCGATGTTAAAGTCAGCGCCGCCCGTGGCTGGAAGCTCCACAGACCGCAACTCCACGATGTTAGAGTCGGCAGTCCCAGCATTCCGGAGCTTTCAACACACCGATCCTCGGTAAGGCATTGCCTGCTCCGCGATGGTACTTCAGTGCTGCGCCGCCGCGGAAGCCGAACCTCTGGCAGGAAAGGCCGCGCCAATCCCCACGTAGGCCGCGAGGAGGGGGCGAAGATGCTGCTCCAAGAATAGTCGCATCTTTGGCCAGCTAGGGACTGTGGAAAAGAGTTTCCCCCTTCCCCCCACCCCATCCCCCCACATAAAAAAACTAAAAGACCTCCAAAACAAAACTTTTTAATGGACTAAAAAAAAAAAAAAAGGCTGAAACTACAAACAGCTGCAGGCGGGATAGCCATACTCAACGGCGCCACCCACCACCCTCACATTGAAAGGCAGGGCATCCTTGAGGTACCAGGTCTTATTTTATTGTGTTCCACTAGAGTCGATTTATCCCACTGAAAGTTGAACTAAAATCTTGCTTTGTTTCTGAAATAGTTTTTGGCCTTTTCAATTTTGGAATTTGTTTTGGGGTTGGAAGATTTTGTTAATGTAGCATGTCTGTGTTTTATGTGTCTCAGTTTATCACCGGACTAAAATTCAGTGCATTTTGAACAGCTAACTTTGCTGCTGGGAAGATAGTGTAAGCAACTATAGAATGACATTCTTGTCAATGTTGAGTATCTGTGCGTGTCTTGTTATGGTTGTAGTTGAACTGATCATTATTCACCTGTTGGGAGAGTGACCGATAGAGATGCTTCCCACCACATCCCAGCCACTTATTTGATCAGTATGGTGCTGATTATTTCTATGTAAATACAATAAGGTGAGTATATGAGCAGATTATTCCTTCTCTCCAGAGATGCTGCCAGTCCTGCTGAGTTACTCCAGCATTTTGTGTCTACCTTTGATTTAAACCAGTATCTGCAGTTCTTTCCTACACATATTATCAGATCTGTTAGGAGTTGTTAGTCTGCAAAAAAACACATCCTTTTTCTGGAACTGCTGATATCCTCAGATTATTATGCACCACTGCCAGACAAATTGGCTCATAGTGTATCTAGAGAGGGTCTAAGTGACAATCATATTGTGTAGGAAGGAACTGCAGATGCTGGTCTAGTAACTATTAAAACTGATCTTGGATGTGGGTGTGTCTGTGTGTGTTCACATGTGATTTACATCTCCTCGAAAACCCGATTCGGTAACGGTGAAATGTTTACATATTCCGGTAGAGATTTACCTCATGATCACAAAAATTGCCTCATCTGAAAAATTTGATTCATTGTTTCCCGAGTTTTTTTACTAAAATTGTTCACCAATCAGATCTTTTTAAAATCTAATGTGCTGAAGCGAGCTGCAGAGAGGGAGGTCTCCCCTTTAGAGACAGCGGTTGATTGGCCGTTTTTTTCCCTCATTTCAAAATCGTACTGTTCCGATTTTTCAAACTTTTTTAGCTTAAAAATAGGAACAAATACGATATAATCAGACTAGTTGGCAGGTATGTGTATGGTAAGATTTACCTGGATAGCATGCAAAAAAAATATCATCACTGTATCTCGCTATATGTGACAATAATTAGCCAATACCGATACAAAATAAATATTACACTATCTAAATAGTGAAGAGGTACGCTAACAATAACAACTTTTTTCAGTAGCATTGCTTTCATAAAGCCTTATCCTGAGAATAGAAGTACAGCACAGGAACAAGTCTTGGCGCACATTGTTTGTACGGAACATAATAAAGATAAACTAATCTCATCTGCCTATATATCAGGAACGTGTCGTGAGTAATTACTCAGGGTAGGCACTAGGCAGTCAGTCGACCTTTAAAAATCTGCGCATGTGCAGAAAATCGGGAAAACCGCGCATGCGCAGAAAATCGGCAAAAATCACGCATGTGCAAATCGGTGCTGTTGGCAGTCAGTCCACTTTTTTAAAAATCTTAAAACCGCGCATGCGCAGATTGGTCCCCTTTCCTGTGGGCATGCACAGCAACTTGCGCGCAGTCCACAGTGCAACGGCAGAATTTCAGCTGCCTTTATTGCCCGTTGTATGTGATGGCTTGAAGCATCGTCCACGGCATGTGAGTTGAACATAGTTACATGTATTACACGTACTGCGGATGAAAGGCACGGGAGAATTATGCCTACCCAAGATCGATTTTTGAAAATAATAACCATTTAATGATAAATACTGAATTTAGTAAATTAATTGGAAATCTTTACTATGTATATTTAATAATTACCTTTTTATAATTTTAGACAGCGTAGGCACTGCCTACCTTGCCTACCCTGACGGCACGTAGGAGACGGGACCCAACGGGTCCCACTTAGTCTAGTATGTGTTTTAAAACAACCTGCCCCGCACAACTCCTTTAAACTTTGCCCTTCTCACCTTAGAGCTATGCCCTCTCGTCTTCAACATTTTCATCGTGGTAAAAAAAGTTCTGACTGTCTACCCTATCTTTGCCTCTCATCTTTTTATATAGATTTTTCCTGTTTGTTTTGTTTGTTCGTAGCTTTCTATTTATTATTTATACTCGCTATTATATCTCAATTATGTTATCTGAAAAAAGATGGTCAATTTGAGGTCTTGCTTTTCGAGCTGCAGATCCTGCTGTGTATTTTTCCAAATAACCTTTTAGTGCCTGAAAACGTGTGATTAGTGGAAAAGTGTTGTTCGAGAGGGATTAAATACTATCATGTAAGTGGAACCATATTGGATGTTGGCCAGAAGATTCAATTGCAGACCTCCATGTGATTCATTATGCTGTAGGTTTTTCGTTGTCACCGACCGAGCTGCCAAGTACACTGCACCGAATGTCATTAATATTAATTTATGCAATCGTTCCATGTCTGTGTAATAGGGGTTTTATTGTTGGCTGGAAGTTGGTTGATTGCTGTTGTGTTGATCACTGGATGCAGTTTGTACCAGTGTTCAAAATCTCTTACAGGAGCAAGACTTGACTACAACCAAAAACCCTTGCCAAGTACACATAAAAGTATACCCATGTAAGGTTTCTGAAAGTAAAACCTTCATTCCGTGCCTTCAGTTTTAAATTGTTTAGTGTTGTATATGGTAATGCTTTCACAACTTTAAACCATATTTGGAAGCATGATTTAGTGAGAATGCAGAACTGATTACTGCAGATTCCAATTGCTTTTTGTCCATCCATTCGAGCAACACCAATTAACCGTTCACAATTGTATTGAGTTAGTTGAGGATAATATTTTATGAATCTCATTTCATAAACAGATAGAATAGAATAGAATGTTATTTATTGTCATTCAAACCTAGGTTTGAACGAAATATAATTTCTACAGTTTTTTACATTACAAAACAATCCAAGACCCACACTTAACACAGTTTACATAAACATCCATCACAGTGAGTCTCCAACATCTCCTCACTGTGATGGAAGACAAAGTCTTTATCTCTTCCCTTTGTTCCTTCTCCCGTGGTCCAGCAGTCCAACTGCAGTGTCGAGGCGAACTGGGGCTCCGATGTTAAAACCCCCGATGGGCGATGGTAAGTCCTGAGGCTGTTTAAGCCACGCTGGGCGATGTTAGGCCCCGGCTCCATGTCCTTTAAACCCGCGATTCCAGCTGGAGAAGTCGCCGTTGCGGAGCTCGGAAAAGCGGTCTCCCACCAGGGACCTGCGAGCTCCCGATGTTCCCGTCCACCGGGTCTGCGGCCGGTGCCTCCGAACTCCAAATTCGGGTCGCAGCCGCACGTCACCACAGCTCTTCCCGCTCCGAAGTTGGCCAGCTCCGCGATGTCAGTTCCGGCCACTGGCTCCACGATGTTAGGCCCAACGACATCTGAGACCCGACAGGGAATAGTCGGGTCCCCGCACAGGGAAGAGATTTAAACGGTTTCCCCCACAGCCCCCCCCACCACCCCCCACATATACACAGCTAAAAAAAATAATAAAAACTAACTCAAGACATACATTTAACAAGACAAAAATAAAAAATAGACAGACGACTGTAGTCAAGCCGCTGCCGTTAGGCGCCGCCACTCCCACCTTGAAAATCAATTTTTGATGTTTTAGTTTCCTCGGGTGCAAGGAACACGCAATCATTTTAGCTTTCGACCTGAGAATATTGATGCTTGTGTCATCCTTAATTAATTATAGATATCCTTAGTTTCTGAACTTTCAGAAATTCTAAGAAAAATCTGCAGGGAATTTGATGTGGAAAAAGTCAGACGAGCAGAACCTATTTTGGGAACTGGATGGAGAGCATCAGGGAAATATTAATAAACTATCATTAGGTTGATAGTAGCAACTGAAAATAAATGGGATAGTCAGAGTGAGGCTATTCATGGAAGAGACTGGATAAAGTTAAAACGACTGTGGCCCATGTGGGTTATAATCAACGTCCATCAGATAACACTGAAGAGGCCTTCATGGAAGAGATAGTTCCTTCACGTATTAGACACATTATCGTGAGGGAAGGTTGGGGAAAAAGAGTAAGGCAGGCACTCAAATGTTGGAAGTACCTGTATGACGTTATAAAATGTGGATAAAATTGGGCAAGGCCAAATGTAAAGTTACAAAAAAATGGGAACATCTAGAAAGTGCTGAGGCAAAGTGAAAAAGGAATTGAAAGCAAAAGAAGATATACAGCTCCAGTGACAATAAAGCATTCATAGGCACACAAATGGTGAAAGGAAGGGTGGAGCCCTTAGCAACCACAAATGAAATAGTGTTGCAGAAGAAGGGTACATGGCTGAGATATTAAATTAATATTTCGGCAAAAGTAGATGAAAAGTCTCAATACAGAAAGAAATTCTATAAACCAAATTGAGTGCCCCAATAAACCAAATTGCTCAATAATTGAGAAGTTACTGGATCAATATGAAATGCGGTTTGGGCCTCTCTGTGAATTTAGGAAAAAGAAAATGCCCTGGTCTCATTATTCTTGGGCAACTCGCAGCAGCAGCAGCGCAAATTGAGGCACCACATCTGGATAATTTGAACAGTAGTGTTGGACTA
This sequence comes from Amblyraja radiata, assembly GCF_010909765.2. Taxonomy (NCBI): domain Eukaryota; kingdom Metazoa; phylum Chordata; class Chondrichthyes; order Rajiformes; family Rajidae; genus Amblyraja; species Amblyraja radiata. Next base: position 8,141,188 of record NC_045959.1, on the reverse strand, counting down.
AGCATACGCGAGTAGTAGGGTTAGGGGCTCTATAATCATGATAGAGACTGGTGTTGCTTTGGTTGCAGCTGAGAGTCCGTAAAAACAATAGAATGTGGACCATCATCCTCGACTTTGAGGGATAGTCACGACAACGACAATTTGAGGACCATGATAAGGATAAATTTGGATCTTGGGAAAGGTACTGAATTAGGGAGGTGAAATTGGAGGCGAAACATCATTAGGCAAGAACTAGGGAGAGTGAATAGATAGTGATTATTATTGGGTAAATCCACATCTGCACATTGCAGTCAGTTAAGAAACAGCTGATCAGAGTCTGCTCCAGTGAGAAGGAGGGAATAGGGATGCCAAGGTAAGAGAACTTTGGATGACAAAGGAGATTGCAAATTTGGTCAAAGGAAAAGGGAACATATATAAGGTTTAGGAAGATGAAATCAGGTGGGTCCTTGAGAAATATAAACAATCTGGGAAATAATTCAAGCAGGGATTGAGGAGGACGAAAAGGTGCCACAAAATGTAATTGGCAAGTCAGATTAAAGAGAATCCCGTGCCTTTTTATTCATACATTAAAAACAAGAGGGTGAGCAGGGACAGCATAGAACCAGTCAAGGATGAAGGAGGATTTTTTTTGCTCTGTGTCAGAATATGTAGGCGAGGTCCTAAAGAAGTGCATTGTTTAAGAAGGGTGGTGGGGATAATCTGGGAAATTATAGGATTGCTCGCCTCGTGAGTGGTAGGGAAGCTAGTGGAAAGGATTCGGAGGGAACCGAATATTCATATTTGAAAGGGAATGAGGACATAATTGGGTCCATTCAGCATGGCTTAGTGCAGGGACTGCGCAGTGCAACTTGATGGCGTTTTTTGAGGTGGTGACAAACATGATTAATGCATGTTGTCTACATTCACTTTAGTGAGGCATCCGACAAGGTTCCTCTTGATAGGCTGACTTTAAAATTAAAGTTGCATGGGAGCCACAGTGGCGTGGTAGCTTGGATTTAGTACGGACCTGCCCATAGAAGATTCAGTAGCAGTGAAGAGCTGCTGACTGAATATTTCTGACTGGAAATCTCTGACCACTGATTTTCTGTGGGGTTGGTTAGCAACTTTACAGATAACACAAAAATTGATAAGAGCTACCGACAGTGATGAAGGCTGTCAAATGGTATAGCAATATATAACAGTTGCAGATATGGGTGGAGAAATGGCAGATGGAGTCTAATCTGGGCATGTGTGAGGTGTTGCACTTTGAGTGATTAAATGTAAGGAATCGTGTACAGTCCGTGGTAGGACCGTTAACTATATTGATGTATAGAGGGATCTTTTGGTCCTTCTGTTTCCACACTGTATCATCCTATTACTCTGACTCCTTAGATCCCTAAAAGTAGCAACACAAGTAGATAGACTGGTAAAGAAGGCATGTTGTATGCTGGCCTTCACTGATCAGGGCATTGAGTATAAGAGTCAGGAAGTCATGTTGTTGTTTTCTAAAGATTTGGTTGGGCCTCCGTTTAGGTCGGAGGGAAAAGGGTTAAATGAGTTTATTTTACATTGGGAATGGTAGTTGCTTGAAACCAGCTGCCAAGGGTTGTGGTGGAAGCAAATATGATAATGGAATTCAAGTGGCTTTCAGATAGGCTCACAAATAAATCGTTAATGGAGGTATATGAATCATGCACAGGCAGAAGGGATTAGAAGGGTCTCAACCCGAAACATCATCCATTCCTTCTCTCCAGAGATGCTGTCTGTCCTGCTGAGTTACTCCAGCCTTTTGTGTCTATCTTAGTTTAATTTGGCATTGTGTTCGGCACAGACATTGTGGGCCGTGGGGCCTGTTCCTGTGCTGTACTGTTCTCGTCGATATGTTCATTTCTCAATCTTTCAAGAATAAAGGGAGTTTCCAGAAGATTAGAAGTTGAAGCTTTTTATGGTTTTTTTTACTGTTGCTTAAGAGATTAAAGTTCAGAAGAACATGGTTTAATAAGTAACAGCAAACAGACTTGTGAATGGCAAATTAAGCAAACTCAATTTAAACAAACTCGATTCCTTCAAATCAATAAGGTTTTAATCAATATAACTAACAAAAGATGGTTGATAAAGTTGTTAGGAAATTGAAACCAATGAGAGTAAAAGGACATTGGCAGTTTGATTATAAAAGTTGGTTCGAGACAAAAAATGTATGATTGTGTTTTACAGCTGTTTCAAACTGAGGGAGGTATTCGGTGCTGATCTTCCCATGGGGTGCAGGCAGGCTATTCCTATCGTCTGTTTTTACAGCAGTTTTAACATGTACCTTCTTTGTTTAAATTATCTATTTTCACTTGTACAAACTTCTGAATCAGGCTAGGAGTACAAGAGGAAGCTTTTATAAATCATTGGTGAATGTGACCTAGACATTTGGGTATGCTCCTGCATACTTCACAGTCTGAAGGGTACCAAGGCCGAAGAGAATGCAGAGGGAAGATTTAATAGAATGCAGTCAAGGGCAAGGGAAAAATTGAGTTATGTGGAGTGATCAGACAGCTTTGGAATATTACAGCTGAGAAGTTTAAGTTGGGGGTTTAATGGAGGCATTTGTAATTATGTAGTATTTTGATTGAACGGAGAGGGGAAAAATATTTTATGCTGGTAAATGACAGGAATATAATTCATAATCGGTGGATTAGTTCTCCATTCTGAACGTCTAACTGAGTTCACAAATTAGCTCACTCTTCGCAAGTGGTGCTGGCTCGAAGGGCTAAATGGCCTCCTTCTGCACCTATTTTCTATGTTTCTGCCTGTGATAGTTTTGTTTCAATAAAATGAATGGTCTGCTGGATATCTGGGGAGAATAGATTTCTCTTGATTGGTGATCATCCAAGTAAAAAGCTTGAGCTCAGGAATTTGTGAAAATGCCCCCCCACGGGTTATTGACCCCCCCCCACGGGTTATTTACTCCCCCTCACCCCCCCCCCCCCCCCCCCCCCCCCTATTCAAACTCCCTCACCCTCCCCGCCTCAAAAAGGCAGCCAACATCATCAAAGACCCACACCATCCTGGCCACACATTCATTTCACCATTGCCACCGGGAAGAAGGTACAGGAGCCTGAAAACTGTTAACATCCAGTTTGAGGAACAGCTTCTTCCCTACAGCCAAGCAAGCAAGAATTTCAGATGTCAATAAAACACCCTTGACTTGACCTGTGCCCCCACCCGCCGCCCCCCTCACCTGCCCCCACACCCCCCTCCATAAATTCCATAATTTTCCTTGTGGGGGTGATGGGGGTGATTGGCACTGGGGGAGCACCTGTCTCCAGGGTGAGCGCTGACGCTACACCGCACCCCCCTATATTGGGGGACGGGGCCCAATGGGTCCCACTTGGTCTAGTATATCTATCTATCATATCATATGCTTATAACTATAAAACTCTGATCTTGAATGTAGAGGAGTGTGTGTGTGTGTGTGTATTTATTTGTTTGTGTGCGATCATATCTACTCGAAGAAACGACGTGCTAACGAGAATTTTTTTTACATATTCCGGTAGAGATTTATCCCATTAAATCAAAAATTGCCTTATCTGAAAAATTTGTGCATTATTTCTCGAGTTATTTATGAAAATGTTCACAAATCTCAAATAACTAAGGTAATAAACGAGATTACGTCACAATGGATCTGACTGCCTGCCTCTGAGAGTGATGTGACCTCTTTTATGTCTTCTGTGCTTCTTGGAGAGGTGGATAGGTGGAGAGGAGGGCAGTGGTGGAGAGGAGGGAGGGTGGGGGAGTGAGATAGGGGGGAGGTGAGAATGCAGGGTGACCAAGTCACCCTGCATTCTCATAGCATCCTCCTCATAGTTCACAGGTCCCAGCACCGAGCCTTGCGGTACCCCACTATTCACTGCCTGCCATTTTGAAAGGGACCCGTTAATCCCTACTCTTTTTTTTCCTGTCTGCCAACCAATTTTTTATCCATGTCATCACTCTACCCCCAATACCATGTGCCCTAATTTTTCCTACTAATCTCCTATATGGGACCTTATCAAATTCTTTGTCCAGGTACACTATATCCACTGGCTCTCCCTTGCCATTTTCCTAATTACATCCTCAAAAAAATCCTGAAGATTAGTCAAGCATGATTTCCCCTTCGTAAATCCATGCTAACTTGGACGATCCTGTTACCGCTATTCAAATGTGCGGCTATTTCATCTTTTATAATTGACTCCAGCATCTTCCCCACCACCGATGTCAGGCTAACTGGTCTATAACTCCCTGTTTTCTCTCTCCCGTCTTTCTTAAAAAGTGGGATAACATCAGCTATCCTCCAATCCACAGGAACTGATCCTGAATCTATAGTACATTGGAAAATAATCACCAATGCATCCACGATTTCTAGAGCCCTTCCTTAAGTACCCTGGGATACAGACCATCAGGCCCTGGGAACTTATCAGCCTACAGTCCCATCAGTCTACCCAACACCAATTCCTGCCTAATGTGGATTTCCTTCAGTTCCTCCGTCACCCCAGATCCTCTGGGCACCAGTATATCAGGAAGATTGTTTGTGCCCTCCTTCGTGAAGACGGATCCAAAATACCTGTTCAACTCATCTGCCATTTCCTTGTTCCCCATAATAAATTCACCTTTTTCAGTCTTCAAGGGTCCAATTTTGGTCTTAACTAATTTTTTCCTCTTCACATACCTAAAGAAGCTTTTACTATCCTCCTTTATATTCTTGGCTAGCTTACCTTCGTACCTCATCTTTTCTCCCCGTATTGCCTTTTTAGTTATCTTCTGTTGCACTTTATACATTACCCAATCCTCTTGCTTCCCTCTCATCTTTGCTACATTGTACTTCTCTTTTATTTTTATACTGTCCCTGATGTCCCTTGTCAGCCACGGTCCCCCCCCTTACTCCCCTTGGAATCTATCTTCCTCTTTGGAATGAACTGATCCTGCACCTTCTGTATTATTCCCAGAAATACCTGCTATTGTTGTTCCACTGTCATCCCTGCTCGTGTATCTTTCCGGTCAACTTTGGCCAGCTCCTCCCTCATTGCTCCATAGTCCACTTTATTCAACTTCTTCTTCTTATCGAGTCCACACACAAGATTAGAAGTTGTTCAGCCAGAGCTGAACACACGTCTCGGCATCTGCACAATGGTGTCTGTCTTGCACTTCTTGTGCTTCTTGTGCGTGGTGGAGGAAAGATTGGTTGAAACAGGGCCGCGACGTGAACGCTCTTTCCTTGGCCCCTTTATTCAACTGTAACACTGACACCTCTGATTTACCCTTTTCCCTATCCAATTGTAGATTAAACATGACCATATTATGGTCACTACCTCCTAATGGCTCCTTAACCTCAAGTTCCTTTATCAAATCCAGTTCATTACATAGTATAGTATATAGTATAGTATAGTATATCTTTATTGTCATTTTCCTGAGTACTCGCATACCCAGAGGAAACAAAAAAACGTTGCTCAACCAGTGTCCATTCAGTGTGCAGTAAAAAATAAATAGAATAAAAATACATATATCATGAACAAATTAAACACTCTACTCTCTACTAAACATCAACAGGCGTTCCGATCAGCAGCGGCACGACAGTGGCTCTGCTGCAGTGTGTCCAGGTTGGTGGTTGGTGCGCGATACTTTGGCAGGGGGCAAAGTCCGTTTATCAGTCTTATAGCCTGCGGGAAGAAGCTGAGGAGCATCCTGCTGGTTTTGCAGCTAATGCTCCTGTACCTCTTCCCAGATGGCAGGATGGAGAATATGTGATGCGATGGGTGGTAGGGGGCTTTGATGATGGAGATGGCTCTGCTGATACATCTCTTCCTGTACATGTCCAGCAGGAAAGGGAGTGGAGCACCAATAATCCTGCTGGCGGTCTTCACAATCCTGTCTAGTTGGTGCCGTTCGTACGCCTTGCAGCTCCCGAACCAGGAAGTGATGCCGTAGGTTAATGTGCTCTCGATTGTCCCCCTATTAAAGGTTCGTAGGTGTGTAGTGGGGAGACCTGCTTTCCGTAGTCTTCGGAGAGGGTGTAGTCGCTGCTGGGCTCTCTTGACCAGTGCTGTGGTGTTGGTCGTGGACGTCAGGTCATCTGACGGGTGGAGTCCTAGGAACTTCACGCTGCTGACCCTTTCCACATCAGCTCCATCGATGTGCAGAGGTGTATGGTGTTGTTTTCCCGCCCTCCTGAAGTCAACCACCATCTCCTTATTTTTTCCCACGCTGAGAATGAGGTTGTGGGATTTGCACCATCCTGTGAGCAGCTCCACCTCCATCCTGTATGCCGACTCATCATTGTCACTGATGAGACCCACCACTGTTGTGTCATCAGCGAACTTGTTGATGAAGTTGTTGTTGAGTCTAGCAGTACAGTCGTATGTAAGCAGACTAAACACTAAATCCAGAATTGCTTTCTCCCTGGTAGGCTCCAATACAAGCTGCTCTAAGAATCCATCACGGAGGCACTCCACAAACTCCCTTTCTTGAGGTCCAGTACCAAGTTGATTTTCACAGTCTGCCTGCATATTTAAATCTTCCATAACAACGTAGCATTACTTTTACTACATTACAATTTTAACTCCTGATTCAACTTGTACCCTATATCTAGGTTACTGTTTGGGGTCCTGTAGATAAGTTCCATTCGAGTCTTTTTACCTTTACAATTCCTTAGTTCTATCCATACTGACTCGACATCTCCTGTTTCAATGTCACCCCTTGCAAGGGTCTGAATTTCATTCCTCACCAACAGAGCTACCCCACCCCCTCTGCCCACATGTCTGTCTTTTCGATAGGAGGTATACCCTTGAATATTCAGTTCCCAGCCCTGGCCCTCTTGCAGCCATGTCTCTGTAATTCCCACAACATCATACTTGCCAATTTCTAACTGAGCCTCAAGCTCGTCCACTTTATTTCTTATACTTAGCACATTCATATACAACACTTTGACCTCCGTATTTACCTCCCCTCTCGCACCGCTCGCAATTGGTCCTGACCTTACTCTCTTATCCCTTCTCGAACTTTCCTTCCCATTAATTTGAGAGTCTTTTGTAACTTTGCCTGTGAAGATTGATATTGACTCAATCGCTGTTCAAGTTAATGACAGTATTTTTTGCATGCAGTGGAGAGGTTTCTTTAACGAGTTGTCAGAAAGATGAAGATAAAGTCACCTCTAGGAATAACCTTGGTGTGGCAGTCTAAATTTGGTGCTCAAATCTTTGAATGTCGCTTGAACTGACAGCCTTATGACTCCAGAGAATGCGAACTGTAGTCCAAAATGCTTCGGCAGTTATGGTTCATTTCAATAATTTAAAAGTTGAGCGTTCCGCTTCGTAATAAAATGGACAACGTAGTCCAAGAATATATATTTTTAAACATATAATTTTATGTTAAAAATTCTTCTTTGTGGATCAACTTAGCTCTTAATTATTCTAGAATGTACATTATATTATAATTTTAAAAATTTTGTGAGTTAAAATTTGTGTGTTTATGGACAGATGTCGTTTCGGATTGGGATCTTTTTTTTTTCAGACTAATCAGTCAAGACCTTCCATCAGTTGGAATTTGTCTGAAGAATGCTCCCAACATGACTCAACCTTTTCCCTGTCCATTCTCTCCACAGATGCATCTGATCTGCTGTGTTCCTCCAGCATTTTGTGTTTTGCTCAAAATTCCAGCATTTAGTTTATTGTGTCTCCGTTTGTTTTCTTTAAACCCACATGTAAATGCAAAGTGTATGCAGAAAATAGGAATAAAAAATGTTTTTTTTTAATTTAAGTTCTGACCTGATCTTGAGAAGATGGGTTGGAAGAAGTCCTTGTTCAGTAAAACATGGTGGTGACAGAGAAGAACCACTGAATAAGCATTAATTAGAACTGTTTCTATTCATTCGTATACAAAAACATTATTGCTCATATAACAATATATCATCTCACACATAACACTTGTTAGAAGGTGTCTTTACCACCACTAATTCAACTATTATTACATCTCTGGCTGAATGAATTTTCTTCATGACGTTTTTTAGTCATGAGATCTGACCTAGTTCTGAAGATTCTCTTGGCACACATGAAATAACAAATTTCTATCTCATCAGTTGGCGTGAAACAGTCCAACCAACCAATATTTTTGCATGCCTTTTATTAAAAATGTGTATGTTGATCCTGAAAATGGGGTTCTTTTTAAAAAATGGACATGCATGAAAAGATGATCTTGCAATCGCCCCACAACCACACAATCCATGTAACCACTGAACATTCACCTTCTTCACTGTTTACTTATGCACATTGCATTTTCAGCGCAATGATCCAAGGCTTTTGCATCAGGCTGAAGTACAATAAATATTTGGAATCGGGAGTTAACAAGTTATGTTGAATTAAAAAGTTGGAAGGAAAGTTATGCTAAATTGTATTGCAATCTGGTTTGATCACACGTGTAACTTTTATTGCTGAGTTTTCTATAAAGTAAAGGTTTCAAAAAGTACAAAAAATGTGATTGCAATGGATGACATCAGATATTTGAGATTATATCCATCATGAAAGCTTAATTAGTTTTGGATTCATTTATCTTACTGAGATGTCAGAGCTGTGACCCAGTAAAGTCTTTAAAATGATGAAATGTATATTTGATGGCGCTGACTAGAAAAAATGTTCACTATTCTGGGAAAGAATAAAGTTAGATCAATGTAAAATGACCACCAGATAATCGCATAACAAAATCCCCTGAGAGTACTAAAAATGGATCATGCTACCAGCTGAGGCAGATAGCATATATTAAATCGGGTAAATTGGAAAACCAAATAAATGCCAGCATAGGTGCGATGGGCTAAGTTACTTTGTGCATGCTTTATATGCTTTCGTAGTATCTTTTTCTTTGATTACCTGACAGGATGTATTGAATTTCTCAAGGAAAGGAAAGAAAGACCCAACTTGGTTTCTTTGTGGTTTTCTTGGATCTGGTTAAGGGCAGTGGATGTCCCCTTTACCCTACCCCTCTTCTTCTTCACCCGCAATGATCGCTGTCTGCCATCTGCCTCTCCCTTCTGGTGCCTAAATTTTTACCCATGTTTGACACATTACATTTATTTGCTGGTTGGGGCCTGTCCCACTTTCACGAGTTATTCACAAATTCTCCTGAGTTTTCCCCTTGATTCAAACTCACAGAATGTTCGTAACGAGTCCGTAGGAGGTTGTAGGAGTTTGTAGATATATTGGTAGCGGCTCGTTATGTCAGGCGAAGGTACTTGTGGCATCAGGTAAGTCGGGACGTTATTTCCAGCCCGATTAAAAAATGTCCACGAGTAAACAAAATGGTCGGGATCAAAGAAATCGCAACTTTTTACTCGTAAGGAGGGCATCGAAATAGTCGTGGGAATTCGTAGACATACTCGTAGGAGTTCGTGAACATAGTCGTAGGAGTTCGTAGATTACCATGATCTTGATTTATTTTAGGACCTTTAAACTCGGCAGAGGTTTTGAATTAAGTCGTGAAAGTGGGACAGACCCTTTAGGATTTGGGTATTGCATTATGAGAAATGGTTGAGGAGATGTAATAGACTGCTGGTTTTAGGCCATCCCTGTAAAATACATGTTAAAATAAGGGCAATGATATCAGCTCTAAGTCCCTCTGCTTGAGTGACATGTTTGCTTTATTGGACTTATTAATACATCATAATACTCTCAAGAACACGGTTATGATGGAAATAAAAACATAAGAAGCTGTAGAAGCTGAGGGCAGATGGCTTCGGTGGGGAGACAAAACGAGGTCACTTGCTAGTTTAAAAAAAAGGATCCCTCATTACAACACACCCAACGTAACCTTGCCTGCGCTTCAGAATGCATGCCCCCCTTTTGGAGATGCGGATTCCACCGATATTTGCCTGGGTACCTTACAGGCAAAAGGTTTCTATCTGAGCAAGACACTGGGCAGGAACAAGGAGACTGACTCCGTCAGGGATGTGAAATGTTGCGAGGCGGCAGGTGGGATTCCAATGCTTGGGGGGGGGGGGCGAGGAGTCTGCAATGTGACTGTCGGTGGTGGGGATGTTGGAGGAGGCAGTTTATGATAGGGAATTCAGATTTGGGGGCGAGTCATGAGGCATTGAAGAGAGTAGGGGCACTGTTTCATGTCAGGTGGGCATTGTCAAGAGATAAAACAGGGTTCATTTCTTTTCAGGGTTCAGAACCAGGGGCCACTGTTTAAGAATAAGGAGTAAGCCATTTAGAACTGAGACGAGGAAACACTTTTTCTTACAGAGAGTGGTGAGTCTGTGGAATTCTCTGCCTCAAGAGGGCGGTGGAGGCAGGTTCTCTGGATGTTTGCAAGAGAGAGCTAGATAGGGCTCTCAAAAATAGTTGAGTCAGGGCATATGGGGAGGAGGCAGGAACGGGGTACTGATTGGGGATGATCAGTCATGATCACGATGAATAGCGGTGCTGCCTTGATGGGCCGAATGGCCTACTCCTGCACCTATTGTCTATTGTCTATTCATTTTAAGATGTTTTTCCTATCACGTGATTGATATTGAAGCCCTTGATGACATTTCTCATCATTGTCCTTATTTGGGGCTGGGAGGTGGGTATCCGTCCCCATGAGTGCAACTGAGATTTCTTCAAGGTTTTCCCTGTCAATCACCTGTGAGTATCCAGTAACAAACCTTATACACCAATTCCCTGTGCACCAATGATTATTTTAAAAAATTGCTTATTTATGGGATCTGGGCATTGCAGGCATGGACAAGTATTTGCTGTCCATTCTTAATTGCCTTTGAGAAGGTGGTAATGAGCTGCCACCTTTAATCACTTAAGTCTACCTGGTGGCAGTGCTTCCACAGTGCTGATGGGCAGGAAGTTCGAGAATTTAGACTTGACAACAATGAAGGAACGACTATTTCCAAACTAGGATGGCATGTGACTTGCACAGGAGCCTCCTGGTCATAAGGTTCTCTTGCTCCTGCTGCTGTTCGTTCTGGTATTAATATTCACTGGTGTGGGAGTTGCTTTTGGTGTGACATAAGTGAACAAATGCTGTGCTTTTTGTGGATGATACACCACTGTTATTGTATTCCACTGGTGGAACGAATAAACGTTTGGGGTGTTTGAGGGAGTGCCTCTTGTAGAAGTCCCAGAAGCTATTGAAGGTGTACAATTATCTATCTATCTTCTATACTATTACTATTACTATAGTATTACTAAAACTCTCACCTTGACCACTTCCGGTCTGTGTTGTAATTATATTTGCGCAAAAACGATCCCCCATGGCGCTACGATTTTTCGCCACCTTACCATTCGGTGGCGCTGTCTTGCAGCTGCGGCTCACCTGCAGTCCGTTTGTCTTTTCTGTTTTTTGTTTTCTTTTGTCCCGTTGTTGCAGTTTATTTCGGTTTATTTAGTTGTGTATGTGTGGGGGATGAGTGTGGTATGTTTTTTGACTCTTCCTTCGGGGGGGGGGGGGGATGCGACCTTTCCTGCCGTATCCCCCGTCTCCGTGTCCGTCTGCGCTGAGGCCTATCGCGGAGCTGGCGGCCTCCAACTGCGATCGACCTCGAGGCGGCGGAGGCAGAACCAGGATTTACCAACGCGAGGCTGGCCAACTTCGGGGCTGTGGTTGCGGTGCGACCCAACTTCCGACCCGACTTTGGAGCCTCGAAGGCTCGGCCGCGGGCCAGTGGACGACATAATCGGGAGCTCGCAGGTCACAGGTTGGTGACCTGTTTTCCGGAGCTCCCGCAACTACAGCTGCGTCCGCTGGACTGGAGGGCGACAGCTTCGACAGCATCGACCGCCCCGGGCCGCGGAGTTTGAACCGGCCCGTTTGCGGAGCACGGATTCAGCCGTGGGACTTACTTACCATCACCCGGCGGGGTCACAACATCGGAGGCTTGGATTGCCTCAGCGCAGAGGGAGAGCAAGGAGGGAAGAGACAATGACTTTGGGACTTTAAACTGTGTTGAGTGTTTGTTATTTATTCTATGTTATGACTGCAGGCTAAACCATTTCGTTGCACTGAAAAGTGCAATGACAATAAATTAAATGTAATCCGATCCAATCCTCTGCTGCAAGTCAAATAACTTGTTCCGATCGGGGAAAATTTAGAAAAGTTATTGGTCTGTTATTCACCAGGACGACCGGCACCAGCTATCAATCACCGGCCGCGAGAATAAAGCTGAAGGAGCGTAGTGAGCAAAGTGCGAGCGGGGTCTGTGTTCTGTGAGCGGGGGCTGTGCTCTGTTCTTCAGAGCTGCTAAGTAGTACGGATTTTCTGTATTTTGTACGGAAATGCGATAAGAATATGGATGTACGGATTCGCTTTATAAAATACCGATTTTTAAAGTTTCATCTTGCTGCTTAAAAAATGCAAGGGTATAAAAAGTCATACTGTAACTCTAAAAGTTATAGCCGATTAAATCTATTAGTATTTTAAATATTATACTGCAGATGTGTGGCAGATGCAGTATAATATAGATAAATGTGAGGTTATCCACTTTGGTGGCAAAAACAAGGGGGCAGATTATTATCTCAATGGAGTTAGGTAAGGGGGAGGTACAGCGAGACCTGGATGTCATTGTACACTGGTCACTGAAAGTTGGCGTGCAGGTACAGCAGGCAGTGAAGAAAGCTAATGCAATGTTGGCCTTTATAACAAGAGGATTTCAGCATAGGAGTAGAGATTCTTCTGTAGTTGTATAGGGCTCTGGTAAGACCACATCTGGAGTATTGTGTACAGTTTTGGTCTCCTAATTTGAGGAAGGATATCCTTGTGATTGAGGCAGTGCAGCGTAGGTTCGCGAGATTGATCCCTGGGATGGCGGGACTGTCATATGAGGAAAGATTGAAAAGACTAGGCTTGTATTCACTGGAGTTTAGAAGGGTGAGGGGGCATCTTATAGAAACTTAAAGGACTGGACAAGCTAGATGCAGGAAAAATGTTCCCAATGTTGGGCGAGTCCAGAACCAGGGGCCACAGTCTTAGAATAAAGGGGAGGCCATTTAAGACTGAGGTGAGAAAAAACTTTTTCACCCAGAGAGTTGTGAATTTGTGGAATTCCCTGCCACAGAGGGCAGTGGAGGCCAAATCACTGGATGGATTTAAGAGAGAGTTAGATAGAGCTCTAGGGGCTTGTGGAATCAAGGGATATGGGGAGAAGGCAGGCACGGGTTATTGATTGGGGACTATCAGCCATGATCACAATGAATGGCGTTGATGGCTCGAGGGGTCGAATTGCCTCCTCCTGCACCTATTTTCTATGTTTCTAAGATCTGGATGATTATTTTTGTAAACTTTGATCTGCCTGTCCCGCTACAGGTTTAAACTGCGCTGTCAGTTTAGCGCGTGGGAATTTAAACGAACAGCGCTTTGGGTCCCACTTTGACGACCTAATTCACAACCTCAGTTGAGTTTGCCCTTGACTCGTACTCGTAGCATGGTCGTCACAAGGTCGTAGGTAGGTCGTAGCAGGCCGTGATGCTAGTCGTAGGTACTCGTGTCATCAAGTAGGTCAGGCCGTTTTTCTAGCCTGATGAAAAATGTCCACAAGTAAAAAAGGTTGTGAATTAGGTCGTGAAAGTGGGACAGGCCCTTAATGCTCAGTCACATAATCTCCAGTGTGTGCGGATTAAATGCTGGAAAGTCATGCCCTGTCACTTTGAGGAGAAATAAATGAAGGGTATGACTCACAAGAAGCCTTTTCCCATGATCTGGCTACTGACTGCTTCCCAGAGGCAGATCTAGAATGACTGCCTGTGGTTCACAGGTGTATTAGATGTTGCAGTGGGAGGTGACAGTGCTCTTGAAGTTGAAACTCCGCAATAGGTGAACAACCATCAGGCTGAAGAAGGGTCTCGACCTGAAATGTCACCTATTCCTTTTCTCCAGCGATGCTGTCTGACCCATTGAGTTACTCCAGCTTTTTATGTCTATCCTTGGTATAAACCAGCATCTGCAGCTCCGTACACATCAGGCTATTAAACACTAAGAACTCCAATCTATGAACTGCCTGGGCTGCACAAGGGGTTTTGGGCTTTGTTTTTGCACTATATTGGAATTTTAAATTATTGAACTTTTCTTTGTTGCATTATCGAGGAATGTTACTAAATTTTGAGATTTTAAAAATCAAGCCTGTAATTTATCCCATCAGAAAAAGAATTAAAAAAGCATTTAATATTTACCTAATTCATTTTCATATCTTCAGTATTAAAAAAGTTATGGTCATTTTCATACTAGTAAATTAGCATCTCGTTCCCTATTGTTTTTCTATTGACAACTGAAAAGCTGTGATCGAGGAGGACAAGGGCCATTTTACACAGACATACATACAGATCAGTCATGGCTACCAACATGACCGATCTGTATGTACTGTGGATGTTTTTAGTCAGATATATAGCATGAATATTGTGATCATGGAAAGACAATTACACAATATGGATAAATGATCATGTTGCCGATATCGGGGCCTAATTACCTTATTTCGCATTATCAGATTTTGCAATTCGTGAAACACCCAAAGTATGTACACCACTCACTTTGTTGTCGTCCCTTGAGAGGCTTGGCCTCTGCGTCTGGTTGTAGGACTGAAATGTTGTTGGTGGGCTGAGGGTGGGGATTGTTGTCATAGGTACAAAAACAATTGTGTATGTGTGTGAGAGATCTTTTTGAATGAAAGGAACGCTTGTCTTTGTCTAAGAACCTGGTGCAAAATTTTGAAATGTCTTCCATCGTGGCTTTAAGGTGCAGCTATTCTTACTGCTGGATGACTGTAATTTCCATCTATTACATTCTTGATGGGTTTCCTTACCCATGGTGGACAGGATCACCCTTGTAGCCTCCACCTCATTCTCTCTCCCTTCCTGTTTGCTCTTCCTTGTCCATTGCAACTGTAGTGTGTTTTACTGGTGTCCGGTAGACAAGAGGATCGTGCTTTTAAAGAGCCAAGTTGGTTCTCTCATTTGGTGTGTAGCAAACTGTTCACTGGTGAATTTAATGGTGCCTCAGCTAGTCAGGAACTGCACAGATCCCATTTTATCATATATTTTTCACCACTTTTACAATTTTATGTGGTGAAATCAATTGTGCTGTAGTGTGAAATGAAATTCACAATTAGTGCATTGTAAAAGGGTGAAATTATTTCTCTAGTCAACAGAGTTTTGATGAATGATCGACTTGAGGTGTTACTCTGTTAGTTGTTTAGGCTTGCTGTGTCTTTTCAAAATAAAATTCATCACACTTTCAATTTTGCACAATCCTAGCCTGATCAGTTCTAGTCTCTATACCCTAGTCACAGCTTCCTCCCATTAACTTTCAGGTTCACGAACCACCCCAACCACAACCCAGCGTTTCCTCTTTGAAGGAAATTACCCGAAATTCGGGAAATCCTGGTTGTCTTCGGGTAATTTTATGGAAATGAAATAATTTCGGGAAATTTCCCAGCCTTCCCCAACTGCCCATGTGCGACTGGCCCCCCCAACTGCGCATGCACGGGGAGATGCCAAAAGGTCCAATCAGGCCCGCCGGATGATTTGCGGAAGAAAAGTATGTACAGGTGCACAACCTTTTATCCGAAGATCCAAATAACGAAAACCTCAGAATAGCGGACATTTTTTCGGTCCTTGAAGAAAGGTCCTTGAAAACGTTCACCGAGAGCGGAACCTCCGGTCGGTCCTCGAAGAAAGGGGAACTAAATCCCCATTCATAAAAGAGAAGGTGAGGGTATATGGCGCGGGAGGGTTAATAATTGACAATATGCTGCTGCCTGCCCGCTGAGTTAAAAAGTTCCCACGGTAGACTCACGATACACAGTGTATCGTGAGTCTTGCGTGGGAACTTTTTAACTCAGCGGGCAGGCAGCAGCAGATTGTCGCTCCCTTAAGTTTCACCTCACCTACATCCCTCTGCTTCCCGGCCATGTGTGTGACCCCTTCCCTCCCCTCTCCAGCTCCCCGCTCATTGCACCGGCGCGGGGGCTTTGCACTGTCTTCACGTCGGCGATACCAGCAGGTCAGTGCCAGTCACCGGAGACGTCAGGACCAACGGGACACCGACCCCCAGGCCCACTGCAAGCACGGAGATCCCAGAGACCCACAGCCAGCAGCAGCCCAGCCCCGTTCCAACTCCAGAGGAAAACTGCAAACTGGCCGGAGACGTCAGGACCACCAGAAGCCGTTCCCCGAGCTGCGCCCCCTCATCGGGACACCGACCCCCAGGCCCACTGCAAGCACGGAGATCCCAGAGACCCACAGCCAACAGCAGCCCAGCCCAGCCCCGCTCCAACTACAGAGGAACCTGGGTTGCGGATGACGGGGCACAGCTCGGGGCGTCATAGGGGCCCATCGGGGAGCGGGTTCCTGTTGGTCCTGACGTCTCCGGCCACCAGCCATCCTCAGGGAACTGTGCCGCCCTTGCAGGAGAGTGGGGTTGTTTGCAGTTGCAGAGGGAGGGGGCAAGGGCGGTACAGTTCCCAGTCTCAGCTCCAGTCCAGGGGGGTGGCCGGAGACGTCAGGATCAACGGGACACCAACCCCCAGGCCCACTGCAAGCACGGAGATCCCAGAGACCCACAGCCAGCAGCAACTCCAGCCCCACTCCAACTCCAGAGGAACACGTAGGGGCAGAAGCTGATGGTGTGCAAGGTACGTCTTGTTCTTGGGGTGGCGGATGAGGGGGCGCAGCTCGGGCTGTGGGCGAACTGCCACTTGTCGCCGTAGCGGCCCATCGGGGAGCGGATTCCTCTGGAGTTGGAGGGGAAGGGTGGTATTGTGCTGTTTGATCGCCCCCTGCTATCCCAGGGACAGGGAGACACAGCGGCTTTTTAGACTGGTGGGCAATCACTTCCAAAGTTCTGCCCACACAGTCAGTACACATCTCCTACACTGCATTTCATACAAATATTTATTCTGCAAGAAAAAACTACATTGAAGACTCAAACTCGCGACCAAGTAACTGCCAGGATCGAGGCGCAAACTCGCGACCTTGCGGATATGAGCCGAGCACTCTACCACTGAGCCAGCCATTAAAATCTACGCTAAAAAATTTCCATTCCGAAGGCCGACAAATTCTGAATTACGAAAAGTGTCTGGTCCCAAGGCTTTCGGATAAAAGGTTGTGCACCTGTACCTGGATATTTATGACCAATTGTGACATCAGCCGCGTCACAATTAAAAATGGCGCCGGTGACACGGAAGGGATGCCATCTCCCCACGCATGTGCAGTGGGCCCTGGTAATCGCGCGTGCGCAATTGGGGGCAGCAGTCACACATGCGCAGTTGAAGGTTTACTGAGCTGGAAAATACCAGGTAATTTTGAATCCTATTTCAGGATTTTTTTTTTTGAAGTGTGGAAGCAGTGCCACAACCCTATCTCAGTGTGCAAGTCAAATCTGTCCAGTTATGCCTCTGTCCCACTTAGGAAACCTGAACGGAAACCTCTGGAGACTTTGCGCCCCACCCAAGGTTTCCGTGCGGTTCCCGGAGGTTGCAGGTAGTGGAAGCAGGTAGGGAGACTGACAAAAACCTCCGGGAACCGCACGGAAACCTTGGGTGGGGCGCAAAGTCTCCAGAGGTTTCCGTTCAGGTTTCCTAAGTGGGACAGGTTACTCCTCAATAATACCCTTAATATAGGGAGGTTTCACGGCAGTCGGGTCACGACCCATGATCCGTACTGTTGCTACGCAACTCCAAATGGATTACACGCGATGAACTGCAGGTAGGCACTTACCATTGTTTCCAGCGTAGCGGGCCCGTTATATTATGGAAATCGGGATAAGCGTGTTTGACATTTAGCCTACTTCAGAATTCCAAAAGTGAGGAGAAATGACGGCAGATAGAAGCGAGAGCTGAAGGGACAACAACAGACAGAGTGCTTGGCGAACACTGGCCGTTTGCTCACTGCATTTCATCAACTAAGGCATTATTTGTGTTTTTTCTTGATTCCTTTGGCATCTAAAAAGTTTCAGAAGTGATAAATCTGGCTGTAATTTTTTTAAATCGCCCATAGTTCCCGTGGGTTTTTACATACAAAATTAAAACGCATCTGAAAAAAAAATTTACAGACAGATTTATCACTTCTGAGATTTTTTAGATACCAAAGGAATCAAGAAAAGATACAAATAATGCCTTACTGTTGATGAAATGCAGTGAGTAAACGCGATAATTCCCAATATTTTCAATTCCAATATCTGCACGGCAAATGTTTACCAAGCACTTTAGCTGCTGTTGTCCTTTCAGTTCTCGCTTCTCTTTACCTTCATTTCGCTTCACTTTTGGAATTCTAAAGTTGGGTACATGTCTCTCACACTTACCCCGACTCCCACAGTTTTTTTCAGCGCAAAAATTCAACATTTTGGCGGTTTTTAACAGGTAGGAAAGTACGCGTTTTTAGCATTAATAACATATACTGGAAGTGACGGATGTCCTCCAGATGGATTTAGCGGCTCCGTGCGTCAAGCCCTATGACCCAGTGACCTTACGTGCAACCCCCCTATATTGCACTTTATAGTGTTCTCACAATGAACTCAGATGCAAATTGAATGAGCTATGTGTTTCTAATCTAGGTAACTTTGGCAACCTTTTGTTTGACAAGAGTTGATCCACATATATCCTCATGGTAATCATTCGGCCCACCATGTCCATGGATGAGTGAGCACTCATCTTTATTAATCCTATTTTCCAGCATTTGCTTGGTAACCTTGCAAGAGCTGGCCAAGGCACTTCTTTAATGCTGTGCATTGATGTTGATTTGGAATCATCAATATACCAGAGCCAGATCCACTTATCCTGCTCTTACTGTGCCAGGATAAAGAGATCTGATTTCTGTATTAGCAAGGTTGTGCATTCTCTGCTGCTATTAGATTTTTTTCTGTACGCTAAGTACTTTTTGTTGCATCTGCAGGGAAAGTATTGTGTTTCAGCCACCACAAAAATGACTATAGTCTACGTCAATTAACATTTTGCAGTAATTGGAAACTTAATTTGGACGTAACATGCCCTAATTACACCTTGCCATTTATCGAGCTGCTCCACTGTTCATGTGTCCGACCTTCAACGGAATCCTTGCACGGTTCATGAATGCAACAAAAATGCATCTTTGTGAGCGCATCCATGGCAGCCTGTCTCCCAACACGTAGCAGTTCCAGTCACAGCTCTGCTGCCCATTCATTTCGCCAAAACAAATAACGGGGAGGTGGGAAGAAGGAGGCAGGCAAATAAATGTCAGATTCACTCTAAGCAGTATGTGGCTGGTTGATGAAACCCAAAGGATTTTTTTTAGAATTTCTGTAAATATACAACTTGTTAGCTGCAAAGGTTCAATAGTTTGTTGGCTTTATTACTTGCAGAACCATTTGCAAATCATTGTTGAGACAAGTTTGGTAAGGGTTCCAGACAGTTAACTTAATTTCAGTCACAGTTGACATAATTACTACTTTTAATCCACAAACAGCATTTGTTTTGTGTTTGCAAATGTTACTTTTTGACTGCACTGAACACATTGCATTTATTTCAGAACAGACATCTTTTATTGCTGCAGGCAAGTTGAGGTTTCTCATGCTAGCAACCCATTCATTCTCTTCCTCTCGGCTGATTTGTCTTGTGGCATTTCTGTTGTTTGAGCAACTGAGGACTCGGGCCTGAACAGTTCTACCCTTATTTCAGTTAAGAAAAATTCTCCCACCCGATGTTTTGCAGCTGTGTTTGTTGAGTTTTGCTCTTGCATGTTACATTGAGTGATTCATAATGGATCATAATAGATTTTTGGGAGCACTTATATCAAAACTCTATATTAATTTTAACAATTGTCCAAAGCAAAGTCAAAGCAGACACAACCATGTCAGTAATTTAAATTGTTAGGCACAATGCTTTTTCACAAGGGAAAGTTGAAGTTGTTGCTGCAGGGTTTTGTAAATTATAGCCAGTCTACATCAATCAGAAGAGATTTGGGTAAAGGTTGTGCCTTGTTAATAGCAATAAGCTTGAAATTTTAACATGATCTAAACCTGCTCATTATGTCCATTTAAAAACAAAATTAATTATGAAATGTTTGTGTACCTTTGCAGGAGATGGGAACTACGGCGTTTACCAATGATGTAGATGAAAACCAGTACGCTGGCTAGATTGATCCAAAGAGCATCATTGGAGCCACTGCAGTGCAAAAGGATTTGCACGCTCTTGCCAAGATGAAGAAAATAAGCCTTAAAACAATCAAAAAATCCTTCAACTTGAACAAAGGCAAAGAAGAAAATGAATTTGTGGTAATGCAGCAGCCATCGCTTGTTAATGATTTTGGGAAGGACGACTCTCTGTTTAGCTGTTATGGGAAGGATTTGGCTGGTAACGATCTAAACAAAACAGAGGAGGACGATAAAGGGCCAAAAAATAAAGCAAAAGGCGAAGGTTTGATGGGCACACTGAAAAGGAGGCTTTCTGCAAAGCAGAAACAGAAGTCGAAAGGGAGTTCACCATCTGTCAGCTTTGTGGAGGATGATCGATTTTCCTCTTCAACCCCAGCGAGCATTAATGATTTGAGAGCACAAAGACCCTTAAGGTCCACGTCACTTCGTGGCCACCATTACAGCCCTACCCCTTGGCCTTTGCGATCAACGAGTTCTGAAGAGACTTGCATTAAGATGGAGGGCAAGGTCAAAGCATTGGTCCATAATAATAGCCCAAACCAAGCGATAAGTGGAGTTCGTAAGGAGTTCCATGACATGCAAACAGATCACGTGTTTCACGAACAGAACAACACAATGAAAGAAATTAACTCCCAAAATGGCAACTCCCATCTGGATATTGATGAATCGTGCCATCTTCCTGTTGTAATTGGATTAATGCCTCAGAACTATATTCAGTACACAATGCCTTTAGATGAGGGAATGTATCCTATGGAAGGGTCATGTAGCTATTGTTTTGACAATCCATTGCCAATGGAAGTTGCTTCAGTGCCATCCCACGTATGCAGTAGCACACTACAGATAGATGATGGGCATATGGTTTCCGATTTAGTGGTTTCATCTGATATATTCTTGGACCCGCCTGTTAATGGTCTTTTGATTGGTACAACAGGCGTTATCTTGCAGAATTCAAGATCTAATCACGTTGATATTCCTCCACTGTCTCCACTCCTACCTCCAGGTTCCAATCAAATGCAGTTAACGTTTCCTGGGTTTGTCGGCACAGCAGCTCATGTAGCAGAAAGAGTTCGCCTTCATTTAAACTTTGATCCAAATTCTGCTCCTGGAGTGGGAAGAATTTATGACTCTGTACAAAGTAATGGCCCAATGGTGGTCACAAGTCTCACTGAAGAGCTGAAAAAACTTGCAAGACAAGGATGGTACTGGGGCCCCATAACACGGTGGGAGGCAGAAGAGAAGCTTACCAATGTGCCTGATGGATCTTTTCTTGTGCGTGACAGTTCTGATGACCGATATCTTTTAAGCCTGAGTTTTCGTTCACAAGGCAAAACTCTTCACACTAGAATAGAACACTCGAATGGCAGGTTTAGTTTCTATGAACAGCCGGATGTGGAAGGACACACATCCATTGTAGAGCTGATTGAGCATTCAATTAAAGACTCTGAAAATGGAGCATTTTGCTATTCTAGGTCTCGCCTACCAGGCTCTGCAACCTATCCTGTAAGACTAACAAACCCAGTTTCTCGGTTCATGCAAGTCCGTTCACTACAGTATCTGTGCCGTTTTGTTATTCGCCAATACACTCGAATAGACTTAATTCAAAAATTGCCTCTGCCAAACAAAATGAAGGATTATTTGCAGGAGAAGCACTACTGAAAAGTTTTGAAGTCTTGCAGATTGCACTTTTGGAACTGGAATGCATTGGAATATTTAAAAAATATATAATTTATCGAAAATTAGCCGAAAAAGTTTCCTTGTTTATTTGGAGGTGTTCCTTTACTTTGTAATCACAGGCCTCTGTTCTTTAATCAATTCCACCAGTACCCCTTCCGCAGTCTGTTCTCCATGCACTCAGCCTATTTGTAAAGTAAAGAATTCACACAATATTTCATGTTGAGGTCTAACAATAGATTCTTAACCTATGAAAAAATTCTGAGGCTTGTTCATGCCCATTCTTTGTCCATTTTACACTATTAACTACAGGTTTCTATCCTTACCATCTGGATCTATAGCAGAGTCAGTGGAATAAACTCCCAGAAGCTGCTAGATAAACCAATGCTATGGTCAGTTCTAAGCATTTTGGCTTACAAGCACTATTTTTCATTGAATTCCCAATAATTGGTAATGATATCGAAGATGTTGAAGGTTTGGCCAATAATTGTTTATACATTGAAATTAAATTAATACCACGGCATATTCTCGATATATTTCATTTAAAAAAATCTGGTTCTGCCATAAAATCAGTGCTTCTATTCAGAGTTAACAGTGCTCAAATTGACGTCCCAGGACAAATAATACCTGGGCAATTTATGTGCTTTTAGAATCAAGCAATGATTTGTTTTTCTTTAAAAACAAAAATGCTTAATGGAGACAACAACACAATGTGTTTAACGCAGCAAATAGATAGAGGGCTCATAGATCTGTGTACAATTTGCTGTTTATTTGTGTTGGCATATTTAGCCAAACAGCAGCTGGCAGGCAGCCTGAAAGTTCACACCTTGTGCCACTCTCCCTGCACATACAATATACTCTGTTTCTCTTTCTTACAAACTTTCTCTGTGCAGACCTGTGCATAAGTCCAAAAATATTTTAAAACAATTCTTTTGATTGGACTTTTTGTTCTTCCTTAAAAATCTGTTGTTCTAAAGATACAATTTTATAAACTGTGTCTTTTTTACATTTGTTCACATTTTGTGTTTGATTTGAAAGGTTGTCATCAAATGCCTTTTTACCGTAGAGCACAATATAGAATTATCTTTGCACGCCCTGTTTTGCACATAAGATTCTTGTGCCAGTTTGTGCTTGTTATTCCAGGACCAATTTTGTAAAGGGCCGTCATGCCAGTATTTTGATTTGTAGCCGAAAATCCAGTGGGACACCATATTGAAATCAGTAAATATTGATGTATTGTTCCTGGTTTTAAAGGAAACCTTCAGCTTTATGTGCATCCTTCCGATTTTGTGCATTTTTTTTTTTTTTGTTTTAAGTTGCAGGGCACCATTATTCATTTCTATGCAGTAATACAGAATAATTTTTAAATTCCTTTGTTTTCAGTTATATGAGTTGTTATTTTGAAATCATGCTTGAGGACATTGCAATTGTTCAATGTCTCTGTGCCCTTGTTACTGTCAGGCAAAGATTGATTAATCATGCCATGAGATAAATGGGATGTTTTTTGTGTTTTTTAATGGGTTGGTATATTATTCCTGTAGTTCATCTGTATTTCAATAGACCGACTGACTGAAATTTGTTAATAATTTCTTTCCTTTATTTTCCTCCAATTGTTCAAGTACTTTGTGCACTTTTAGGTTGTGTTCAGTTTTGCATTTACCTGTATTGCCATATAGAAAACCTGTGTAGTGCACAGGCAAAATCGTCCCTATAAAATGATTTGTAATATGCCAGTTCTTAGTGTGCATTGTCATTCATCACTCAATGTAGCATATTGTTCCCATTTGTTCTTTCACTCAATGCTGTGAGTCACGCGAATGATAAACCATTTGTATATTCGGGGTTCACCAAATCTGAAACCACAAAGTTAAAGCCAATCAGTTGAAAATGATTATTTTATTTGCTTTCATTGGCTTATGGAATTAATTATACGAAACCTTCAATGCTCAATACGTTCAGCTTTAAATGATGAATTTGGCAAAACAAATTCCCTGCGGCTTCCCTATTCAGCCTTAAGGTAGGAAACCTTTAATTTGATCAGTCTCTCAGGCAGTCCCACAGTGTAGTGTAGTGGCAAGTGTGCTAGAGTGCTCATTTGATGAGTTTGATTAGAAATCAGAAAAAAACATGGTGCTGTTCCCCCACCCTCACGTGACACAAAAGCTATGATTCTGACTGAACCATAAATTCATCAGTTGTCCAATTTTCCAAAAATGTTGATGCTCTGGTGACTAATCGTGTACTCAGAACCACCCTATTAGATAGACAGATTGAAACATAGAAAATAGGTGCAGGAGTAGGCCATTCGGCCCTTCGAGCCTGCACCGCCATTCAATATGATCATGGCTGATCATCCAACTCAGTATCCTGTACCTGCCTTCTCTCCATACCCCCTGATCCCTTTAGCCACAAGGGCCACATCTAACTCCCTCTTTAAATATAGCCAATGAACTGGCCTCAACTCCTTTCTGTGGCAGAGAATTCCAGAGATTCAAAATGTTTTTCTCATCCAGGTCCTAAAAGATTTCCCCCTTATCCTTAAACTGTGACCCCTTGTTCTGGACTTCCCCAACATCGGGAACAATCTTCCTGCATCTAGCCTGTCCAACCCCTTAAGAATTTTAAGAATCCCCTTAAGGGATTGCTATTCATAATCTGAGAAATGTTTCTTTGTCAGACTGCCTCTCAGTCTCTGGCATTGAATCTGCAATTGGTGAATATTAGTGATCTGAGGAAAAACAGGAAGAGATGTCATCATCCCTGAAAGATGAGACTTGTTCTACATAAAGTGGGCTTATTGCAGATTTAGGAGAAATGTCATGGTAAAATAGTAGGATATAATCCTATTTTAATATTCTTCCCCCTCTCCTTTTTCTTTGCATCGATACGATAGAACTTTATTTATCCCTGGAGGGAATGATCAAAAGGATTTTCACTTAGGCACAGAGAGGGAAGAATATTAAAATAGGATTACATCCTATTAATTTGCCATGACAATTCTCCTAAATCTGCAAAAAGCCACTGAAATAAATGAACAACTGATTAATATTTTATAAAGTGACCCAAGGATATAATTGCCCATCCACCTGTTTTTGGATAGCAAGAAAAAGTATCCACAGTAGATCATTTTTTCCACTCGCAGCCCAATGTGTTTCAACTATTTCACAATCTTCTCTCTATTTAGCTTGGTGACATGGAAAAGAAAAAAAATATTCTGTTACCTGTAGTATCAGAGCAAAACAAAAGCGTACTGACACAGTAGCTGTGGGCAAGCCGGAAACCCCTCGTATGGCACAATCATATCCTCTGCACTCAGCTGTTGCAGTTCAGGGAGCAAAGATACTGATCAAAAACATTTACATAAGTTCCTGCACTGAAGATTCCTTCCAAATCATCTGCAAGTCAGTTTGTTATATACGATGACACCAAAAAGCTTTCAAAATCAGAAATATCTGATCCTCACGTGTTCAAGAATGGATTTTAGATTGCTAATTGTACTTTGGCACTGAATGTGTTATGTAATAGGGAGCCAGTGATTATAAAATCTGCACACTCCCTCTGCACCCTTTTTTTCTTTGCTGCTTGCCTCCCATGGACCAATAATTGAGGTGGAATAATTAAGACATGTTGGTACACAAAAATGGAGCGAAAATGGAGCACCATAGATGCTGCTGCACCCGCAGAGTTTCTCCAGCTTTTTTGAGTACCTTCGATTTTCCAGCATCTGCAGTTCCTTCTTAAACAATTAAGACATGGTCATGTTTTCTGTAATCATAGCCCATTGATGTTTACAACTTGTAGCAGGAACAGAGCAGTTTGAGAGGACAGTTCATCACGAGTTTTTTTTACTGCTCAGCTGGCTGTATTGACTCTGTAACTGCAAATGCTGCCAATACATTTACCATATATTTCTGGCAAATTCATTTCAATAAACAATTTGAACTGAACTGTTTCATTATAAAGAATACATTTATTTACATTTCCCATCTTGGATTCATTGTTGGGCCAATTTCTTACAAAATGAGATTCAATTATTTCATATTTACGATAAGGACGATGTGATTATTTTGTTCCTTTGTTGTGTGGGGGTCAGAAGGGCTTTTGACTTCAACTTGTGTTGCAGGTTTGTACATCGTTCAAAATTCAGTGCAATACATGGTAAATCTGATGACCTCTGCAAGGCACAAGATTTAAATTGGTGCAGTAATCAGAAGATGAGAAGAGACCAAGGTGTGGCAATCTCTCACATCAACAATAAATAATAATTTCACTGCAACAAGAACCAGATGTGGAGATGGTCGAGTATTATTATATTTCAGCTTGAAGTGATGCTTTTCATCACTCATATTAACGGAATTCATTATCCAGATTTAAATAACGACAAAAAAAGTATATAATGTTGATTGTGACAGGCTGCTTAGTTGGCAAGTGATCTAAACCCATCTGTAAGCAGTTGGAGGGACGAAGTAGCTAAGTTTCCTGTACAAGTTTGACATAAAACATAGGATTCTCAGTTATTGGATTATATTAGTTCTTGGATAAACTATTTGTGTAGTTTAAGTTAGATTTGAGATACAACTTGAAAATAGACCCACTGAGTCCATGCCGACCATTGATCACCTGTTCACATAGTTATGTGTTATACCACTTTCTCATTCACTCCACAAACACTAGGGCCAGCTGCCCTGTAGTATTTGTGTTGCTTTTGAATGTTAGTTTTAAAAATGCCTCGGTCTTGATTTTTAAAACAAAAGTACTGGAACTACTCATCAGGTTGGGTAGCATCGGGGGAGGCAGTAACTGCTAACTTTTAATTTATGAAAGCATTTAGAATTGTTTAAAATTAGTCCTCAAGCAAGTTAATATGTTACTGGATTTAACGCATGGCTATAATGACTTAATCACACTGCCAAGTGTATGTCACTATGCACTAAATCCAACCAATCAACCCCTCCCTGCCGGTCCCCTCACTTCCCTCCAATTAACCCTGACATGGTTACTGCCTCCACAGATGCTACCCAACCTGGCACTATTTGTCTTGGGTTATCATAGGTGCAGGAGTAGGCCATTTGGCCCTTCGAGCCAGCACTGCCATTCAATGTGATCATGGCTGATCATCCCCAATCAGTACCCCGTTCCTGCCTTCTCCCCATATCCCCTCACCGCTATTTTTAAGAACCCTATCTAGCTCTCTCTTGAAAGCAACCAGAGAACCTGCCTCCACTGCCCTCTGAGGCAGAGAATTCCACAGACTCACAACTCTCTGTGAGAAAAAGTGTTTCCTCGTCTCTGTTCTAAATGACTTACTCCTTATTCTTAAATTGTAGCCCCTGGTTCTGGACTCCCCCAACATCGGGAACATGTTTCCAGCCTCTAGCATGTCCAAACCCTTAACAATCTTATATGTTTCAATGAGATATCCTCTCATCCTTCTAAACTCCAGAGTGTAAAAGCCCAGCTGCTCCATTCTCTCAGCATATGACAGTCCCGCCATCCCGGGAATTAACCTTGTAAACCTACGCTGCACTCTCTCAATAGCAAGAATGGCCTACCTCAAATTAGGGGACCAAAACTGCACACAATACTCCAGGTGTGGTCTCACTAGGGCTCTGTACAACTGCAGAAGGACCTCTTTGCTCCTATATTCAATTTCTCATGTTATATAGGCCAACATGCCATTTGTTTTCTTCACTGCCTGCTGTACCTGCATGCTTACTTTCAAGGACCCCCAGATCCTGTTGTACTTTCCCTTTTCCCAACTTGACGCCATTTAGATAGTATTCTGCTTTCCTGTTTTTGCTCCCAAAGTGGATAACCTCACATTTATCCGCATTAAACTTCATCTGCCATGCATCTGCCCACTCCCCCAACCTGTCCAAGTCACCCTACATTCTCATAGCATCCTCACAGTTCACACTGCCACCCAGCTTTATGTCATCTGCAAATTTGCTAATGTCACTTTGAATCCCTTCATCCAAATGACTGATGTATGTTGTAAATAGCTGCAGTCTCAGCACCGAGCCTTGCGGTACTCCACTAGTCACTGCTTGCTATTCTGAAAGGGACCCGTTAATCCCTACTCTTTGTTTCCTGTCTGCCAACCACTTCTTTATCCTTGTCAGCACTCTACCCCCAATACCATGTGCCCTAATTTTGCCCACTAATCTCCTATGTGGGACATTATCAAATGCTTTCTGAAAGTCCAGTTACACTACATCCACTGATCTCCCTAGTCCATTTTCCTAGTTACATCTTCAAAAAATTCCAGAAGATTAGTCAAGCATGATTTCCCCTTCATAAATCCATGCTGACTCGGACCAATCCTGTTACTGCTATCCAAATGTTCCGCTATTTCATCTTTTATAATTGACTCCAGCATCATTAAAACACTGGTTTGATGTCAACAAATTGTCTCTAGTATAGTATATGAGTGTTTTTTCTTTTCTTTTTCTTTTTTTCTTTTTGTATGGCTTTGTAAATACTTGATTAGTGTATAAATGTAAATAATTTGGTGTACATATAGCTGCTGGTGTACATATAGCACCCCCCCCCCCCCCCCCCAGACAACGCCTCCCTTCCTGACGAACTAAACCACTTCTATGCTCGATTTGACCGGGACAACAAAACTCCAGCCATCAAAGCTGCCCCACCCCCGATTGAACAACCCCTCAGTCTCTCCACCTCTGCTGTACAAGGTGCACTGAGCAAGGTGAATGAGCACAGAGCTGCCGGCCCCGATGGCATCCCCGGGCGTGTGCTCAGGGCATGTGCTGGACAACTATCCCCGGTCCTCACTGACATTTTCAATCTGTCACTGGCCCAGGGTGTTGTCCCCACTTGCCTCAAGACATCAACCATTGTGCCAGTGCCCAAACAATCAGCTTCAGGGAGTCTCAACGGCTTCCGCCCAGTGGCACTCACCCCTGTCATCGCAAAGTGCTTTGAGCGGCTGATCTTGGCTCACCTCAAAGCCAGCCTACCCCCCACACTGGACCCCCATCAGTTTGCCTACCGGACCAACAGGTCTACAGAGGACGCCATATCGGCGGCCCTACACTCTGCCCTGAACCACCTGGACAGCAATAACACCTACATCAGGTTGCTGTTCATTGTAGTAAATGCCTACTATTTTCTGTGTGCTTAAGCAAAGCAAGAATTTCATTATCCTATACAGGGACACATGACAATAAACTCACTTGAACTTGAACTTGATTTCAGCTCCGTCTTTAACACTGTCATCCCCGCTAGCTTGATCACCAAACTCAGCGGACTTGGCATCTCCACCTCCCTCTGCAACTGGACACTGGATTTCCTCACCAACAGACCACAGTCTGTTAGGGTCAACAACCTCACCTCCTCCACTATAACACAGTGTGTCGTCCCCATTTGCCTCAAGACCCACGTGCCACAGGGCTGTGTGCTCAGCCCTCTCCTCTACTCCCTCTTCACCCATGACTGCATCCCTAAGTATGGTTCCAACGCCATCATTAAATTTGCCGACGACACCACGGTGGTAGGGCTGATCAGTGACAACGACGAGTCAGCCTACAGGGAGGAGGTCCAGCACCTGGCAGCCTGGTGTGCCAACAATAACCTCGTCCTCAACTCCAAGAAGACGAAGGAAATTATTGTTGACTTCAGGAAGAACAGAGGGGGCAGACATACCCCCATCCATATAAACGGGACTGAGGTGGAGCGCGTCTCCAACTACAAATTCCTCGGGGTACACATATCGGAGGATCTGTCCTGGTCCCTCAATACCACCAAACTGATCAAAAAGGCGCAGCAGCGCCTTTACTTCCTGAGGAGGCTCAAGAAAGCTCACCTGTCCCCCCAGATCCTGACCCAACTTTTACCGCTGTTCCATCGAAAGCATCCTGACCACCTGCTTCACGGTATGGTACAGCAGTTGCACCGCAGCGGATAGGAAGGCACTACAACGGGTGTTGAAAACCGCTCAGCACATCATCGGTGCCCCGCTCCCTGCCATGGATGCCCTCCACCGAAAACGGTGTCTGAGACGGGCCGGGAAAATCATCAAGGACCCCTCTCACCCTAACCATGGACTGTTTGCCCTCCTCCCATCAGGGAGGCCGTACAGGAGCCTCAGGTCTCGAACTAGCAGGATGAGGAACAGCTTTTTCAACAACACACTTACATTGCTGAACTCGGAGTCCCGTCGCTAGATATCTTTGGTCTCTCCATCCACATTGTTAACCAGTACTCTTCTTACTCTAATGTATGCTTGTTCTGTACTTTTTTTAAAAATTCCTATCTTGCACTATGACTATGACCAGATGCTAAACTGCATTTTGTTGTACCTATACTTGTATCTGTGCAATGACAATAAAGTTGAATTGAATTGAATAAGGGGTGGGAATTAATAAGCTTTGGCTTCTTCCTGCTCCTTTTCGGACACATACGATTTCATTTATTTATAGATATTGTTTATGACACTTTATAAATATTCTTGTTTTGTTTTTTGTATGCTGTTTCACACTTGCTTTTTATTCTTTTATTCTGTTCGAAATAAATAATAAAATAAATAAATAAATAAGTAAACCTTCCCCACCACCGATGTCAGGCTAACTGGTCTATAATTCCCTGTTTTCTCTCTCCCACCTTTCTTAAAAAGTGGGATAACATTAGCTACTCTCCAATCCACATGAACTGATTCTGAGTCTATAGAACATCGGAAAATTATCACCAATGCATCCACGATTTCTCGAGCCACTTCCTTAAGTACCCTGGGATGCAGACCATCAGGCCCTGGAGATTTATCAGCCTTCAGTCCCATCAGTCTATCCAACACCATTTCCTGCCATCCCAGGAATTAACCTTGTGAACCTACACTACTCCCTCAATAGCAATAATGTCCTTCCTCAAAATTGCACACAATACTACAGGTGCGGTCTCACCAGGCCTTGTACAACTGTAGTAGGACCTCCTTACTCCAAATCTCAAATACTCTCGCAATGAAGGCCAACATGCCATTAGCTTTCTTCACTGCCTGCGACTACCTGCATGCTTACTTTCAGTGAGTGATGTACAAGGACACCCAGGTCTCGTTGCACCTCCCATTTTCCTAATCTGACACCATTCAGATAATAATCTGCCTTCCTGTTCTTGCCACCAAAGTGGATAACCTCACATTTATCCACATTATACTGCATCTGCGCACTCACCCAACCTATCCACCCTGCAGCCTCATAGCATCCACGTCCTAGCTCACACTGCCACCCAGCTTTGCATCATCTGCAAACTTGGAGATGTCACATTTAATTCCCTCGTTTAAATCGTTAATATATATTGGAAATAACTGGGGTTCCAGTACCAAGCACTGCCTGCCATTCTGAAAAGGACCCATTAATCCTACTCTTTGCTTCCTATCTGCCAACCAGTTCTTTATCCATGTCAATACCCTACCCCCAATACCATGTACTCTAATTTTGCATACTAATCTCTTGTGTGGGACCTTGTCAAAGGCTTTTCCTTCTTCAGACTGAGACCTTTCGTCAGACTGAGTCAGGGGAATGAAGGGAGAAGAGATATAGACGGTACTAAGGACAAATGAATGGAAGATATGCCTATATCTCCCGTTTCCCTTTCCCTTGACTGTCAGTCTGAAGAATGGTCTCATTTAACTGTTCTGCCATTTCCTTGTTTCCATTATTAATTCACCTGTCTCTAATTGTAAAGGACATACATTTGTCTTCACTAATCTTTTCCTTTTTATATATCAAAATAAGCTTTTACGGTCAGTTTTTATATTCCCTGCAAGCTTTCTTTCGTGTTCAACCCCCCTCTCTCTCTCTCTCTCTCTCTCTCTCTCTCTCTCTCTCTCTCTCTCTCTCTCTCTCTCTCTCTCTCTCTCTCTCTCTCTCTTAATTAACCCCTTTGTCCTCTGTTGAGTTCTAAATTTCTCCCAGTCCTCCGATTTACTGCTTCCTCTGGCCAATTTATATGCCTCTTCCTTGGCTTTAACACTATCCTTGATTTCCCTCATTAGCCACGGTTGCGTTTATGTAATGATAATATGCTGGTCTAAGCAGATGCAAATACCATCCCTTGTCCTGATGTTATTCTCATCATCAAAATCACTTCAAGACACAACCCCAACCTAGGGAGAGGAAGATTGGAGGGCATATTTTCACTGCACTAGATACACTAGGCCAATAACCAGATCTTTGGGGCATCTTCTATCCACCAATAGCTGCACTGAAACTGCCAGGCATTATTCTCCCATCTCTATGCTGAATAAATTTAATGCATTCTGTTGCAATTAATGGCGCCTATTGAAATTTGTGTCCTGACTTTATTTCCATTATGGGTGGGATGGGCAATTATTGGTGCCTAGACTGCTGAGCAGAGATGACAAGTCTGTGACAAAAAGAGAGATCGGAAGTGTGTTTTTTCATGAACTGTTTCTATCTTGTAATTAAAAGATCCATTAGATTAAGTCATCAGAACAAGATAAAACAGCAACGTTATGCAGGTGAAGTGAATAGATATTCTTTAACAATGCTTGCAAACCTCAAACCTTTTACTCCATTCTTAAGATATGTTATTTTGGCTTCCAATATCTGGCTGGTTTCCCAGAACTGAATTGCTGAGTGATCCTAATAAGGGGCCATGTGCACTAACATAGTCCACATAAATAATTTAACATTTCTTCAGATCCAATCTGGCTTGTTACATATTTTTTAATGTATACTATTTGACAGAAGACATTAGTGTGAATAACTAATAATTCCTCATTTATTCTCGTGCCAAATCTTATTTACTTCAAATCCTCAGTGGAATGACCAAGTACCACTTGAACTTGCTTTCTCCAGTGGAACTGTGTCTGGGGATCATGTTCACAAAATGAGGTAGGAGCCGATTCTGCCTAGATGGGTAGGTTTCTGTGGAGGGAAGCACAAAAGCACCTCAGTATAAGAATGTGAAAGGACTACAGGGTGATCTGGATTTCTTGTTACAGATATATTACTAACAGGAATAGATTGACACAATGCAGTATACTTATGGGCTTGTCCCACTTAGGTGATCTTTCAGCGGACTATCGCCGACTATCAAATTGCCTGCAGTCGCCTGAAAAACTGGCAGCATGGAACACACACACCCACACCCACACACACCCACACCCACACACACACACACACACACCCACATACCCACACACACACACACCCACACACACACACACACACACACACACACACACACACACACACACACACACACACCAAAAAAAATTACTGGCCGGTTATCCTTGGTTCTGAAAACTGCTGCTTACCTTTTTTCCCCCCAATGAGCCAATGAAATTCACCGGTCAACACCGGCTACAACCTACAAGAACCTCCGAGAACATTCGACCTCCTGGCAACCCATTAGGACCTCCTGGCGACCCACCTACTACTTGAGAATTATTTTGCTACTCTCCATGGCGGCTTCATTCTAGTCGTCGCTAATTTTTCAACATGTTGAAAAATTCACGCCGACCATAATGAGGCCGCGACTAGTTCCCAGAATGCGGGAACGCCTCACAACCATGATGGAGACTCCCCGGCAACCACCCGCGAACATGTGGCGACCATGTGTCGTCTGCATAGTCTCCTGCAGTCGCCTAAAAAGTGGCCTAAGTGGCTCAGGTACATTAAAGGTTTAGCAGCTGGTAAATCTCTTGAAAAATAATTTGCAAGTGCAGAGCAGAAAAATGGGTCCACTAATGTTAAATTTCCACACGAGTGTGCCACTTTACTTCTTCCCTTCTGTGCAACCCTGATCGATCTTCCAGGCGATTGTTGAGCCCTTCAGTTATCTTGTCAAGTATTGATTGTCCTGGAGATTTCTACATTGTCCCTGGATTAATTTACGTAAGGTTTTTCCTATTGGCCTCTTATTTTTGTGCAGTGTTAGAGATGCACAAAGGTTGCATCATGTCTGAATTTGCATGCTGGATTGGCCAATCGGGTTTTCTTTATTTTAAGAACATAAAGTAGAAATATGAGTCATATGGTCACTCGGGTCATCTCTGCTCTTCATTGAAATCAGAGCTGAACCCAGTGTCCTGCCTCCTGAATATTTCTTCTGATTCTCCCCATTTCCAAAATTGCCTCTATCGCAGCCTTGAATATTCATAGGTACACAAAAAAGCTGGAGAAACTCAGCGGGTGCAGCAGCATCTATGGAGTGAAGGAAATAGGCAAAGTTTCGGGCCCAAACCCTTCTTCAGACTGATCGGGGGTGGGGGGGGCGGGGAGAAGAAAGGAAAAAGGAGGAGGAGCCCAAAGGCTGGGGGATGGGAGGAGACAGCAGGATGGCTAAGGAAGGGGAGGAGACAGCAAGGACTAACAAAATTGGGAGAATTCGATGTTCATGCCCCCAGGATGCAGACTCCCCAAGCGGAATATGAGGTGCTGTTCCTCCAATTTCCGGTGTTGCTCGCTCTGGCCATAGAGGAGACCCAGGACAGAGAGGTCGGATTGGGAATGGGAGGGGGAGTTGAAGTGCTGAGCCACCGGGAAGTTAGGTTGGTTATTGCGGACCGAGCGGAGGTGTTCGGCGAAACGATCGCCCAACCTCCGCTTGCTCTCACCGATGTAAATCAGCTGACATCTAGAGCAGCGGATGCAGTAGATGAGGTTGGAGGAGATGCAGGTAAACCTCTATCGCACCTGGAACGACTGCTTGGGTCCTTGAATGGAGTCGAGGGGGGAGGTAAAGGGACAAGTGTTGCATCTCTTGCGGCTGCAAGGGAAAGTGCCCAGGGAGGGGGTGGTACGGGAGGGAAGGGAAGAATTGACAAGGGAGTTATGGAGGGAGCGGTCTTTGCGGAAGGCAGATATGGGGGGAGATGGGAAGATGTGGCGAGTAGTGGGGTCACGTTGGAGGTGGCGAAACTGACGGAGGACTACTTGTTGTATGTGACGGCTGGTGGGGTGGAAGGTGAGGACTAGGGGGACTCTGCCCTTGTTGCGAGTGGGGGGATGGGGAGAGAGAGCAGTGTTGCGGGGTATGGAAGAGACCCTGGTGCGAGCCTCATCTGGAGAGCTGGTCCTCTCCCATATTAAATCCAGCATCCCTGCCTCACTGGACTCCCATCAATTTGCATACAGGGCAAATAGATCGACAGAGGATGCCATCTCTCTGGCCCTTCACACTGTCCTGACTCACCTGGACAGACAGGGCACATATGTGAGGATGCTCTTCATTGACTATAGCTCTGCATTCAATACGGTCATCCCCACCAAGCTCACCACCAAACTCCACCAGCTAGGCCTCAGCTCACCGATATGCGCTTGGATCCTGAACTTTCTCACGGAGCGACCGCAGGCAGTGAGACTGGGCCCGCACCTGTCCTCCACCATCACCCTGAGCACCGGCACACCACAGGGTTGTGTACTAAGCCCCATGCTCTACTCCCTCTTCACTCACGACTGTGTCCCTGCATTCGACACCAACACCATCGTGAAGTTTGCAGACGACACAACAGTGATTGGGCTGATCACCAACGGTGATGAAACAAAATACAGAGCGGAGGTGCAGAACCTGGCGGACTGGTGCGCCAATAACAACTTGGCACTAAACACCTCCAAGACCAAGGAGCTGATTATTGACTTCAGGAGGTCCCATTCTGGAGAATACGCCCCAATCTCCATTTATGGGGAAAGTGTGGAGAGAGTGTCCAGCTTTAAGTTTCTGGGCACTCACATTTCAGAAGACCTCACATGGTCCACAAACACCGCCGCGCTG
Source organism: Amblyraja radiata (assembly GCF_010909765.2). Lineage (NCBI taxonomy): Eukaryota > Metazoa > Chordata > Chondrichthyes > Rajiformes > Rajidae > Amblyraja > Amblyraja radiata. Next base: position 8,105,668 of record NC_045959.1, on the reverse strand, counting down.
GTCAAGAAGGCACAGCAACGACTGTTCTTCCTGAGGACATTAAAAAAGACTGGTCTGCCCCAACAGCTGCTGACAACGTTCTACCGCTGCACCACAGAGAGCATACTAACGTATGGCATCTCTGTGTGGTATCTCAGCTGCACGGAGGCGGAGAGGAGAGCTCTTCAGCGCGTCGTCAACAGAGCGCAGAGGATCATCGGGACAGAGCTACCAGCCTTGGAGGGCATCTACCACACGCGGTGCCTCAGGTAGGCCCTCAGCATCCATTAGGACTCATCACACCCCTGCCACGGTCTGTTCCAACTACTTCCCTCCGGCAGACGTTACAAGGCCTTCTACGCCCGAACCTCCAGACTCAGGAACAGTTTCATCCCAAGAGCTATAGCGGCTCTGAACCGGCCCTAATGAGTGCCCCCCCACCCACCCCCTTTGGACAGTCTCCCTCAGATGGTCACGTCAATCAATTCAGCTTGTTTATTTATGTATTGTATTTATTTACCTTTCTTGTACATCAGTGGAGCTGCACACTAAATCTCGTTGCACTGACGTGCAATGACAATAAAAGATATATTATTATATTATTATTATCTATGGTGGAGGAGGGGAACCCCCGTTCCCTGAAGAATGAGGACATTTCAGATGCCCTGGTGTGGAACGCCTCATCCGTGGAGCAGATGCGGCGTAGACGGAGGAATTGGGAGTTGGGGATAGAGTCCTTACAGGAAGCAGGGTGGGAAGAAGTGTAGTCCAGATAGCCATGGGAGTCAGTGGGTTTATAGTGTATGTCGGTCAGAAGTCTATCATCTGCAATGGAGATAGTGACGTCAAGGAATGGTAGCCCTCGGGCTCTTCCTCGACCAGAGAAGCAACCTATACCCGCGACTGACACTCTCCTCCGCTTAGCTGAGCTGGTCCTTACCCTCAATAACTTCACGTTTGACTCCTCCCATTTCCTCCAAATACAAGTCGTAGCTATGGGCACACGCATGGGCACCAGCTATGCCTGCCACTTTGTCGGTTACGTCGAGCAATCCTTGTTCAATACGTACCAGAGCCCCATCCCCGACTGGTTCTGCAGAGAGTAGTGCGTTCGGCCGAACGCACTTTGGGAACTTCACTCGCCCCCCTGCAGGAACTATACATCAGGAGGTGCAACTCCATATAGCCATATAACCATATAACAATTACAGCACGGAAACAGGCCATCTCGACCCTCCTAGTCCGTGCCGAACACGTATTCTCCCCTAGTCCCATCTACCTGCGCTCAGACCATAACCCTCCATTCCTTTCCCGTCCATATAACTATCCAATTTATTTTTAAATGATAAAAACGAACCTGCCTCCACCACCTTCACTGGAAGCTCATTCCACACAGCCACCACTCTCTGAGTAAAGAAGTTCCACCTCATGTTACCCCTAAACTTCTGTCCCTTAATTCTCAAGTCATGTCCCCTTGTTTGAATCTTCCCTACTCTCAGTGGGAAAAGCTTATCCACGTCAACTCTGTCTATCCCTCTCATCAATTTAAAGACCTCTATCAAGTCCCCCTTAACCTTCTGTGCTCCAAAGAATAAAGCCCTAACTTGTTCAACCTTTCTCTGTAACTTAGTTGCTGAAACCCAGGCAACATTCTAGTAAATCTCCTCTGTACTCTCTCTATTTTGTTGACATCCTTCCTATAATTAGGCGACCAAAATTGTACACCATACTCCAGAATTGGCCTCACCAATGCCTTGTACAATTTTAACATTACATCCCAACTTCTATACTCAATGCTCTGATTTATAAAGGCCAGCACACCAAAAGCTTTCTTTACCACCCTATCTACATGAGATTCCACTTTCAGGGAACTGTGCACAGTTATTCCCAGATCCCTCTGTTCACCTGCATTCTTCAATTCCCTACCATTTGGTTGACTTCAGGAGGGCGGGAAAACAACACCAGACACCTCTGCACACCGATGGAGCTGATGTGGAAAGGGTCAGCAGCGTGAAGTTCCTAGGACTCCACCTGTCGGATGACCTGACGTCCACGACCAACACCACAGCACTGGTCAAGAGAGCCCAGCAGCGACTACACCCTATCCGAAGACTACGGAAAGCAGGTCTCCCCACTACACACCTACGAACCTTTTATAGGGGGACAATCGAGAGCACATTAACCTACGGCATCACTTCCTGGTTCGGGAGCTGCAAGGCGTACGAACGGCACCAACTAGACAGGATTGTGAAGACCGCCAGCAGGATTATTGGTGCTCCACTCCCTTTCCTACTGAACATATACAGGAAGAGATGTGCCAGCAGAGCCTTCTCCATCATCAAAGCCCCCTACCACCCATCGCATCACATATTCTCCATCCTGCCATCTGGGAAGAGGTACAGGAGCATTAGCTGCAAAACCAGCAGGATGCTCCTCAGCTTCTTCCCGCAGGCTATAAGACTGATAAATGGACTTTGCCCCCTGCCAAAGTATCGCGCACCAACCACCAACCTGGACACACTGCAGCAGAGCCACTGTCGTGCCGCTGCCGATCGGAACGCCTGTTGATGTTTAGTAGAGAGTAGAGCGTTTAATTTGTTCATGATATATGTATTTTTATTTCTATTTATTTTTACTGCACACTGAATGGACACTGGTTGAGCAACGTTTTTTCGTTTCCTCTGGGTATGTGAGTACTCAGGAAAATGACAATAAAGATATACTTGATACTTGATACTTGATATACCATGTACGTCCTATTTTGATTTGTCCTGCCAAGATGTAGCACCTCACACTTATCAGCATTAAACTCCATCTGCCATCTTTAAGCCCACTCTTCCAATTGGCATAAATCTCTCTGTAGACTTTGAAAATCTACTTCATTATCCACAACCCCACCTATCTTAGTATCATCTGCATACTTACTAATCCAATTTACCACACCATCATCCAGATCATTGATGCACATGACAAACAACAGTGGACCCAACACAGATCCCTGTGGCACCCCACTAGTCACTGGCCTCCAACCTGAAAAACAACCATCCACCATTACTCTCTGGCATCTCCCATTCAGCCACTGTTGAATCCATCTTGCTACTCCACCATTAATACCCAAGAATTGAACCTTCTTAACCAACCTTCCGTGAGGAACCTTGTCAAAGGCCTTACTGAAGTCCATATATACAACATCCACTGCTTTACCCTCATCAATTTCCCGAGTAACCTCTTCAAAAAATTCAAGAAGATTAGTCAAACATGACCTTCCAGGCACAAATCCATGTTGACTGTTCCTAATCAGACCCTGTTTATCCAGATGCTTATATATATTATCTCTAAGTATCCTTTCCATTAATTTGCCCACCACTGACGTCAAACTAACAGGTCTATAATTGCTAGGTTTACTCTTAGACCCCTTTTAAAACAATGGAACAACATGCGCAGTATGCCAATCCACCGGCACTATTCCGTTTCTAAAGACATTTGAAATATTTCTGTCATAGCCCCTGCTATTTCTACACTAACTTCCCTCAATGTCCTAGGGAATATCCTGTCCGGACCTGGAGACTTATCCACTTTTATATTTCTCAAAAGTGTCATTACTTCCTCTTCTTTGAATCTCATAGTTTCCATAGCTACTCTACTTGTTTCCCTTACCTCACATAATTCAATATCCTTCTCCTTGGTGAATACCGAAGAAAATAAATTGTTCAATATCTCCCCCATCTCTTTTGGCTCTGCAGATAGCTGTCCACTCTGACTCTCTAATGGACCAATTTTCTTTCTTTTTTTTTTCTTTTTTTTTTTCAGAGCCAATAAAATCATAGGAGACCCCTTCCACCCCTGCAACGGACTGTTCCAGCTGCTACGGTCAGGCAAACGCCTCCATTGCCATGCTGTGAGAACGGAGAGGTTGAGAAGAAGCTTCTTCCCAGAGGCTATTAGGACTGTAAACTCCATCTCACCAGGGACTAACCTTTTACTGTACCACTCTACTGCTTTTGTTTTAAATTGCTGTTTTTTTCCCTTTTTCCTTCCGCCTACAATATTTAATATGAAAAAGAACATGTGATTCCGTTCCATTCTGTTTGTAGTTTGTTTGTTTGTCTTTTTGCACAAAGTCCGCGAGCATTGCCACTTTTCATTTCACTGCACATCTCGTATGTGTATGTGACGATTAAACTTGACTTGACTAGACTTGACTTAACCTTCCTGTTCATCGCGGTGTGTCTGCATCACCTTGGCTTTGAACCATGTGAATTTCAGACAGCGCTCCCCCGCTTTCCCTGGCCCCCATCTTTGCGATGTGTGTGTTTCACTCTTCCGGTTTCACTTTCCGGTTTTTCAGCAAATGCCGCGAGATTGACTCGTCGGCAGTATGCTGAAAAATAGCGTAAGTGAGACGGGCACTTTAGCCCTCATCCCGTGTAGGATTTTTCTACCTTTTTGAGGTAATCTCTTATTCTTCTAATTTTCCAGTGAAAGTGATCTTAAACTAGTCTTAATCTCTCTCAATCTGTCAAATTACACCAGGTTAGGTGTGGCCTCAATCTGGCAATGGAGGAGGCCCAAGACAGAAAGGTCGGCATGGGAATGGGAATGGGAAGGGAGATTAAAATGGATAACAACCGGGAGAACGTAGGGCTTGGTGGACTGAGTGTAAGTGTTCGGCAAAATGATTGGCGAGTCTACGCTTGGTCTCACCGATACATTGGAAGTGACATTGGGAATCAGAGATGTAAAACTTGTACCTTGTGCTTCTTCGCTCACCTCCATCCTAGGACCCCAGCAGTCCTTCCAGTTGAGACAGGTTCATGTCCACCTCGTCTAACCTCATCTACTGCATCCTGAGTTGCCAATTTGGTCTCCAAAGTAATACGAAACATCGCATATCCATGTTCTCCTAAGATGCTACATGACCTGCTGAGGTGCTCCAGCTTCTGCAGTTCCTTGTCTACATTCCACAACCCAGTAGTCAATCCGGTTGTTGGAGAGAATTGTGTATTTGACCCGAATCGGGCAGCACACAAAGACCATGTTGTAGAGCTGTGGTTTCTCGAACAAGTCAGGTTATTCAAGGCCTTAAGGGCCTGTCCCACATGCCGGCATCATTGACTGATGTATCAGGTCACTGAAAAAGTCGCGGCGTGATGATGTATCGACGCACAGTGTTTCCTCAAGTGCAACACATTTTTTTTGTTGCAGCTGGATTTTGAAATGTTCAAACTCTTTTGGCGACCCTGATATGACGCGGGCAGTCGCCGAAAAAATCGCCGAGGGCCAGGCCCTTTAACAATATATACTGGGATAAGCTTGGGGAGAATCCAAAATGTTTCAAAGATTCACAGCACCCACTGCCTCTTGTATTGTGTTTCAATGGTTCCAGGCAGATTTTTACATTTTTTAAATAATACATGTTATCATAGTTTCTTTGTGGTCCTTAATCTTTGTTTTCTCTGTCACCTTCAACTTTCTGTTTCATCTTAACTAATTAAAAACCCATTGTCTGACAAATGGGTGACAGAGCACCCTTCTTATCTCACGATTAGTTTTTATTGTCCTTGGCCTGGCTCTCAACATTCTATGTTTATCTCTACTCTAACTGGCTGCACCTTGTGATCTAAACACCTCCTAAACCTATCTATTGCCTCACCTTGCAAGACTTTCAAGAGTCGTACTGAGTGCAAACATGCCCTTCAGCCCAACTAGCACACACCAGCCAATATGCCCCATCTACACTCGTCTCACCCGTCCGCTCATGACCCATAACCCTCTAAACCAATCCTATCCATGTACTTGTTCAAATGTCTCTTGAATGTACCTGTCTCAATTATCTCCATTGGCAGCTCGTTCCATACACCCTTGGGTTCCTATTAAATCTTTTCCCCCCCTCACCTTAAACTTACATCCTCTTATTCTTAATTCCTTTGCTCTGGGCGAAAGAAACTGCATTTACCTTCACTATGTTGGCCTCTTTTCCATTCGTGCTTTCCCAGTATGTACACTCTTGGGTTAATTACAGTACTAAATTGCCCAATATATTTAATGTTTCCAGAATTTCCTACATCATTGGTAAATCTGCATTTAATTGACCTCAAGACTAATGTTTTCTTCTTCCGGTACTCAAATCGGAACTGTACACAGTATCCCAATGAAATTATCATCAAAACCCCGCATAGATGTGGCTATGTTTTGTACTTTAGGCCAGCAAACTATTTGCTCTGCTAATTACTTCCACATTGCCTTTCTGTATCTCATGGTCTGGAACAAGAAATCCTTCCATGTACCAACTAGCTTCTCACTGTTGCATCTTGTTCTTCTATACTTCCCACCAGAATGCGTAACCTCATGTTTTCAAATATTCTATTCCATCTACAACCTTCTTGTCCGATCCATTAACCATCTGTCTCATTATGTGGACTCTTCATAGTTTACTTTTCTAACCATTTCCGTATCACCTGCACATTTGCATTCATCATATTCTGACATTTTGTTGATAACAAAGTAATGATATCTGTAGCACTTGCTACTATGAGTTTGTCCAAAATGTGAAAATTGACATTTAATATTTCCCGTTGTTTGCTGTCCTTAACCAATCTCTATTCATATTCTTATGTTACCAACAACTCCACGAAATATCTTACATTATCATTTCTATAATTAATTTGTGTTCTGAATTAATAAAGGATCTTTGACAGGGCCGCTAGGTGAATTATTTAACATGACGATACTAGTTTATCAATAAGATGTGTTTTTCTTTTGTGCAGCAATTCCTTATTTTCCCCGCACTTGTGTAAAAGTTACCAAATTCATAAGTCAAATCCCAACGTGACTCAGTGGTGGAGTTGTGATTGTATTGCTGCTTGCTGCTTGGATTTGACTCCATAGAGCTTTAAAAGTATTATGTATAAATATAGGAACATGAAAGACAAGCAAAGGACTGCAGATCCATCTAAACTGCCCCTTATAATTGCTTAATACATTATTCATTCCCAGGAAGCCATCTGAGAAAAGTGAAAGCACAGATGTTTGAAATGAACAGGTCAGATTTATTCTGAAGGCAACTTCCTCAGAAAAAGGTGATCCCTACCCCACTCAAAAGATGCTCCAATTCTTGTAAAAGAATACAGTGAAGTAACGTACACCATGCAAGCTGGTAACTTGCTTCAATGGTCCAGCGAAATAATATAACCGTTTATGGCAATAGTGTTTACATTAATGAGGGTTAAGCATAAAGATTTAGTTTGGAGATACAGCGCGGAAACAGGCCATTAGACCTACCGAGTCCGTACCGACCATCGTTCCTCACACACTAACGCTGTCCTACACACACCAGTGTGGGAGGAAACCGAAGATCTCTGAGAAAACCCACCCCGGTCACGGGGAGAATGTACAAACTCCATACAGACAGCACTCGTAGTCAGATTCAAACCCTGGTCTCAAGAGCTGGAAGGCAGCAACTCTACCGCTGCGCCACTAGGCCGCCAGGGTTGACAAGGGCAAGGCTGTATACGTTGCTATTTGGACTTATGCAGGGGCTTTGATAAGATTCCACGTGGTAGGCTGCTCCGGCATCATGTAGGATGCAAGAAGAACTAGCTAACTGGATGCAGAATTGGCTTCATGGAAGGAAGCAGAGGGTGATGGTGGTGGAAGGCTGTTTTTTTCAGACTGGAGATGTTTGGCTAATGGTGTGCCTGGGGCATTGGTGGTGGACCCGTAACTATTTGTGGTTTACATCAATGATTTGAATGAGACTGTACACAGCAGAGAGCCAGAAAGTCATACAGCATGGAAACAGACCCTTAGGCCCAACTTGCGCATGCATACCCACCAAGATGCCCAAACCACACTGGTCTCACTTTCCCAAGTTTGACCAATGTCCCTCTAAACCTTTCCTATCCATCTACCTGACCAAATGTCTTTTAAATGTTGTTATATAATCTGAATCAACCAGCTGGTAACTCGTTCCATACACCGACAACCTTTTCAAGTGAGGAAGAGATTTACACTCTCTGTCTCCGAACAGGTCTACTACCATTAGGTGCTCTCAATGTGAGAGATGTTTTCAATGTGACAACTTAGATAAACAGGATACTGTTTTGTGGGCACCCATGTTCTTTGACCATCTTGAGTTTCCAGTCGAATGTCACTTCAACTCCCCTTCCCACTGTCATCGGTCTTCTCTACTGTTACAATGAGACCAAACAGACACTATAGGAACATCTCATGTTCTGCTTGTGCAACCTACAACTCAATGGTACGAACATTGAATTTCCAGTTTCAGGTAACCCACCCCCCCCCCCCCCCCCCCCGTTTCTTTCCCGCTCCAACAGTCCACCCATGGTCTTCCTCCCTTTGTTCACCTTTTCAAACCTTGCCTCACCCCCCCCCCCCCCCGCAACCCTTGCTACCAAGGTGTGTTAACCTTCACTACCTGATTTTCATCTGCTCATCATCTACATACCTATTCCACCTACATTTCTGCTCCCATGGTTCACCTTTCTTATCCCCTCCCCTACCTGGTTGTATCTGCCTCCCTTTCCTGGTTCTACCTATCACCTTCCAGTCTCTGCCTCAACATTCCCCCATCCGTCTCCCCTACATGGCTCTAAATACCCCTCACCTTCACTCCCATTCTCCTGGTTCCATCGGTAGACAAAATTGCTGGAGAAACTCAGCGGGTGCGGCAGCATCTATGGAGCGACGGAAATAGGCAACGTTTCGGGCCGAAACCCTTCTTCAGACCCTTCTTGGAATTAATGTAATCACTATTGCCATAAACCATTCTTCAGAAATAGTTTCGGCCTGAAACGTTGCCTATTTCCTTCGCTCCATAGATGCTGCCACACCCGCTGAGTTTCTCCAGCAATTTTGTCCTCCTTTGATTCTACAGCATCCGCAGTTCCTCTTGAACACTCCTGGTTCCATCTGTCATCTACCAGCATTGTTTCACCCTTCTCTTTCACCTCTTTACACTCCTTAATTTTCCTCTTCACCCACTCCTGCTCCAAGGCTTTAATTTTAAATATGGACCATTCCTTTCTCAACACTGAGTTCCTCCAGATTCTGGTATCAATAGTCTCTTGTTGCACTTCTTGGAAAAGTCAGTGTCAGCTTCAGTCAAGGACTGGAAGGTTAGGTTAATTATTGTCATGTATACCATGGTTCAGTGAAAAGTTTTGTTTTGCTTGCTATTCAATCAAATCGGATAAGACCTTGTATAAATACAACCAAGCCAAATCCATGGATGAGGAATAGAGTGAAGGAAAGATGCAGAATAGAAAGATAGAAAATAGGTGCACGAGTTGAGGTACAGGTGCCCTTCAATCCAGTGCAGCCATTCAATATGATCATGGCTGATCATCCAAAATCAGTACCCCATTCCTGCTTCCTCACCATACCCCTCTATTCCGTTAGCCCAAAGAGCTATATCTAACTCTCTCTTGAAAACATCCAGTGAATTGGCCTCCACTGATTTCTGTGGCAGAATTCCACAGATTCACAACTCTCTGGGTGAATGCTAGATTTACAGGTTGAGAAGATATTTAAAAGAGTAGGGGGTTAGTGATAGATTCTGCTCTGGGACCAACAAACAAAGAGTCACCATGTTTTGGCACCATCATTCTTTCAGGAATCAGGAATGTACTTTGTGACATAGACTGAAAGCAGCAGCTTTGGACTTACCCATATTTAAATTGAGGAAATGTGTGGTCTTGTAGCAATGAATGTTATACATAAATATGAAAACTCAAAAGTGGCAAAGAGGTCAGTAGTTGTAAGAAGATCATAATATGGTGAAGTTGGGTATTGTCAGGTTTGCTTGTGAAAGGATGCATTTACAAGAGATGTCAAATGGAGAGAACTGGCGGACTGTGGTGGTAAGTGTTTGAAAGGGAAATTCACTGGAGCTTCCAGATGATCAGGAATAGAGAGTAGACACAAAATGCTGGAGTAACTCAGGGGGACAGGCACATCTCTGGTGAGAAGAAATGGGTGGTATTTGGGACCCTTTTTGAGTGATTTTAGTAGTGGAGAGAAAGCTGGAAAAGAAGTGAGGGCGGGGCAAGTTGAGGGGGATATCATTAGCAGATGAGGGGATGAAGATGAAGAGGAGACTAAAGGGTATCAGATAAAGAGAGAAGCGGAGTGAAATAAAGAGCCAGAGAGAGGAATATAGGTGGAAGGGGATGTGAGGAAAGAGGGCCAGGATAGTGGGAGAAGTGGATGTGGGACACAGGAAAGAGAAGTGAAGGAGGAATGTTACTTAAAAGTTTAGAATCCCATGTTCATACTGTTGGGTTTTCACACGTCCTCACTCTAGCAATGGAGGAAGCCCTGCGCAAAGGTCGAAATGGGAATGGGAAAGGGAGTTAAAATGATTAGCAACCGAGAAATCTAGAAAGTCTTGGTGGACTAAGCACAAGTGTTCAGTGAAATGTTCGCCTTATCTATGGTTGGTTGTGCCAATATAAAGGAGGCCACATCGGGGGCAAGGAGTGCAGTCAAAGTAGGTAGAGAGGTAGACATGACCCTCCATCTCACATAGAAGGGCTGCTGGGGTCCCTCGATGGATGTGAGCAGGGTGGTGTAGAGACTGGTCTTACATCTCCTGTGGTTTCAGGGGATAATACCTGGGAAGGGGGCAGTTTGGGCTTTAAGGAATGAGTGAACCACAGATTTGCAAAGGGAGCCGTCTCTGCGGAAAGCCGTAAGGGGTGAGGATGGGTAGATGTAACTGGTGGTAGGATCATGTAGAATTAGTGAACATGGTTAAAAAGGATACAAATAAATAAATAGGTGGAATAGCATGATTTGGTGAACTATGTAGAAAACTGCAGGTAAGTGTAGGAGGATGAGGATTGGTTCAGCACATTCATGGCCACAAACTATAACATGTTTCACTTGGAAAAGGGATATTTTAATTGTGAAGGTAAAGATCTAATTGAAGAGCACAAATGCAGGGTCACTGAAACAGCTAATATGGTTTTTGGAAGCAACAATACATTCAATACTTTTGAAGAGATTGGAGTTTGTCCTTGGCATTAGAAAAACATATTAGATAACCTGAGCATGAAATACACAATCTCGATGTAATGTCTTTCAATCTATAGTCCAAATGGAGCCAGCTCAATAACCTGGCTCTCAACACCAGCAAAACCAAGGAACTGATTGTGGACTTTGGAAGGGGTAGGATGGGGACTCACAGTCCCGTTTATATCAACGGGTCAATGGTGGAAAGGGTCAAGAGCTCCAAATTCCTGGGCCTGCATATTTCCGAAGATTTCTCCTGGTCCCAGAACACTGATGCAATTATTAAGAAAGCACATCAGCGCCTCTACTTCCTGAAAAGATTACGGAGAGTGTGTTTGTCAAGGAGGACTCTCTCGAACTTCTACAGGTGCACAGTAGAGAGCATGCTGATTGGTTGCATCATGGCTTGGTTCGGCAACCTGAGCGTCCAGGAGCGGAAAAGGCTGCGAAAAGTTGTAAACACTGCCCAGTCCATCATCGGCTCTGACCTCCCGACCACCGAGGGGATCTATCGCAGTCGGTGCCTTAAAAAGTCTGGCAGCATCATTAAGGACCCACAACATCCTGGCCACTCACTCATCTCTCCGCTGCCATCAGGTAGAAGGTACAGGAGCCTGAAATCTGCAACATCCAGGTTCAGGAATAGCTTCTTCTCCACAGCCATCAGACTATTAAACACAACTTCAAACAAACTATGAATTATAACAGCCTATTGCACTTTATCTGTTTATTTATGTGTATATATATATATTCTATGTATATGGACACAATTATCTGATCTGTATTTATGCCGACAATATTCTGTTGTGCTGCAGCAAGCAAGAATTTCATTGTCCTATCTGGAACACATGATAATAAACTCTCTTGACTTGACTTGACTTGACTTGACTTGACTTGACTTGACTTGAGCTTCCAATTCGAGGGGCTGGTATTCCTTAAAGTTATTTCATTGAAATAGTGGCCCACATAACATAAAGTTTTAACTAATCACCTTGTTCACGTGTGAAGATACTCCACAGATGCACTTTAACAACATTTATACTTTGGTATTTGTAAACTTTTAGTCTGAAAACAGATAGAGAATTAAGCCCGTGTCCCACTTTCCCGAGTTACTCACGAATTCTCCCGAGTTTTCCCCTTGATTCAAACTCGGAGATGCCAGCAGTAGGTACTCGGGGCTATTTTTTTTAACGTGGACATTTTTCAACATGCTGAAAAAACGTCCCGATTTACCTGATGCCCCGAGTACCTACGGCTGGCATTATGAGCCGCTACGAAATATCTACGGACTCTTACGGACTCGCTACGGACATTCCCCGAGTTTGAATCAAGGGGAAAACTCGGGAGAATTTGTGATTAACTCGGGAAAATGGGACAGGGGCTTTAAAGTGTCATCATATTAGTTTAGGTTTCAATTCTGTTGCTACAATGGAAATGCAACATTGACCAATTAACCTTAAATACGTTACATTTGATTGTATTTGAATGGCTTTTATAGGAGTGCTGAGTACAAACATTTGATTCTTCAAGTTCAAGTTTACATTTATTTGTCACATGTACCAATAGGTACAGTGAGACGCGAGTTGCCATACAGCCATACAAATAAAAACACATCACACGATAGAATTTAACACAAACATCCCCACACAGAGGAATCAACGTTTCCCACTGTGAGAGAAGGCAATAAAGTTCAGTCATCTTCGTCTTTGTTCACTCGTGGTTGGGGCCTTTGAGGCCTCCGCAGTCGCCGCTACGGTGGCCCGATGTTCAGGCCCTCTTGCCGGATGATGGAGCTCCGGGGTCGGAAGAGCACTATCAGCGGATTGGTTCTCAAGCTTAAACTGTGTGTCACTAATCCCAAATTTATTGTATCAAACCAGAATTATTCAATCTAAGTTTCATTTAGAGACACAGCATGGAAACAGACCTTTCAGCCCATTGAGTCTACTAGGACTATCGACCACTCTTTCACAGTAGTTCTATGATAACCCACTTTCTCATCCATCCTACATTGAAACATATAAGATTGTTAAGGGCTTGGACGCCAGAGGCAGGAAACATGTTCCCGATGTTGGGAGAGTCCAGAACCAGGGGTGTCAGTTTAAGAATAAGGAGTAAGCCAATTAGAACAGAGACGAGGAAACACTTTTTCTCACAGAGAGTGGCGAGTCTGTGGAATTCTCTGCCTCAGAGGGCGGTGGAGGCAGGTTCTCTGGATGCTTTCAAGAGAGAGCTAGAAAGGGCTCTTAAAAATAGCGTAGTCAGGGGATATGGGGAGAAGGCAGGAACGGGGTACTGGTTGGGGATGATCAGCCAAGATCACATTGAATGGCAGTGCTGGCTCGAAGGGCCAAATGGCCTATTCCTGCACCTATTGTCCATTGTCTACATATTGGGACAATTTGCAGAGGCCAATTAACTAATAGACCTGCACAACTTTGGGAGGTGGATGGAAACTGGAGCACCTCGAATAAACCCTCATGGTCACGGGAAGAACGTACACACTCGACATGTGGTGTGGACAGTACTTGAGGATCCCCGGTCACTGGTGCTCATCCAGCTGCATATTGTGTCCTGTTTAATCATTTATTTATCCCCATTGCAAAGATATTTAACACAGTTTGTCAAAGCGATTCAGATTGAATTGGATTGGCCTCTTTCCGCACATGCTAGCTGACGGGCTGAGTGTTTCCAGCATTGGCATAAAATATATTTTGTAACCGTTTCAAAGAAGAGCAGGGAAGCTATCCTCAGTGTTCTATGTAACATTTGTCCAATTAACATTACTTATAAACAGATTAACTTTTCATGGTCACATTGCTGATTGGAGAAGCTTGCTGTTTGCAAATTAGCTGCAGTGTTACTAACTTCAAAAAATAATGAATTGGCTCCAAACCATTTTTGGCATATCCTGAGGCCTGAGGCTGTGAAAGCTGCTCTGTAAGAGCAATTCCTTCTTCCTATTTCATTAACTGAATACAACTTTGTGATGAATGCCTGAGGTCTGAATATGCTTGTATCCATGTATGAATGAATGAGGTGCTGACCATAACACATGTTACATGTAAGGAAACAACTGGAAGGTGTAGTTATCAACCTTCCTTCTGAATAAATTCTAATAGTTGCTGAACAAATGGTGGATTCAGATACTTTTCCTGCAGTTTTCAATGAAAACAGAAGAAGCTTGCATTTATGTAGCACCATTTACATCTCCACTCATGTTGTAAACCAATGACAAGGATTTTCTGTTTCTAAAGAAGAACAGAATGAATATAGAATAGGAGGACATTTGGGGAAAGTACAACTTTCATTTCAAAATCTGATTAAGAAATTAATGGAGGCTTATTCTATCTTGGAAATATTTGTGCAATTGCCATTATGGTTTTATTGAAAACTGAATAACTCTGACCCATTTATCAAAGAGCAGTTAGTGTTGTCTCAGAAAGATGCTGGTGCAGTCAGAAATCAGGATATGCCATCAAAACGGCCAAAAGGGACTTCTGCTCCAAACTGGAGGATGAGACAGATGTTCGGCAGCTGTGGCAGGGCCTGAATGCAATCACCTCCTACAAGGCGAAGAAACCAGGAGGCAGCTCGAATGTCGGCGAAACATCACTCCCTGATGAGCTCAATGCGTTTTACGCACGCTTTGATAGGGAGAATACTGATGTGCCTTCCCGATCCCCCATTCGCTGTGATGGCATTTCAGTTTCAGTCACAGAGGCCGACGTCAGGAAATCCTTCAGAGGGGTGAACCCCCGAAAAGCACCTGGACCTGATGGTATACCCGGTCGTGTTCTAAAAACCTGTGCGGATCAACTGGCTGGAGATTTTACAGACATTTTCAACCTCTCACTTCTGAGGTCTGAGGTCCCCACCTGCTTTAAAAGGGCATCAATTATACCAGTGCCCAAGAAGAGTAAGGTGACGTGCCTCAATGACTATCGACCAGTGGCACTAATGCCGGTGGTGATGAAGTGCTTTGAGAGGTTGATCATGGAGCAAATCAACTCCTACCTCGACAAAAACCTGGACCCACTGTAGTTCGCTTACCGCCACAACAGATCAACGGTGGATGCGACCTCGCTGGCCCTCCACTACGCTCTGGACCACTTGGACAACAAAAACTCATATGTCAGGCTGTTATTCATCGATTACAGCTCGGCATTTAACACAATCATCCCCTCCAAGCTGGTTACCAAACTCGCAGAACTGGGTCTCTGCGCATCCCTCTGCAATTGGATCCTCGACTTCCTCATTCACAGACCACAGTCTGTTCGTATTGGTGGAAATGTGTCAGCCTCGATAACAATCAGCACGGGAGCACCTCAAGGCTGCGTGCTCAGCATCCTGCTGTACTCACTCTATACTCATGACTGCGTAGCCAGTCACAGTGCGAACTCCATCATCAAGTTCGCTGACGACACCACTGTTGTGGGACGTATCACTGATGGGGATGAGTCAGAGTATAGAAGAGAGATCGAGCAACTGTCCATATGGTGCCAGCGCAATAACCTGGCCCTCAACACCAGCAAAACCAAGGAACTGATTATGGACTTTGGAAGGAGTAGGAGGGGACCCACAGCCCCATTTATATCAACGGGTCGATGGTTGAAAGGGTCAAGAGCTTCAAATTCCTGGGCGTGCACATCTCTGAAGATCTTTCCTGATCCGAGAACACTAATGCAATTATCAAGAAAGCTCATCAGAGCCTCTACCTCCTGAGAAGATTACAGAGAGTCGGTTTGTCAAGGAAGACTCTCTCTAACTTCTACAGGTGCACAGTAGAGAGCATGCTGACCGGTTGCATCGTGGCTTGGTTCGGCAATTTAAGCGCCCTGGAGCGGAAAAGACTACAAAAAGTAGTAAACACTGCCCAGCCCATCATCGGCTCTGACCTTCCACCGAGGGGATTTATAGATAGAATAGAATAGATAGAATTTATTTGCCACGCAACCAGGGTCGGTGGAATTTGGGTTGTCAGCAGCGGTACAATAATAAAGAACACAACCACAATAAAAATGTAACACAAACATCCACCACAGCATTCATCACTGTGGTGGAAGGCACAGAACTTGGCCAGTCCTCCTCCATTTCCCCCCGTGGTCGGGACCTCCACCCTCCGCAGCCGTTGCTGCGGGCGTCCAGATGGTAAGGGACAAAGTCAAAGTCAAGGTGAGTCCAGGGTCGGCTCTTCCCAACCAGAGACCGCGGCTTCAGGCTGGTGTAGGCCGCAGGCCGGCGGTCAAAGTTTTAAAGTACCTGCCGTGCCGTAGCCGGAAGCACCACAGTCTGCAGGGCCGGTGGTCGAAGCTCCCCTCCAGGGGTGATGGTAAGTCCATGCTTGACCCGCGGTAGAAGTTGGCCGTGGGCCGGCAGTGATGGCTTCTTCTTCCCCCGGGTCCCCCACGAGGGATCCTGGGCTGTAGACGCTGCCCCAGCTGGAGCTGTGCAGACCGCGCGCGGCTTCAGGCTGCCGGCTGCCCCGGGCCAGCAAAACGGAGCGCTCCCCTCCAGTGAGCCCCAACGAGGGCTCACCCGCTCCACGCCGAGAGTCCACGCTGCGCCCGCCGCTGAAGCCCCGGGCGCGTCTCCGGTAAGGCCGCGCCGATCCTTGCTGTTAGGCCACGGGGGAGGCGACCTGGAAAAAGTTGCCTCTCCGTGGAGGAGGCGGCCAAAACGGTTTCCCCCTTACCCCCCCACACCACCCCCCACACAAAACACACCGAGAAACATCAAAAACATACTTTAAAACATACTAAAAAAATAAAAAAAGTTGAAAATACTAACGCGCTGCTGACAGGGCTGCTGCCACTGCAGCGCCCCCTACTTTATCACAGTCGCTGCCTCAAAAAGGCTGGCTGTATCATCAAAGACCCACACCATCCTGGCCACACATTCATCTCCCTGCTACCTTCAGGTAGAAGGTACAGGAGCCTGAAGACTGCAACAACCAGGTTCAGGAATTGAATTGAATTGAATTGAATTGAATTGAATCCTTTATTTGTCATTCAGACCTTTTGGTCTGAACGAAATGTCGTTGCCTGCAGCCATACATGTAATAATAAACAACACACAATAAACACAAATTAACATCCACCACAGTGAGTTCTCCAAACACCTCCTCACTGTGATGGAGGCAAAAGTCTTAGAGTTACTGTCTCTTCCCTCCTCTTCTCCCTCTGTGCTGAGGCGATACCCCACCGGGCGATGGTAAGTCAGTCCCGCGGTTCAAGCTCCGCGGCCCGGGGGTGGTCGAAGCTGCCGCCCTCTAGTCCAGCGGACGCAGCTGTTGCCATGGGAGCTCCGGAAAACAGGCACCAGCCTGAGACCTGAGAGCTCCGACGATGTCGTCCACTGGCCCGCGGCCGAGCCCCGGATTCAGGTCGCTGCCGCCAGAACGCCGCCTCAGCCACCGGAGCACCGTCTCCGCTCCGCACCGGGCCGCCCTCACGGGAGCATCTCAGCCCCGCACCGGGCCGCCCTCACGGGAGCGCCTTCCAGCCGGGACCCAGGCCGCCCTCACGGGAGCTTCTCAGCCCCGCACCGGGCCGCCCACACGGGAGCGCCTTCCAGCCGGGAGCCGGGCCGTCCTCACGGGAGCGTCTCAGCCCCGCGCCGTCCGCCCTCACCGGAGCGCCGAGTTGTGCCGCTGCCCGAACGCCACCGCAGCTCGAAGGCGGCCAGCCTCGCGTTGGTAAGTCCTGGCTGGCTCTACCTCCGGAGCCTCGAGGTCGGTCGCAGGTTGGAGGCCTCAGCTCAGACGGGGGAAGAGAAGGGGGATACGACAAGAAAGTCGCATTCCCCCGAAGGGAGAGACAGAAAGCCCAGTTTCAGCCCCCCCCCCACACACACATAACACAACCTAATAACCAAAAGTTTAACTGAACAAGACAAAAAAAAACAACACAAAAAAAGTAAAAACAGACAGACTGCAGGTGAGCTGCAGCCGTTTCACAGCGCCGCCACTTCCGGAATAGCTACTTCCCCGCAGCCATCAGGCTATTAAACCTGGCTCGGACAAAACCCTGATTATTAATAACCCATTTTCTGTTATTTGCACTTCATCAGTTTATTTATTCATGTGTGTATATATTTATATTATGGTATATGGACACACTGATCTGTTTTGTAGTAAATGCCTACTATGTTCTGTGTGCTGAAGCAAAGCAAGAACTTCATTGTCCTATACAGGGACACATGACAATAAACTCACGAACTTGAACTTGGCTTAGGCTGCATCTGTTGAGGGAATGGACTGATGATATTTTGAGTCAGGCCTGAAGAAAGGTCCCGAGCCAAAATGTATAAGAAGGAACTGCAGATGCTGGAAAATCAAAGGTAGACAAAAGTGCTGGAGAAACTTAGCGGGTACGGCAGCGTCTATGGAGCGAAGGAAATAGGCAACGTTTCGGGCCGAAACCCTTGTCGCTTATCTGTTCCTTCCCAAGTGCTGCCTGACCCTCCAGCATGTTGTGTCTTGCTGAAGGATTGGGTAGGGAAGTGGTTGCGAGGTTGCAGAATCGATATGTGTATGTTGGTGTAAGGTGATGGAACGACATAGTAGTATGGTATACCCGAAAATTGTAGTTAAATGCATTTCTTCTGTCCTGGGGTAAAGATCTCAGCAGAGTTTGTCCAGCTAGAAAACTGACACAGCCCAATCCAATGCAGTATTTTGTTTGTTATTATATCCAGTTTAATAACTCTATGTGTTTCGTATTATAAGTACACTGGGTAAAGTCAGGAACATGTACAGTGGCTGTAAACAGGGCAATAACTAAGCAGCAGGATGTCTCCATTTTACTGATCTGCCAGGAGAGTGTTTAATCATTGATACAGGAGCTAAACTGTCAGGGTTTACTGCTCCTTGGGCACTACCTTGCAACACAGGATCTGATCAGATGAAATCTCCCAGCAACCAACCATCTGCAAAAGCCACATGAAAGAAACAAGTTAAATCAGAGGAAGAGAGGAAGTAGGTTGGACAGGTAAGAGCAAGCACTTTGTGTTATTTTAAGTGCCCCCTGGAATTGGTTTCATCCAGAAACAAGGAATTCATATGTGGGGATCTTTGCATAAGGTTTCCCTGTTCCTAATCATTTTAGTTGCTGTAGATTGTGAATGGAAGATTGGCATGCCCAAGCCTTAATTAGCTGTAATTATGCCTTGTTCAATCAGTTTGCTCAATCATACACAATAAGGACCCTCACTTTCTCAATGGAGGCTATCGTGGCATCTTCATTCTATTTTACAACTAGGACACCAACGTTGAAGCTGGAGCATTGTAATTCCCCTTGATGGTTACAAACAACATTAATTTATCTTTCATACTGATTCTTGCTACAAAACCTTGACCATTTACATTTGATGGTATTAATGAAATGGGAAAATTGCACAATGTGATCTACTACAATGGGTATTTTGTTTTATAATCTTCCTAAAGCTATAATAGACAATAGACAATAGACGCAGGAGTAGACCATTTGGCCCTTCGAGCCAGCACCATCATTCAATGTGATCATGGCTGATCATCCACAATCAGTACCCCGTTCCTGCCTTCTCACCATATCCCTTGACTCCGCTATCTTTAAGAGCCCTATGTAGCTCTCTCTTGAAAGTATCCAGAGAACCGGCCTCCACTGCCTTCTAGTAATCTGCCTTCCTGTTTTTTATACCAAAGTTGATAACCTTACATTTATCCACATTAAACTTCATCTGCCATGCATCTGCCCACTCACCCAACCTGTCCAAATTGCATTTTCAACTGTAAGTTGCTTACATTCATGCCCTTGAGGCAGAACATTTGTTGTCTCATTCCATGGACCTCTGTACAAAAATATAAATTAACCCTTTAGTTAATACTAAAGGATCTAAGTGGGAGATTAGGCTGAGACCCTGTCTTCCCTTCCTGAAGCAAAAAGACATGTTGACCTTATTTTGAAGAAGATTGGAGAAGATATCCTTCGTATCGGCAGTCCTTGTTCCTCACTCAACATTATTGAAAGTAAATCAATAACTGTCTTACAGTTTATGGGAACTTGCACCCCACACATTGCTAGTCAAATTTTCTATATTACACAGTGATTAAACTTCATAAGGTACTTCCCTGACTATAAACTGTACAGCATCATTCAGATAGGCATTGGAAAGCACTATATAAACATGTTTATTCTATCAGCAAATGCACTCTTAGATTTAGGTTAATTATTGTCATGTGTTTTGATGTACAGTGAAAAGCTTTGTTTTGTATGCTATCCAAACAAATCAGATATACTATACATAAATACATTCAAGTCAAACGTGTGTACAATAGATAGAGCAAAGGAGAAGTTACCGGGTTCAGAATATCGTTCTCAGCATTGTCGTGCACCAGTTCCAGTAAAATAGTTCAATGTCCACACTGGGGTAGAGGTGAACTAGACAGTACCCCAGCTTACTGAAGGACGGTTCAGAAGCCTGAAAACAAAGGGGAAGGAGCTATTCCTGAGCCTGGTGGTGTGCGCTGTCAGGCTTCTGCCAGGCTGGAACAGGGAGAAGAAGTAATGACCTGGGTTGAACAAGTGTTTAAGAAGGAACTGCAGATGCTGGAAAATCGAAGGTACACAAAAATGCTGGAGAAACTCAGTGGGTGCAGCAACATCTATGGAGCAAAGGAAATAGGCAACGTTTTGGTCCAAAACCCTTCTCAGACTGATCAAGGGTTTCGGCCCAAAACGTTGCCTATTTCCTTCGCTCCATAGATGCTGCTGCACCCGCTGAGTTTCTCCAGCATTTTTGTGTACCTTGAATTGAACAAGTCTTTGATTATGTTGCCCTGCAATGTTGTAGGTATATTAGTGGAGAGGTAGGCACCAAAATGTTGAAACAAACCTAGTTCCATCGCTCAAGATAAGAGTGAAATGATCATGCTACTCCAGTCTGAAGAATGGTCCTGACCCGAAATGTCACCTATCTCCAAGTTTGCGGATGACACTAAGCTGGGGGGCAGTGTTAGCTGTGAGGAGGATGCTAGGAGACTGCAAGGTGACTTGGATAGGCTGGGTGAGTGGGCAAATGTTTGGCAGATGCAGTATAATGTGGATAAATGTGAGGTTATCCATTTTGGTGGCAAAAACAGGAAAGCAGACTATTATCTAAATGGTGGCCGACTAGGAAAAGGGGAGATGCAGCGAGACCTGGGTGTCATGGTACACCAGTCATTGAAAGTAGGCATGCAGGTGCAGCAGGCAGTGAAGAAAGCGAATGGTATGTTAGCTTTCATAGCAAAAGGATTTGAGTATAGGAGCATGGAGGTTCTACTGCAGTTGTACAGGGTCTTGGTGAGACCACACCTGGAGTATTGCGTACCGTTTTGGTCTCCAAATCTGAGGAAGGACATTATTGCCATAGAGGGAGTGCAGAGAAGGTTCACCAGACTGATTCCTGGGATGTCAGGACTGTCTTATGAAGAAAGACTGGATAGACTTGGTTTATACTCTCTAGAATTTAGGAGATTGAGAGGGGATCTTATAGAAACTTACAAAATTCTTAAGGGGTTGGACAGGCTAGATGCAGGAAGATTGCTCCCGATGTTGGGGAAGTCCAGGACAAGGGGTCACAGCTTAAGGATAAGGGGGAAATCCTTTAAAACCGAGATGAGAAGAACTTTTTTCACACAGAGAGTGGTGAATCTCTGGAACTCTCTGCCACAGAGGGTAGTCGAGGCCAGTTCATTGGCTATATTTAAGAGGGAGTTAGATGTGGCCCTTGTGGCTAAGGGGATCAGAGGGTATGGAGAGAAGGCAGGTACGGGATACTGAGTTGGATGATCAGCCATGATCATATTGAATGGCGGTGCAGGCTCGAAGGGCCGAATGGCCTACTCCTGCACCTAATTTCTATGTTTCTATGTTTCTATCCATTCTCTTCACAGATGCTGTTTGACCCATTGAGTTCCTCCAGCAATTAGCATTTTGTTCAACATTCCAGAATCTGCAGTTTCTTGTATCTCTCTGCTCCTAATATTGTGTAGCCAATGATGTTCGTCGGAAATGTTGCCATAATTAACTGAATTTTTCTGCTGTCTTGCAGGAAAGCTCTTCTGAGGTCATGTGGAAGCTATCTCAAACATCTTTAATAGTCGATGAGGAAAGACGATTCTGATCCAAGGAAGAAAGCTTGTTCAGCTGGTCAATCCCTTTGGGTATGAGCAATAGTACAAAACTCAGTAAGGGAATTACATTGCGTTGCCAAAGGAAATAGAAATGTCATGAGTGGACAATCAAAAATCTCTTTAACTGAGCTCGTAGGAACAAAGAAATCCAGCAGATCCTGTTGATGAGATTCTGGCTGAGCTGAAAATCCTGTAGCAAACTGTACCCTTAGAAAGAGTGGAAAATAAATATTAAATTATTAAAGAAGCTGAGATTTCAACACTGTAGAGTGAAATGAGTAGCAGTTGTTTTGATTGCTGTTAAATCCATGTTTAAGTATATCAAATGTTTATGATCATGGGTATAATGCATTCTGATATGTCAGATTAAAAAAAACCTACCATTCTAAATTAATTTAGCTTCTTACATCTGACACTGAAAGGCAAATCAAAGAACCTACTTGTTCACAAAGAAATACAATTAGCTTTCAGATTCCTACTCTTCCAATGCACGAAAAATAATATTCAGCATTTCTTCATTCTGGTAACACAAGTACTTGGCTCTGTTCCTCACTTTGCTAGATCCTAGTGAAATAGTAATTAATTTTGAAAGTAGGATTTTTAAATCATTGCTGTTTCAAATAGTAATTAAGCTCGGGGTTTGGTGTTTCCTTCTTAAAGGTTATAATTTAAATAGTTTTTTTAGAAAATAATTTCTGCTTAAAAAAATGTTAAACAAAGAATTTTATTGAAGGCCAGCTGCTAATCTTATGAACGTGTCAGAAAGGACATGTCTGCTCAGGAAGAAGGAGGTTTTGAGAGTCTACTTACTCATTCAGAGCTGCTCCTACCTTCTTAAAACAAAAACGCTCTCTGTGATATCAGAAACCTTACACACACACTGTGAATGGGAATGACTTTATTCTCCAGGCAGTACTCGGGTACTGTGCCTCGGGAGCAGTGTGGTTTTGAAATTGGCCTCAGTCATGATAATTTCAGCTTAGCCATGACTTATGTAGAAGGAAACTATAAAACGACTAAATGTGTAGGAAGGAACTGCAGAAGCTGGTTAATGCCAGAGATAGACACGAACTGCTGGAGTAACTCAACTGGTCAGGCAGCATCTCTGGAGAAAAAGAATAGGTGACCTTCCGAGTTGGAACCCTTCAGTCATCAGTCTGAAGAAGGGTTTCGGCCTGAAACGTTGCCTATTTCCTTCACTTCATAGATGCTGCTGCACCCGCTGAGTTTCTCCAGCACTTTTGTCTACCTTGGAACCCTTCTTCAGACCCAAAATAAGAAGATCCAGCACTGTTTGTGATACATAAACTGTTATTTTGATGTGTGTGTTTGTGTGCAAGTGTCTACAAAATCATGTTCAGCTTTATTCACCAACTTTTTGTTTTAACCAATGTTTATGGATATTAATGGCTACTTAGGATAAGTCCTGGAATCTACACATCGCACAATATGCCACTGAGTATCCAAGGCCCATTGAAAAATTTTGGAAAATAGAAATATATAAATGCAAAACTGTATTTAAAATACATCACATTTAGAGTTTAATTAGTTAGTGCTTGTAATTACCTTGCAAGCTAAAACAGGCACATATGTACAACTGATAATCAGAAAGTAGATTGCTCTAATCACTAGTTGATTCTTGAACTCTGTGTTTAGTTTACGTATAGACTTAATCTGGGTAAATTAACCTGTAATTTGATGAAATTCTGCGTGTAAGCACTGGCTCAGTATTTCTTGCTTTGTGAACGGCACTTTATGCCCCATTGCCTTAATCTTCTTTCCCCCTTCAAACATTGACTACCTTCCAACAAGATGACTGAATCTTTCACTGTTCTTCCAACTTCTCACACTTCTCGTACCACTTTCCCTCCAAGACCCAGACTGGTGTTCCCTTGTTTTTGTCTTCCATGCCACCAGCCTTGCCATTCAGATCTTTGCTTTTCCACCATTTCCACTATTTGCATAACAATGTCAATACCAAACACTTCTTTCCTTCCTCCCTTCCCTCTCAACTTTATAAAGGGGCTGTTTCTAACGCAGCGCCCAGGTCTACTCTTCCAAAATGCATTCACCTTCCCATTGCAGCTACCCATACATGTGCAAGAGAGGTGATACCTGCATTTTTATTTCTTTACATTTCATCAATTTTTTTGGTAAAAAAAGTAAACTTGTTTCAAGTTTAAAGGATAACTAATACATCATTGTACGGAATTGTCGATCCAAAGAAATATATGCATACAAGCAAATATCAAATAAAAATGTTATTGTAATAATCCAAGATGTACTCAAGCCTCTGTGGCACCCAGCGGTCAGGGAAAATGGCTCAGATGCCCTTGGACACCAAGTGCTTCCTCTCCAGAGACTTCTGGATGTAAGCCCAGAAGAGAGGCAGGCAGTCAGCCCAGGCAGGTTCATCATGGCTTCCCATTTACCATGTCACATGAATGGCCAGTTTGGCCAGGCCCAGCAGCAAACTGACCAGGAAATCCCCCAACTAATTGACCCCCTATTTGCACCAGATGCCGGCTAAAAGCGATTTGTGCACACTTCCTTCAACTTTGTAAAGAGTATTTGCTACCTGTGAAGCAGGCTCCTGTAAGTTGAGAAGACAGGCACATATTGTGGGAACACCTTTTGTACTGCTGCATCCATCTTCTATCTCTCCTCCATCTATACTATTACTAAAACTCTCCTCTTGTCCTCTTTCGGTTCCCAACGTTTTGAAATTTGCGTAAAAACAGTACCCTATATCGCTTGGAATTTTTCGCCACCATACTCAGCGTTCTCTTCTGCTCCAAGCGCACCAGGTTTTGTTCCGATCGGTGAAATATTACAAAAGTTATTGGTATGTTATTCGCCGGGACAGCGATGTCCCTTCCGGCACCCGCTGTCAATCACCGGCACCGAGAATAAAGCTGATGGAGCGGAGTGTGGAATGTGTTTCGCGGGCGGGGGCTGTGTGTGTTCGCGGGCGGGCGGGGGCTGTCTGTGTTCGCGGGCGGGGGCTGTGTGTGTTCGCGGGCGGGCGGGGGCTGTCTGTGTTCGCGGGCGGTGGGCTGGGGTGTTCGCGGCGGGGGCTGTGTGTGTTCGCGGGCGGGCGGGGGCTGGGTGTGTTCGCGGGCGGGCGGGGGCTGGGTGTGTTCGCGGGCGGGGGCTGTGTGTGTTCGCGGGCGGGGGCTGGGTGTGTTCGTGGGCGGGGGCTGGGTGTGTTCGCGGGCGGGGGCTGGGTGTGTTCGCGGGCGGGGGCTGGGTGTGTTCGCGGGCGGGGGCTGGGTGTGTTCGCGGGCGGGGGCTGGGTGTGTTCGCGGGCGGGGGCTGGGTGTGTTCGCGGGCGGGGGCTGTGTGTGTTCGCGGGCGGGGGCTGTGTGTGTTCGCGGGCGGGCGGGGGCTGTGTGTGTTCGCGGGCGGGCGGGGGCTGTGTGTGTTCGCGGGCGGGGGCTGTGTGTGTTCGCGGGCGGGCGGGGCTGTCTGTGTTCGCGGGCGGGGGCTGGGTGTGTTCGCGGGCGGGCGGGGGCTGTGGTGTTCGCGGGCGGGCGGGGCTGGGTGTGTTCGCGGGCGGGGGCTGTCTGTGTTCGCGGGCGGGGGCTGGGTGTGTTCGCGGGCGGGGGCTGGGTGTGTTTGCGGTCGGGGGCTGGGTGTGTTCGCGGACGGGGCTGTGTGTGTTCGCGGGCGGGGGCTGTGTGTGTTCGCGGGCGGCGGGGGGCTGGGTGTGTTCGCGGCGGGGGCTGGGTGTGTTCGCGGGCCTGGGGCTGGGTGTGTTCGCGGGCGGGGGCTGGTGTGTTTCGCGGGCGGGGGTCTGGTGTTTTCGCGGGCGGGGCTGTCTGGTTTCGCGGCGGGGCTGGGTTTGTTCGCGGGCGGGGGCTGGGTGTGTTTGCGGGCGGGGCTGGGTGTGTTCGCGGACGGGGGCTGTGTGTGTTCGCGGCGGGGGCTGTGTGTGTTCGCGGGCGGGGGCTGGGTGTGTTCGCGGGCGGGGGCTGGGTGTGTTCGCGTGCGGGGGCTGGGTGTTTCGCGGGCGGGGGCTGGGTGTGTTCGCGGGCCGGGGGGCTGGTGTGTTGTCGCGGCGGGGCTGGGTGTGTTCGCGGCGGGGGCTGGGTGTGTTCGCAGGCCGGGGGCTGGGTTGTTTGCGGGCGGGGGCTGGGTGTTTTCGCGGGCGGGGGCTGGGTGTGTTTCGCGGCGGGGGGCTGGGTGTGTTAGCGGGCGGGGGCTGGTGTGTTAGCGGGCGGGGGCTGGGTGGTGTTCGCGGGCGGGGGCTGGGTGTGTTCGCGGGCGGGGGCTGGGTGTGTTTGCGGGCGGGGGCTGGGTGTGTTCGCGGGCGGGGGCTGGGTGTGTTTGCGGGCGGGGGCTGGGTGTGTTCGCGGACGGGGGCTGGGTGTGTTCGCGGACGGGGGCTGGAGGCAGGAGCCGCTGAGTGAGTCTGGAGCCGGGTCCTGGAGTTGTTGAGTGCAGTCGGAGCCGGGGCCAGAAACGGGTGAGCCCACACTCCCCCCTCCCACAACCCCCCTCCCACACTCCCCCCTCCCACAATCCCCCCTCCCCTACTCCCCTCTCCCCAACAACCCCCCCTCCCCTACTCCCCTCTCCCCAACAACCCCCCCTCCCCTCTCCCCACGAAACCCCCCTCCCCTACACCCCTCCTTCCCATACACCCCATCTCCCCTCCCCTACATCTCCCTCTCCTACACCCCCCTCCCCACCAACCCCCTCCTCCAGAGCCCCCATCCTCTAAAGCCCCCTCCCCTACCCCCACACTCCCCTACACCCCCCCTTCTCCTACACCCCCCTTCCCGTACACCCAACTCCCCACACCTCACCACTCCCCGCACCCCCCCCACTCCCCACACACTCCCCCTCCCCACATCCCCACACCCCACCTCCCTCCCTCCCCCACACCCCTCCCTGTCACTTCTTATTTAATCCTCTGTCCTTGTACCCCTCTGAATTCTCTGTCTTTGACTTCCAGCACTGTTCAATGAAGTTCAATAGAAGTTCAAGGAACAACACTACATCTTTCAACCAGGCACATTTCAGATGCAATATTCAGAAAATTCAAATTATAGCCAATTTCTTTCGGCTTCAAGTGCTGGTAATGATTTTACTGAGCTTTTAATCACTTCCTCCTGTGACCTTGTCACATATTTTCCTTTGTCATCCTTGCTCCCTCCCACCTCTCCATATCCTTGTACTTTCTGCTCCTTTTCAGAATGTTTCTGTTCTGACAAATGTTTACAATTAACTCTTTCCAGGCAGAAAGATTTCCCCCAAATCTGTCCTACTTACAATTCTAATGTTCTGCAGGGTGTTTTACTTGTGAAGAAATGATGCCGTCAATTTTAGTCTCCCTGTTACAGAAAGGACTAGACTAAGTGGGACCCGTTGGGTCCCATTTTCACATGGGAGGGCTGGTCCCCCAACGCAATATTCCACCTCTCCACCAATTCCAATATTGGTGGCCAGTGGGTGGGGAGCTTTCTAGAGCGTTAGTATGGGTGTTGTGGGCCAAAGGGACTGGTTTCCATGGGGCTCGTATGGACATTGTGGGTCGAATGGATTCTTGGCCTGGCAGTTCAGTCACTCAGGCCTGGCAGCTCAGTCACTCAGGCCTGGTGGGTTGGCAGCTCAGTCACTCAGGGCTGGTGGGCTGGCAGCTCCGAAACTGCCAGAAATTCTGCCCAAAACAGGTGAGAGGCTTTGTGAGAGAGAAGGGTTTGAGGGTAGAGAAACAATTTTAGACATTTGTCATCTTTTCCTACAGATCACGGCAATGAAGGAGGAAAATATAACCTGGAATGGATCTCACAGTGAGCCAATGAAGGGAGGGAGAAAAATACAGGAGTGAGGTTTAATACTTACAGGAGGAATACGTACTGGTGCACTGAAGGGTCTCCTCCTGGGCTAGCACAGGCCTGATGGGCCAAAAGTACTCTTTTTAATTAAAAAACAGTGAAATCAGTACAGGCCTTTTGGGCCAAAATGCTCCTCCTGGGCTAATATGGGCATTTTGGGCAAAAGGGACTGGTTTCTGGGCAAAGGGGCCGTGGGCCGATAGTAGTGGTTTCAGGTTGGCCAAAGGTGTGCTGGCAGTTGACTCACGGCTGGTGGGCGCACACACACACACACACACACACACACACACACACACACACACGCACACGCACACGCACACGCACACGCACACGCACGCGCACGCGCACGCGCACGCGCACACGCACACGCACACGCGCGCGCGCGCGCACACGCACACGCACACGCACACGCACACACTCACACTCACACTCACACTCACACTCACACACACACACACACTCTCCATCTCACACACCCAATCCATCACACACACACTCACAGCCACACACACAGACACCCTCTATCACACACACACATCATCACACAGCCACACACACAGCCACACACACACACATACACCCTCCATCTCACACTCACACACAATCCATCAAACTCGCAGCCACATACAGACACACTCCATCTCACACACTCACACCCACCCTCCATCTCACACACACTGACTCACACACACTCACTCACACACACACTCAACATATCTACGACAGTAAAACTGTCTTGAATCTACTCATGTGGCTGAGCGCGCGCGGCCTCTCCACTGAGCGGGACTTCCGGAGTGAGCGGGACTTTTGGATCAAGCAGAGCCAACAATCTAATCCATTGCATTTCAAGTCAAGCACAGTGAGTGCAGGGCCAACAATCCAATCCATTCCATTTCAATTCAATTCAATTCAAGTCAAGTCAAGTCAAGTCAAGCACAGTGAGTGCGGGGGCAACAATCACATCCATTCCATTTCATTCCATTCCAATTCAAGCCAAGTCAAGCACAGTGAGTGCAGGGACAACAATACAATCTATTTCCTTTCATTTCAGGTCACGCAAAGCATAAGCAAAGCACATGGCAGGCACGGCAGGCAGTGCCAACAATACAATGCATTTCCTGTCATTTCAGGTCAAGCACAGTTCAATTTACTCTTGGGGCAGGCAGATCTCTGTTTACATAGAATCACAGTTGTGGCCTCTCACTCACGATATTCCAGAGTGACTGACTCACTTCCGGCATCCAGGGCTTTATACTCCTGGCCCCACCAGAAGGGGCGTTACCTTCATCATGGTGATTGACAGGCAGGAGGACCAATCAGCTGATCTCAAGATTATTTAAATATTCATAACTTTTTTATTTTTCAGCGATCGGAAAAATCCTTCGGGCTGCTGCAGCAGAGGACTGTGTGTAAAATTGCCAAAAGTCATAGTGATATACAATAGCATTTTTTCTCAAATCATTTAACAACGTAGACAGGAAGTGGTCAAGATGAGACTTTTAGTATAATAATAGATGTGGAGGTTTTGGAGATGGTGCAGAAGAGGTTTACCAGAATGTTGCCTGGATTAGAGGGTATTAGCTATAAGGAGAGTTTGGATAAACTTTGAATATTTCCTCTGGAACATCGGAGGCTGTGGGGGAATCCGGTAAAAGTACATAAAATTATGGGGTAAACAATCAAAATTTTCGAATTAAAGATTTTAGGGCGTAGCTTGAAGGTGAGAGGGGCAATGTTTAAAGGAGATGAGCAGGAAAAGTTTTCTTTTTACATAGAAGAATGATGGGTGCCTGGGATGCACTGCCAGGGGTGGTAGTGGAGGCAGATAAGATTTATGATTTGAGATTTAAGGCATTTAAAAGGCCTTTAGATAGGCATGGGGATAAGGAAGGATATGGATCATGTTCCTGTTCAGCTTGGACAGTGTGGGCCAACGATCCTGCTCCAGTGCTGTACTGTTCCATGTCCTATGTTCGATGTTCTATGTGCTATGTTCTAGCATTGCTTTGTGATCACAGCTGTCGATAGCATCAATTTGCCTTTGTCAGGGAGGTGGGGATAAGGAGGTCATTTTCATGCTTCATGTAAATGGAGGAAAATCAGTTCAGGACATGACAGTACTAGCTAGAGCCAAGACACCCTCTACATAGACAGTGGCCTGAGTTTAGTTGCAGCATTTAATTTTGAATCCAGATCTCAGCAACATCACGGACCTGCATTTCACAGCTTTTACATATCCTTTTGTCTTTTTTAAATATCTCATCGCTCAATAAACAAAAATGGAGTGATCATTGTGACACTGGCCTAACCCCTATGGTCCCATCAATCCTTCTCCCATCCTCATGCAACTTAAAACTGACTTGTTTTCCCAATTCTAATGAAGATCTAAACCTGAAACGTTATCTGTTTCTCTTTGTACAACTGCTGCCTGACTTGAGAGTTTCTGGCATTTTCTGGTTGCATTTCAGATTTCAGTCATGCATAGTTTTGTTTTATTTTTAATTCGTGCAGGGTGGACTCTGCTAACCACACTCATTGTTCAACTAAGCTAGTGTTGCTCATTGGCCCTGTCTACAGTCCAAGATGGCATTGGAGCCAGATAGCAAAGCTTAAAGGGCGTGTCCCACTTGGGTGTCATTTGCGCGTCACGCAGGTGGCGTGCAAGGATTTTGAGCTCCCAAAATCCTGGGGTGTCGCGCGCTACTGTGCGTCACTGCATATGCCACCACACTGCACCACGCGCCATGCACGTCATGCGTCTGTCACGGCGCGCCAACCAATTTTTATATGTTGCGTAAATGACACGCAAATGACGCCCAAGTGGGACACGCCCTTCACACATTGCCAGATGATGTAACAGAGGCATGTCGCCAGATCAGACAAGCCTCAACCCATGAAGTTCCTGTGAGATATTTTGTCTCCAAAGTCATATCCCAGACTGAGCTGTCAAGATTTTGAATGCTTCTCAATGTCTCCGACATATAAAGAATTTTATAATTATAATTTAAATAAGCATTTAAAATATGTTACAAACTCACTAAAAAATAATACCCAATATCCTTTAATATACTGTACCTTTCAATAACTAAAAAAAATTACAAACAAAAATATCATATTTACCTTTTTTTCCTCTCATTCGTAAAAAAGCTCCATTCAAATGTACAGGAACAGAAGAGACTGTAGTTGCTGGTATTTGGAGCAACAAACAATCTGGTGGAGGAATTCAGCGTGTTGAGCAGCATCTGAGGAGGGAAATGGGAAGTTGGTGTTTCAGGACCCTTCTTCATCAAATGAAGAGGCTTGTGGATTTGTACCAGGATGAAAGTGACAGAGGATTTTGGTTTAATTTAGTTTAGAGATACAGCACAGAAACAGGCCTTTTGGCCAACCGAGACCTCACCCACCAGTGATCACCACACACCAGAGACAATTTACAATTTTTCCAAGCCATTTAGCCTTTAAACCTGTACACCTTGGAGCGTGGAATGAAACCGGAGCTGCTGGAGAAAACCCACAAAGTTCTCGGGGAGAACGTACAAACTCTGTAAAAGCAGCACAAGATCTGGCAGGACTTTTCCAGAAGTTAGTTCTGGGAAAATCTCAACTAGATCCTGCTCCAGCAATTGACTCCATGCAGATTTTAGGATGGGCACAACGGGGAAATCCCTGACATCGGACTGCAGGTTTTGTATTCTCCTAGCATGGCTGAAGTTGGGAGGAGGAGGGCTTCAGGCAGTGGCCGGGTGGGGCTTTCTGCAGGGCTAGTATCGGTGTTGTGGGTCATAGGGCCAGGTTTCCAGAGGGCTAGTAGAACATTGTGGGCCAAAGGGACTTTTCTTGGGCTAGTACAGGTATTGTGGTCCCGAGGAACTGGTTTCCAGAGGGCTACTAGGATATTGTGGGCTGAATAGACTTTTCTTTGGCTAGTAGGGGTGTTGCGGGCCAAATGGACTGCAGCTGGGGATGGGACGGCTTCAGGTGGGGGCCAATGGGGAACGTCTTCAGGCACGGGCCGGCTTTAGTTGGGGCAGCGGGAGCGTCCTGCAGCTGGGAGGCAGGGACGGCTTCAGGCGGGGGCTGCCGGGGGCCGCTGCTGTGGCCTGCGTCGCCTATTGCTGCCACTGCCTTGACCCACCGCAGCCTACCCCTGCTGTGGCCTGTCGTTGTCGTGGCCTACTGCTGTCGTGGCCTGCCTCTTCTGTAGCCTACCACTGCCACAGCCTACCCCTGCCATGACTGCCACTGTAATGGCCTATCGCTGTTGTGGGCTAATGCTGCCGCTACCCACCAGCTTCAGGCGGGGACCGCTGGGGGTGGGAAAGCGTCCTGCAGTTGGGGATGGGATGGCTTCGGGGGGGGGGGGGGGGGTGTCCTGCAGCTGTCATGGACACAGCTGCCATGGCCTACCCCTGCCTCTGTCTACCACAACCCTGGCCTCTGTCGTTGGCATGGTCTACTGCTGCCGCTGGCCACTGTGTGGAGGGGTGGGTGTGTGGGGTGGGTGGGTGTGTGGAGAGGTGGGTGTGTGGAGGGGTGGGTGTGTGGGGTGGGAGGGTTATGGGGGAGTGGGAGCGTGTGGGCGGGGGTGGTGTGGGAAAGATTGAGAAGATTGACGGGGATCTTATAGAAACTTACAAAATTCTTAAGGGGTTGGACAGGCTAGATGCAGGAAGATTATTCCCGATGTTGGGGAAGTCCAGAACTAGGGGTCACAGTTTAAGGATAAGGGGGAAATCTTTTAGGACCGAGATGAGAAAATCATTTTTCACACAGAGAGTGGTGAATCTGTGGAATTCTCTGCTACAGAAGGTAGTTGAGGCCAGTTCATTGGCTATATTGAAGAGGGAGTTAGATGTGGCCCTTGTGGCTAAAGGGATCAGGGGGTATGGAGAGAAGGCAGGTACAGGATACTGAGTTGGATGATCAGCCATGATCATATTGAATGGCGGTGCAGGCTCGAAGGGCCGAATGGCCTACTCCTGCACCTATTTTCTATGTTTCTATGTTTCTATGAAGGTGGGGTGGGAGAGGTGTGTGGGGGAGGAGGGTGTGGGGAGAGGGGGGTGTGGGGTGTGCTGGTGGGAGATGTGGGGGTGTGGGGGTGTGGGAGGGGATGTGGGACAGGAGGGGGGGCTGGGAGGGGGGTGTGTGGGCTCAGTGGCTCCCAGCCCCGGCTCCGGACTCACTCAACGGCACCCGGCCCCGGCTCTGGCCATGCTCAGCGGCCCCCTGTCCCGGATCCTGCAGCACTTTGTGGCCCCCTGTCCCGGCTGCACTCAGTGGCTCCCGGCTCGTCGTGGTGATGGTGGTCGCTGTCTCTGCCGCTGCCCGCGGAACACAGTTACCACACATGGAAAACAGCCCCCACCCACAGAACACAACTCACTCCTGTGGAACACATCTCCGCTTACTCCACTCCTTCAGCTTTATTCTGTGTGTGTGTGTGTGTGTGTGTGTGTGTGTGTGTGTGTGTGTGTGTGTGTGTGTGTGTGTGTGTGTGTGTGTGTGTGTGTGTGTGTGTGTGTGTGTGTGTGTGTGTGTGTGTCTCTTTCTCATTCACCATCTCTGCGTGCGTGTGTCTGTGTCTATTTGGCTGTTCATGGAGTGTGTTGGATCGGTGAGTGAGTTGGTGATCAGAGGTGAGAATGGATATCCAGCTGTTCTGCAACGATTGAAGCAAGAGACATTGATGGGGAGAGGCGATGGTTATGAAGCTGCTACCGGGCACAGCAATATGCTGGCTGATTATTTGCATTGCATCACACATTGTGATTATGGCCTTTCCGCCAGTTGCTGGCTGATGACTGCAGAGTGTATCATCACCACCACCCACTCCTCCAGCTGAGTCGGCCGCTGATTCCGGAGGGGGCCAGTATCATGTTATGCTTGGCGCAATTCCTGGACGTCTTCTCCTGCAGGACAGAGGGAAGAGTTCTAATGCCTCTCAAAGTGTTTTGAAGTGGTCTGCTACCATAGTTGTGTGTGTGTATGTGTGTTTATGTGTGTTTGTGTGTTTATGTGTTTATGTGTGTCAATGTCAGTGATGGATCATAGCACCATATTTGAACAGCAAAGGTACATCACTGAATTTTTTGTCGCACTTGGGCCAGGTATCCTGCGAGTAACTCACGTGGTGACTTGAGCCCAACATTTTAGGGAGACTGACAGTGGTGGCTGTGGAATAGTAACACTGGATGGTGTCGAGGGCTTACAGAACAAAAGGGAGAAAACTGGCAGGGGGGGGGGGGGGGGGGGGGGGGGGGGGGGGGGGGGGGGAATGTGTAGTAAACTGGAAATCCAGGATATGTGTGAACTTTTAATTTGCTCACTCTAAATAATTTTGCTTTCTCTTGGCTCCTCGGAAGCCTCCTCTCTCTCTCCCCTTCTCTCTCCTTCCCGGCACTGTACTAGAGCTTTCATAGAAACATAGAAACATAGAAAATAGGTGCAGGAGTAGGCCATTTGGCCCTTCGAGCCTGCACCGCCATTCAATATGATCATGGCTGATCATCCAACTAAGTATCCTGTACCTGCCTTCTCTCCATACCCCCTGATCCCTTTATCCACAAGGGCCACATCTAACTCCCTCTTAAATATAGCCAATGAACTAGCCTCAACTACCTTCTGTGGGAGAGAATTCCACAGATTCACCACTCTCTGTGTGAAAAATGTTTTTCTCATATCCTTAAACTGTGACCCCGTGTTCTGGACTTCCCCAACATCGGGAACAATCTTCCTGCATGGATGTGGATCCGTCTATGGTACGGACCGTCTCGGGTCGGAACTATCTCAGGTCGGATCCCTCTCCCCCTCCTCCTCCTCTCCCCCTCCTCCTCCTCTCCCCCTCTTCCTCCTCTCCCCCTCTTCCTCCTCTCCCCCTCCTCCTCCTCTCCCCCTCCTCCTCCTCTCCCCCTCCTCTCCCCACCTCCTCTCCCATCGCCTCCCCTCCCCCGGCCACTCTCCCCTCCCCCCCCTCTCCCCTCTCTCTCCCCCTCTCTAACCCCCTCTCTAACCTCACTCCCCTCCATCTCCCCCTCTCACCCCCTCTCCCTCTTCTCTTTCCCCCTCTCTCTCCCCCTCTCTCTCTCCCCCCTCTCGACCCCAACTCTCTCTCTCCCCCCTCTCTCTCTCTCTCCCCCTCTTTCCCCTCCACTCTGCTTGAAATGCTATGAAATTGAATGTGGTGGCCTGCACTCTGCTTGAAATGCTATGAAATTTAAATTGAATGTGGTGGCCTGCACTCTGCTTGAAATCTGAAGAAAGACATTCTTGCCATAGAGGGAGTACAGAGAAGGTTCACCAGACTGATTACTGGGATGTCAGGACTTTCATATGAAGAAAGACTGGATAGCATCGGCTTGTACTCGCAGTTTAAGGATAAGGGGGAAGTCTTTTAGGACCGAGATAAGAAAAACATTTTTCACACAGAGAGTGGTGAATCTCTGGAATTCTCTGCCACAGAAGGTAGTTGAGGCCAGTTCATTGGCTATATTTAAGAGGGAGTTAGATGTGGCTAAAGGGATCAGGGGGTATGGAGAGAA
The DNA here is from genome assembly GCF_010909765.2 of Amblyraja radiata. Classification (NCBI taxonomy): domain Eukaryota; kingdom Metazoa; phylum Chordata; class Chondrichthyes; order Rajiformes; family Rajidae; genus Amblyraja; species Amblyraja radiata. The sequence continues at coordinate 8,070,116 of NC_045959.1, read as the reverse complement.
GGCAGGTACAGGATACTGAGTTGGATGATCAGCATGATCATATTGAATGGCGGTGCAGGCTCGAAGGGCCGAAAGGCCTACTCCTGCACCTATTTTGTATATTTCTATGAATTGAAATTGAATGTGGTGGCCTGCACTCTGCTTGAAATGGAATTTCAAGGAATAGCCATGAGTGAACTGCCAGTCCACCAGCCCTGAGTGACTGAGCTGCCAGCCCACCAGCCCTGAGTGACTGAGCTGCCAGCCCAAGAATCCATTCGGCCCACAATGTCCATACTAGCCCTCTGGAAATGCAGCTTACAAGGGGGAAAGAGATGGACACATGTAAAGGAAAAGCCTACAAGGCAACGGAGTAATTACATTTGTAGAAAGGAACTGCAGATGCAGATGCAAACTGAAGATTGACACAAAATGCTGGAGTAAGTCAGGCAGCATCTCTGAAGAGAAGGAATGGGTGACGTTTTGAGTCGTCCCTTCTTCAGACTTCAGACTAATTAAATAGTTTTAAAATGGACGTGAAATACAGTGGTTCATTGTATATTTTGCAACATATTGACAAAGATGGGTTAAGAAATATTACTCAAACCATTGGAAGAATCAAATTGAAACTTTAGATTTTTCTTCCTCGAAAGAAGCGAGCAACATTAAATACACAATATGCTGCCAGAGGCAAACTCCTGATGATCCACCATACTATCCTGTCAGGAGAAGCAATCTGGTTGTAATACTCAGAGCAGGCTAATGAATGTCTGTCCAGCTGTTGCCTTTGGCAGCTCTAAGATTTGAATATTCACAAAAAACAAAGAGTGGGGCCTGATAACTGCAAGCCAATTTGCAAAAAATCCCCTGAGATAACCAAGCAAACACAGAACCTTTCCCTGCAGCTCTTGCACACACCCTACAAGCTTTCGCCATACTTCCTGCAATCTAACCCATAATGAAGTCCATCCCTTCAAACGAAGCAGACATTTTCAGAGGAATAAAATGCAAAAGTGGAGAAATTATGTTAGCTATAAATAGAACTTAATTTGACCACAGATGGACACAAGAGAAGGGTCTGAAGAAGGGTCTTGATTCGAAACGTCACCTATTCCTTTTCAGCAGAGATGCTGCCTGTCCTGCTGTGTTACTCCAGCTTTTTGTGTCTGTCTTCAGTGTAAACCAACATATAACCATATAACCATATAACAATTACAGCACGGAAACAGGCCATCTCGGCCCTTCTAGTCCGTGCCGAACACGTATTCTCCCCTAGTCCCATCTACCTGCACTCAGACCATAACCCTCCATTCCTTTCCCGTCCATATAACTATCCAATTTATTTTTAAATGATAAAATCGAACCTGTCTCCACCACTTCCACTGGAAGCTCATTCCACACAGCTACCACTCTCTGAGTAAAGAAGTTCCCCCTCATGTTACCCCTAAACTTCTGTCCCTTAATTCTCGTCATGTCCTCTTGTTTGAATCTTCCCTACTCTCAGTGGGAAAAGCTTATCCACGTCAACTCTGTCTATCCCTCTCATCTTTTTAAAGACCTCTATCAAGTGTAGTTCAACATCTGTAGTTCTTTCCTCCACATTAATTGGACCACACGAGTATTGTGGTGCAGATGGCATTAAGGTAATAGTGACATTTCAATGGAAGATACAATCAATACGGGAAGAATGCAGCATGGAGAAAGCCTGCAAGAATCCTTAAAAATATGAAGGTTTTGTTAGGATGGATGAAGAAAATCTGTTTACACCTATTAGTTAATGATGAGAGGACTGTCAAAAACTTACCAGTTAAATCAGCTATTGGTTCTATTACTGTCTGATAGATACAGAGCCCAGATTCAATCCTGACCTCCAAAGTTGGATGAATGGTGTTTGCATCTTTTTTATCTGACTGCATGGTGCTCTGCTTTCCTCCCAGATCCTCAAACACATGCCAATTGGTAGGTTAATAGGCCATGGTAAATTATCAATAGTGCAGGTGAGGGGAAGAATGAATGTGAAATTAGTGAGAATGTGTATTGGTGCTTAATGTTCCACATGGAATGGACTTAGTGGGCTAATGGACTCTATCACGCCATGATTCTGTGATGCTTCTATCACACATGAACTGGTTGAGGTAAATGGTATACATGAGGGAAAGGAAATAAAGAGTATTGAGAAAAATCAGAAGTGGTAATTAAAGCATGTGAAGGCCTGTGTAAGATATGCCTGTATATTATGGTGTAGATCATGTTGAAAGCGATCCATTCTGTGCTATAAATTGTATAGAGAAAAGTGGGACACGGTTATAGAAATGGGACACGGTTATTTCACATAGATCATTGAAGATTCAGAATCAAATGCTAATGTGTGCACACATATTGATTTAAACTAGCAAACAACCCGAGCATTGCAGGATTTCTAATGATTGCAATGTGAGAGTTTGAGGAACTCGGTCAGGGATCTCTTAACTGAAAAATATCCAGCTGGAAGTGCATTCCTGTTTTATCTGGGATGAAAATAAAATTGAGCATTAAGTCATTGGAGCGCAGAAGGTTAAGGGGGGACATGGTAGAGGTCTTTAAAATTATGAGAGGGATAGACAGAGTTGACGTGGATAAGCTTTTTCCATTGAGAGTAGGGAAGATTCAAACAAGAGGACATGATTTGAGAATTAGGGGACAAAAGTTAAGGGCCAACATGAGGGGGAACTTCTTCACTCAGAGAGTGGTAGCTGTGTGGAATGAGCTTCCAGTGGAAGTGGTGGAGGCAGGTTCGATGTTCTCATTTAAAAATAAATTCGATAGGTCTATGCACGGGAAAGGAGTGGAGGGTTATGGTCTGAGTGCAGGTAGATGGGACTAGGTGAGAGTAAGTGTTCGGCATGGACTAGAAGGGCCGAGATGGCCTGTTTCCGTGCTGTAATTGTTATATGGTTATTCCCCTTCTAAGCTTAAGTGAAGGCTTAAACAGAAACAAGGTAATTGAAAAGGCATCCAGTGAAGAATCATTTCATTGTGCGGAAAAAGGGAAGAGGAAAAAGACAGCAATGCAAATAATACTTTGTAAAGATGAAAATAAACCTCAAAGAGAAAGGAACCAATCAGACCAACTTGTTAAAATGTCCAATTAAACATCTATATAATTCAAATGACATTTGAATTATCCAGATAGGGCAGAATCTAATTGGATGACATTCAAGTATTTAAAGAAGTTAATGTGAACTGATACCCTTCAAGTCCCATTGTATTAGGAATTTTGTTTGGCTTTCATCCTTAAAAAGGTTATCCTTCCACTTTATCTCCGCACAGAGATATTGTCCTCCCATGCTATTCAATTCATTGGCTATAATTATAATTTCCTTTCAAAACATGTTTGTTGCTTTTGTGCCATGGAGCAGCCACAGTTTAATTTACTTCACAAAAGTGCATTCTGTCAAAATGAGCCACAAGAGATATCATGCACGTGATTTTATTTTTATTCCACTGAAGGTCAAGTTGAGAATTAATCCAAAATTTAAACCCCAAAATTTGCCCAATCTTCAAATGAGAAACATAGAAACTAGGTGCAGGAGTAGGCCATTCGGCCCTTCGAGCCTGCACCGCCATTCAATATGATCATGGCTGATCATCCAACTCAGTATCCTGAGAGTCCTTAATTGGAACGACCTGCAATTTTCTGCACAGTATCTGGCTTGTAAAAACAATGATGTTTTTTGACGTGTTTTGGGGAATTCTATAAGGGGACAAGGGAGGGGGCAGGATGGAAGGGAGGGAGGGTTAATGATGAAGGGGAGGTGTGAGGATCAGTCAGAGAAAACTGAAGAGGAGATCCTTCAGTTTGTTGTTATCATGTTGGAATTGTAGTACAAAAGTAAATTACATGCTGGGAAAAAAGCATCAGTTCAGACAGCGTCTGTGGAAGAAGAATTTAAATTTTGAATTGATTTCATAATCCAGCAGAGATCAGAGCTCAGATTCCACGGCAATCCAAAGATTATGGGAACATTCACGCAGACTGGGCTCATGAGCACAGCTGGTTCTGGTTCTGGTTGATTACTGCGCAAACACCTCATCAGTGGTTATCTCGCGCAGGTCGGAGTGAGTAGAGTAGTGATTAAATTTTGAAGTGGGCCTTTTTGACCAAGTTGAGGAGATCTAGTTGCTCAATCCCCTTTTTAAATCCCCTTTGCTCAATCCCCTTTTTAAGCTCTGGGTAGACACAACTCTCACCTAGGATTCATTAATTGTTTAAAACTGCTTGTACTGGAATCTGAAATCTGAATGAAAAACAGAAAATGCTATAATACTAGAAAAACAGAAACTGCTAGAAATATGCAGTGGGTCAGACAGCATCCGAGGAAGGAAAAAACAGAGTTAATGTTTCGCGTCAGACCATTAGCTCTGAGAATGAGGAAGAAACATGGTGGATGTAAGTTATAAACAAGGTTGAGGGAAGGTGCCATAGGTTAAGGGGAATATATGTCTCACATATATTGTGAGAGACCAAGTCAAAAGTGTAAATTGAGGCCGTTGGAGTCTGATTATGCCTCTTTGTCCGTGTAATGTGTTGTTAATGACATAGCTGTGGGATATATAGGGAGAAAAAAAAACTGATCTGATCTCACAGTTGGATGACTTATAGAGATAAGAAGCAATTCCTATACAGACAAATAAAGCGAGTACATCATGTTGAAAAATATGACATTGGGTCCAGAAGTCTTCAATGGTGCCCAGACAGAAAATTGGGTGTTGTTCCATGAGCTTGCACTAGGCCTTGTTATATCAGTACAGGAGGTCACAGGTGGACAGGTTAGACTGGTAAGGTGGAAAATTAAAGCAGCAGGAAACCAAAAGCTCAGGCTCCCCTGTGGCCTGAATTCAGTTGCTCCAGAATGATTTCACCCAATCTTCAATGTAAAGAAGACCACATTATGAACACCAAATACAGTAGAATTTATTGGATGTGTGCCAGTGAATTGGGATAATGGTTGGTGGGAAGGGAAGAGATGAAAAGCAGATGTTGATCTTCTGCATTCGTAGAGAAAAATGCTGTAAGGTAGGGAGTGGTTAGAATGGAAGAGTCCCTTAGAAGCATGAAAAGGAAAGAAAGGAGTATATGTATACAATCAAGAAATATGTAGAAAATGGCAGATAATTTGAAGGATAATCCATAGAATATGGTGGTGTGGAAGGTGTGGGCCAGGGTAAATCTGACCAGGGTCTCCAAGTGAAACGATTGCTCTATTTATACATCTACGGATGTTGCCTGACCTGCTGAGTAGTTATCTGTTCAAGAGGAGGCAGTGAGAGTGGAGATGCAAGAAATATATTAGATGCAATTAGGGGCGTCACCCATAATGGTGAAGGAAAACCACAGTTCAGGAAGAAGGACGTCAATTCAGAGTCAAAATCACATCTTTGGAACAAATATGACACCGATTGAGGAGCAGGAACATGGAATCGATTCCTTACTACAGGCACGGCGAGAGGAAGTCTAGCCGAGACGTCTGTAGGGTCTATAGGTGTGCAGTGGATAATTGTTAAGGGATTGGACAGGCTAGATGCAGGAAACATGTTCCCGATGTTGGCAGAGTCCAGAACTAGGGGTTACAGTTTAAGAATAAGGGGTAGGCCATTTAGGACTGAGATGAGGACAAACTTTTTCACCCAGAAAGTTGTGAATTTGTGGAATTCTCTGCCACAGAAGGTAGTGGAGGCCAACTCACTGGATGTTTTCAAGAGAGAGTTAGATATAGCTCTGAGGGCTAACGGAATCAAGGGATATGAGGAGAAAGCAGGAATGGGGTACTGATTTTGGATGATCAGCCATGATCATATTGAATAGTGCTGGCTCGAAGGGCTGAATGGCCTATTCCTGCACCTATTTTCTATGTTTTTATGTGTCTATGGGACTTTGGATGATGAGAGCAGGGTAGAAATTGGCAGCAAAAATAATGCATTTGTCAAACTCTTGATGAGTGCAGCAAGCAACATCATCGCAGTTATTAATGCTCTGCCAAAAAGCTGAGAGATGATGATCAAGTAGGAATGAAACATAGTCGTTTATGCATACGCAACCAAAAGGCAAACATAACTTACACTCTTGTAAGTTTCCAAGGTTATATATTTTATCTAGATAAAGTGAATGAACTTAAATGTGAGTATCAGTGTATTGGTGGAGAGGAACTGGTTGGGCCTCCGTTTCAGAAAAATGGAAAGCCCTTAGGCCCTTCTAGTGTGTGATTGAATGTGTGATGGGGGTGTCGGAGGTGCAGAGCGATTGAAAAATCATTGTTGAGATGAACCTGTGGGGAGCAAGGAATCAGAATGCATTAAAGTGGCAGGAGACATTAAAAGTGTCAGAGGTTCAAGTGGAAAGTGACAGGACCAGGGGTGAAAGGAAGGAGTCAGTTTGGAAGAAATAAGCTCAGTGAGGAAAGACCAGGATGTAACAGTGGCTCTGCCCAGACAATTGTTTGTGCATCTTGGGTCGCAGATAAAGCAGGGTGTGGGGATTTGGAGCACCATAAGGTTGAATGAGGTGTGGGCTGAATCACCTGCAGCTTAACACCAACAAGACTAAAGAGTTAGTGGTGGACGTTAGGAGGAGAGGAACACCCCTGACCCCTGTCTCCATTAATAGCGTGGATGTGCAGTTTACCAAGGAGTACAAATACCTTGGAGTGTACGTGGACAGTAAACTGGACTGGTCCAGTAATGCCGAGGCCCTGTACAAGAAGGGACAGAGCCGGCTGTACTTTTTGAGAAAACTCCACTCCTTCAACTTCTGCAGTAAGATGTTGACCCCCTCCATGACACATTGAGGAGTACCTTCAGCAACAGACTGATTACACCAAGATGTAGTACAGAACGCCACAGGAGATCCTTTTTTCCTGTGTCTATCATAGAAACATAGAAAATAGGTGATGGAGTAGGCCATTCGGTCCTTCGAGCCTGCACCGCCATTCAATATGATCATGGCTGATCATCCAACTCAGTATCCTGTACCTGCCTTCTCTCCATACCCCCTGATCCCTCTAGCCACAAGGGCCACATCTAACTCCCTCTTAAATATAGCCAATGAACTGGCCTCAACTACATTCTGTGGCAGAGAATTCCACAGATTCACCACTCTCTGTGTGAAAAATGTTTTTCTCATCTCAGTCCTAAAAGATTTCCCCCTTATCCTTAAACTGTGACCCCTTGTCCTGGACTTCCCCAACATCGTGAACAATCTTCCTGCATCTAGCCTGTCCAACCCCTTAAGAATTTTGTAAGTTTCTATAAGACCCCCCTCAATCTTCTAAATTCTAGCAAGTCAAACTGTACAACTCCTCCCCCTTCAGTTGTGAGGTAGACTGACTCCCCTCCCAACCCATCCCCTCCCCCCCTCCCCCCTCCCCCCTCCCCCCATCCCTAATCTTTGCACATCCCACATCCATTCCACTCATCACCTTAATTTCATGTTTCATGCATCTTGTGTTTCATGACTTGCCTGATCAATTTCCCTCCTGGGATAAATGAAGTTCTACCGTATCGTATCGTAATGTTACGGAAATAAGATCTTCTGTGGAAATGAGGTCCCATGGCCCTATATTTACAATGTCCTGATGTTCACTGGTGGGTCCATGGTGTAGTGGCAGATTTTTATATCGTTCAATCATGGTGGATCTATCTCTCCCTCCTCTCCATTCTCCTGCCTTCTCCCCATAACCTCTGACACCTGTACTAATCAAAAATCTGTCTGTCACTGCCTTAGAAAATATCCACTGAGTTAAGCTAAATGGCTACTACACATAGTCCTGTGGGAGACATGAGGCTGTGTCTGCGAGTTGACATTTATCCTCTACAAGATAGACAGTTGGTCAGTCCACAACAGCATCAGCCTACACACCAGGTTTGATGGCAACATTAGGCTTGTCTCATTTGAATGGAGTGCGGTAAATTCAGAAGTTTAAAGTAAGTCAGGGGACTAGAAAAATCATGACAATCTACATCTCAACAATTGTTAGCAATACATAGATCTAGAGAAGAGGCCAAAGGAAAGGGATCTATAATTTTGGTGGGTGAAGAAAAAGCCCACAGTCTGGGCTGAGGAAACAGACACAGAGACAGAAGAAGACTTCAATGTCTTGTCGGGCTTGGACATGTGGGATGAAGCTAAGGACTCTGCTGAATACAATGTCTGGGATCAAAGAGGGGAAGATTAGAAATAACGTTGAAAATATTGCAGGAAGTAAGACTTTGGGGAGAGACTGGATCATCTACACTAGGGCAGGTGGGACTGGTGCAGATGGGGCATGTTGGTCGGTGTGGGCAAGTTGAGCCGAAGGTCCTGTTTCCACGCTGTATGACTCCATGACTAAGAGAAGAAAGTGAAAGGGGAAAAAAAATCAGGCGTAGGATTGGAATCCAAAACATTTAAGGATTGTGGTTTTTGACATCTGAAGGAAAGGAAAAATCATGTCTGTTGCCAGCTTTAACAAAGGGTCTCTGATATAAAATATTTAGCATTCCTTTTACAGCTGTGGCCTGACCTGTCAGTCCTCGGAGACTCGGTGAGTAGGAGACTGGCTCCCACTACACTCCATGTCATAATCATGTGCAGGAACTAAAATTGACAATGACTTTTCCAGTTATGATGAATTAATAACAGAATGAGAAAACCAGTAGATCCAAATAGTCTTGAGTGTGGACCACATCCAGATTATAAGGCCATTAGATCATGTGATAGGATTAGAATCAAATCTACTCCACATTCCATCATGGTGAATCTATCTCTCCCTCCTAATCCCATTCTCCTGCCTTCTCCCCATAACCTCTGACACCTGTACAAATCAAAATTCTGTCTATCACTGCCTTAAAAAAGATCCACTGAGATGTCCTCTACAGCCCTCTGTGACTATAGCTTCATCATTAACCTGCAGTTATTCTCTCTGGAACTTGTGTGTCGGTCCTGGGAGATAACGGGACCTTAAACAATGTAATTGGAAAATAGAGATAGTGCAAACTTTGTCCCTGGCAAACTCCTATGGAAATCTTTGCAATGGAACCACGTCCTCTCTCCCACTTTCCCATCTGCCAAAACTGTCAGCGTTTTACAACTTTTCTCAATGCCTCTCACTTTAAAAAATGTGAAATACTAAATATATAAAACAAGATCAACTGAAACACTCACATAAGTTATAAAGTTAAATTATGTTTTTAAATTATAACTTAGCAAATCTTTCTTCTCCATTGTCTTACAATCCCCATTCAAAGTTGTGCAAGTTCCACAAGCAGATTAAATGTGTAAAAAGAAACTGCAGATGTTGGTTTAAACCGACGATAGTTCTTGACCCGAAACATCACCCATTCCTTCTCTCCAGAGATGCTGCCTGTCCCGCTGAGTTACTCCAGCTTTCTGTGTGTCCATCCACAAGCAGATTACCCCATCCAAGAGCTGGTGAACACCAGCAATCTCCCTGCTCCATAGTTGGACTCCATGAGGACTTCAGTGTTGAAGTGCAGCAGATAAATCACAGAAGGAAATAAGCTAGTATGGTCAGGGTGTATGCATTCATGTTGGTTTAACAGCACTTCTGCTGAGAAATGCCAGAAGATGTCTATGAAATTTCTGGCAAAAACAAGCAAAACCTGGACCAGTACTGTCCAGTAGATATAAAGGGAAGCTTTGTACCTAAATTGTTAGTACTTTTACGCACTTATATTTACAAATTATCTTCAGATGAGGAACAGCTTGCCCACACCCAATCTGCTAACAAAACAGTCAAGGAGCTTGCCAGGACAACCAGTGTGTTTGCAATGGTTCTGGGAGGCAAACACAGTAACACCTTTTAAAAGCAAGTGTGTTGCTAATAATTCTATGGCACTTAGCAGTCAACATTGCCAGCTTAGTTTGCCAATAGCTTTCATCATTATATACATACGAGCTAAAAGTGACACTGTGTGTCTAAGAAAAGAAAGATAACAGTGTAAAGGGGAATATCTATGAGCCATGCCTTATTTTATAAATATGGAAGTGAAATATGAATGACAAATGCAGGTAATGTATTCTTAGGTAAAGGAGCTCTAGCTGAAAATAGTAAACAGTCAGTGACCACAGTGGCGTAACATTAGAGCTGCGGCCTTATGCCCCTGTCCCACTTAGGAAACCTGAACAGAAACCTCTGGAGACTTTGCACCACACCCAAGGTTTCCTTGTGCTTCCCGGAGGTTGCAGGTGGTTGCCGGAGGTTGCAGGTAGTGGAAGCAGGTAGGGAGACTGACAAAAACCTCCGGGAACCGCACGGAAACCTTGGGTGGGGCGCAAAGTCTCCAGAGGTTTCCGTTCAGGTTTCCTAAGTGGGACAGGGGCATTACAGCACCAGAGACGCAAGTTCAATCCTGACTATGGGTGCTGTCTGTACGGAGTTTGCACACTCTCCCTGTAACCGCATGGGTTTTCTCCAGGTGGTCCAGTTCCGGATCATTCCATATCCCAAACGTGCAGGTTTGTAGGTTAATTGGCTTTGGTAAAATTGTAAATGTTCTCTAGTGTGTAGGAGAGTGTGCAGTAGAGTGTTGCACACAGGGTGACTCGATGGGTCGAAGGGCCTGTTTCTGCAATGTATCCCTAAAGTTGAAAGTCTAAAGTCAAAATTTGAGACTTTGAGGAAGAAAAATCACCCTTGACCCTGGTGCTAAATGCATGGTGGTATACCAACTGTACTCAGTGCATGTTTGGATCTGTTGATTTCAGCATCTAATGGGCCTGTCCCACTTAGGCGACATTTTAGGTGACTGCAGGAGACTTTCCAATCACCACTTGGTCGCCACATGTCCGCGGGTGGTTGCCGGGGAGTCGCCTTCATGGTCGTGAGGAGTTCCCACATTTTGGGAACTAGTCGCGGCTTCATTATGGTCGCCGAGAATTTTTCAACATGTTGAAAAATGAGTGGCTGTAGTGGCCCTTTGGCTTAATTTTGTGTGTCATAAATTATGGTATTTACCTTTAAATTTTGTCTGCCTGTAATTATGCGGGTGTGATTTTTGTACGTTGTCGGAGGCGTGTTGGCTGCTGGTAACTGTTTACTTTAGTTGGGAGGAAGCATGGCGGGAAGGCATATCTTTCAACCACGTGGACCTATCTATCATGGGTTAGAGCTTTCCAACATTAAAGAAGTTTTCTAACGTTTCGGAGCCATGCGGAGCTTTCTAACATTGATCAGTCTGGATGAATATCTTACTGTCTTACTTCAACAATAAAGAAACTATTAATCAAGAGACTGTGTTATGAAGATTTATCTTTCGAGAAGGAGGTTTTTTGTCAGTCCCCCTACCTGCTTCCACTACCTGCAACCTCCGGCAACCACCTGCAACCTCCGGGAACCGCACGGAAACCTTGGGTGGGGCGCAAAGTCTCCAGAGGTTTCCGTTCAGGTTTCCTAAGTGGGACAGGGGTATAAGATTCCTATTGTGCAGCAACTTATGCAGCCTGTATTATTCAGAAAAACAGTTAGAACTAAATAAGTTGATCTTTCTCAGCTTACAATTCATTGAAATAAAGGTAATCATAAAGCAATCTTCCACAGATTCACATTTGCTTCTATTACTAAAGTTAATTAAATAAACTAAAATGTAGCTCTTTCTGCATGCTCTTTTCTTTAATGTCACCTATTAGGCCATATCTGGAATAAGTGGCCACAGATTTTTTCCGGTTAAAAAACCAACTCCGACTTTTAATATCATGGCAAATCTGATGGTAATCCCGTCTGTATTGCCCTCTACATAGTTTTTCTTCCCTTGGCTTATCACAAATCTATCTACTTCTTAAACATATTTGAAGAATCTGCTTTCAGCTGCTAATTGTCCACAACATCTTTTGGATGCCAAGTGTTGTGCTAGTTGATCTAGGAATGCCGTTTTGCCACATGAGAATGAAATGTGTGAAGAAAGGAGTGTATCACAAGTTTATTATGCAGTGTTCGTTCCTACCAATAATGCCACGGACAGGTGAATTTGAAACTGCTAAATTGCTTACAGCAGAGTTAATTGGATTGTCCCCCTGTGCTGAACTTTACACCAGCTATTTCAGTTCCTGTCTGACTGCATGTTCTTCAGTAATCAGTAGTGGTGCTGCCTAGGTGGTAGACATGATTGTCCCAGCAAGAGACCATTCAGTCTCCTTGATTCCCCTTGGTCTTCCAAATAAGTATCATTATGGAAGTTACATTGGCTTAGGAACAGGGAAAGGTGGTACTTACAGGAACTGTTTAGACTTCTTGCTGAGTCAGGTGGATGATGTGCAACAACTATCAAGGATACTATAGGGACAATACAGCCGGGGTTAACAGTGTTGCTTGATAGAGGTAATGCTGCAAGCTTGCCCACGTCAGGCTGTAACTTGACTGGACTCTGGGACAGCTCTGTAAATTGTACCGAGTCACCAGCTGTTACTGAAACAAATTTTGTGAGCTTGTCAACTTTTGTGAGTGTCTCTGTCATATCCAGATATAAAACCTAGATTGAAACCATGTGATACTTCCATTTTAATTTTAATGTGAAATCTGCTCAAAGTTTATGAATTTACCCACAGTACGAATCTTACTTTGCCGGAAGAGAACAATGAAGGCAACCTAGCTTAATGATTAAATTCATGCAAAAGATGATTTGCAATTTGACCAAGTTAGTAGAACTCCCAAATAAATCGCAGTGCTGTGCTATTACGTTCCATTCTACAATATAATTGGTGCTGGAATACTGGCTGCTTTCAATGCTTTGCTTATTCTGTATCAAGGATGATGGCTAACTTTCACCAAGTGAAACTTCTACCTTATCTATTTTGTTCATCATTAGATTGCATCTGCGTTGATATGGATACATTTATATGGCACACTTGCTCCACAGCCAGTTCCCAATCCTACATTGCCAGCACCAGCAAGCAATTAAGCCACTATGGTTGTCTAGGTTTTAATTGTCTTTAAAGGTTGTATCCATCCTCACCCTAAATAGATCTATTTCATACACAATTAATGACATTGAATCATTGACTAAATATTCTCACACATTTGCATTATTTTCCCCTTTTGAAGTTTACTTTATTATTACCAGATAAAAGAATATTGGTAGCCAAATTGCCCTGAGAGTGGAGCCTAAAGATTGCCCTGCACGGCCATTCTGCTGTTTCAGGGTAATGTGTTGTGCTGAGCTTCTGAAACTCATAACATTTGGATTCCAGGTCTGAACAAATAAAAAATTCAAAATCTTAATGCATAGAATCTCTTAGATTATTTTATCAATTGGAAAAACTATCTCTGAAGAAATCATGCTCATTGCTTCACCTCATTTCAAACATTGTGGAAGATGGAGACACCAGGAATTACAGATATTAAAATCTGAGCAAAATGCAATGTGCTGGTGCAACTCAATTGGTCAGGCAGCATCGATGGAGGGAATGGATAGGTGATCTTTCAGGTCGGGATCCTTCTTCAGATTATTTGTAGAAGTTAGTTGGAATCATGGAATTATTATCTTCTCTACGCCATAGAATCAAACAGCATGAAAGCAGGCCCTTTGGCCAAACTTGCCCACGCCGAACAAGCTCCATTCTTCATTAGTACGGGTGTCGGGGCTTATGGCGCGAAGGCATGTGAATGGGGTTGAGAGGATTAGTTGGAACCGCAATGATTGAATGGTGGAGTAGACTCGATAGGCCGAATGGCCTAATTCTGCACCTAGAGCTTATGACCTTATCTACACTAGTCCCACCTGCATGCGTTTGTCCCTTAACCCTCCAAATCTTTAGTTTAGTTTATTCTCACAGCCTTCCCTCACAGTGGGAAACTTTTGATTCTGCTGTGTGGGGATGTTTTTATGTTGAATTCTATCGTGTGTTGAGTTCTTTATTTTTATTGTATGGCTGTATGGCGATCACATTTCACTGTGCCAACTGGCACATGTGACAAATAAATGTATCTTGTATCTCGCATGACCCATGAAAAGCTTTTGGTGCGTGCTATCCAGTCCTAACGTCCTATCTATAAGCATTTTGTGGCTCTGGCCAGGAACTTCACTCCTCGGAAAAATACAGGAAAAATGTTCCCGATGTTGGGGGATGGCCTGAACCAGGGGTCAAAGTTTCCAAATAAGGTGTAGGCCATTTAGGACTGAGAAGAGAAAAAACCTTTTCACCCAGAGAGTTGTGAATCTGTGGAATTCTCAGCCACAGAAGGCAGTGGAGGCCAATTCACTGGATGTTTTCAAGAGAGAGTTAGAACTAGCTCTTGGGGCTAACAGAACCAAGGGATATGGGGAGAAAGCAGGAACAGAGTACTGATTTTTTAGATGATCAGCCATGATCATATTGAATGGCAGTGCTGGCTCGAAGGGCCGAAGGGCCAAATGGCCTACTCCTGCATCTATTTTCTATGTTTCAATGTTTCAATGTTTCTATTAGAGGTGTAAAGGGACATCACTTTGTTTGGTGAAATATATTTTATTTTACTCCCATGTTATCACAATTAACTTTAAAAAAGAATGCTGGTCAATCACCAGGGATTAGATAACACGTTGTTTTTCTTGAACTGTGCAATTCTTGGATACATCTCAAACCAACAACATTGGTTTTTATTAGTGAATAGTTTAGTGAATGAAAGCTCTTACTAAACTTGTTGATTTTTTGCTGAGAGATAATTCATACAAACCAATATAAACCCTTTCAATATTTTCCAAAAAGGTGCTATTAAAAAGTTTCTTTATAAATTAAAACCAGATACAAGCAGATATATGGGTTCAGCAGTTTCTGGGATATCTAATGTAGCAACCTCAATATTTCTTACACATTTTAACATCTGTGCTTCTATGTTTTCCTCAGTTTTAGAATCGTTTTCCAAGATTCATCATTAATGTCTCCTGTTTTTTGACTTTCCCCACCCTAAAACATTGTGACAGTAAGATTCATAAAATCAAGATGCCACATCCTGTTGAGGCAGCAAAATTGGCTCCACATCCAATTTCTGTTGTGTTGCGTGAATATGGTTAGCATGGGTTGACGATGCACATTAGTTGCAGGAACAAACCCTACAACCTGTAAACAGGACTTCAGACTTTGTTGAGGCCTTAAAACTTCCTATATTCCAGTTGTGCATCCTCAGACAACTTACTTGTGACTGAGGCACAAGATGCAAATTAGAAAAGTTGAAGTATGTAGAATTAAGTGGCTACAAACATAGGAAGTAGGCCAAAGGCAGAAAGCAAAAGAAATGGTGATAAATTGTATTGGTATTGGTTTATTATTGTAACATGCACTGAGAAACAGTGAAAAACAATGTGTTGCAATGTCCAGGCAAATCATATACATGAGTACATTTGGAAGTGCTAGAGAGAAAATAAACAGAATGCAGGATATAGTGTTACATCTACAGAGAAAATGTAGATTTTAAAAAGTGCAAAGGCAACAGTGATGTAAATTGCAAGATTGGGAATTCATCCCTAGCATATTAGAGGCTGGTTCAAGAGCCTGCAAACAGCAGAAAGAAGGTGTTCTGGAATCTGGTGGAACGTTCTTTCAAGGTTTTGTCTGAGAGGAGAAGAGAGAATGACCAGGATTAGAGATCCTTGTTTATGTTGGCTGCCTTCCCACAGCAGTGTGAAGTGTAGATGGAATCAATAGCTTGCAGGTTGGGGAGACTGGTATGTGTGATGGACTGTCATGCGATCACAATTTTGTGTGCTTTTGAAGACGGGATATTGGTAGACAGTGGTATTATCCAGGGAACAGTATTCTCCCAGCTAGATCCTTTGTTATTTCGTACGTAATCTAATCACGTTGGTATTTATGTATACAATATGCTTTCACATTTGTGGAGAGCAGTTGGGATGCATGGTAAACAGTGGGAAGAATAGTCATACGATGTCAAAAGAAAACAATATTTGGTTGTTTAAGAAAGAACTGCAGATGCTGGAAAAATCGAAGGTAGACAGAAATGCTGGAGAAACCCAGCGGGTGAGGCAGCATCTATGGAGCGAAGGAATAGGTGATGTTTCGGGTCGAGACCCTTAGTCAGATTGATGTTGCGGTGGGGGAGGGGGGGTGGGAAGAATAAAGGAAGAGGCAGAGACAGTGGACTGTGGGAGAGCTGGGAAGGGGAGGGGAAGGGGGAAGAAAGCAAGGACTACATGAAATTGGAAGTCAATGTTCATACCGCTGGGGTGTAAACTACCCAAACAAAATATGAGGTGCTGCTCCACCACAGGAGCAGTCTTTGCGGAAAGCCAAAAGGGGAGGAGATGGGAAGATGTGGCCAGTGGTGGGATCCCGTTGGATGTGGCGGAGGATTATCTGATGTATGTGACGGTTCAATATTTGGTTGAATGTGCAAACAAGTGCATATAAAAATGAATGCAAAAATTGTGTATATGAGATACTTCGGCACTAAATAATAATGAGAGAAAATGTAGACTAAATGGCCTGTTTTTAAACTAAGGAACCTGCATGTAATTGTGCGTCAAGGGCCTGTCCCACGAGCATGCGACTCCATGCGGCAAGCGCGACCTAACGTGGTCGTTTGAGCTGTACGGCCTCGCGGGGCCGGTCCCACTTCGATCGCCTGAGCCGTATGGAGTTGTGCGGGGCTGGTCCCGACATGGCGCGGGGCTCCGAAAAACTGACACTGTCCAAAAAGTCCACGCGGCAACAGCCTGTCGGCCCGCAGCCGCATTGAGGCCGTACGCACCGCATCGACGGGTGTGCTCAGCGTCTCTACGCCGTATGCAGCGTCTTGACGCCATACGCAGCGTCCTGATGGCGTACACCTAGCGCGAACATCCCACGGACATCGCTCGAACTTCACGTCAACTCGTACGGGATCACTCGACCTCCGCGCGGCCCCCGCTTCCGGTTTGGTCGCGCTCGCCGCATGCAGTCGCATGCTCATGGGACAGGCCTTTTAATTCTTGAAAGTGACTGGGAAAGTCGAGAAAGTAGACAGTAATACATGAGGATTTCCAGGATTCATGAATAGATGATAGTTAACTTTAACCTATATTAAACATTAGTCAAGTCACAATGAAGTAGTGGTTAATTAAATTCTTGTTTCCTACCTTTCAGTAAGATCTAATGTTAAGGGATTTCATCTCTATAATTAGACTGGAGAAGATGGGATTGTGCTTCTTGAGCAAAGAAAGTTGAGAGGAGGTTAGGTAGAAGTATACATGACATAACTTCCATGAATATAGTATCTGCTGCTTGCTCTTTCAAACAGGAAAAATAAACCATGTCAAAGTTTGTCAGTGTTGAAATGGCCTTTGACAGAAGATGCCAAAAATTACAATAAAAGTCAGACCAGTGCAGGAAAGCCAAGCACCCTAAGTTTAAAATGAGTCCAATAAAAAATGTATTGAATTACAAAGAATTGTGGAAAATGGCAGTGGTGAGCTCAAAAGAATATTTTAACAATTCACAGGGAAGTGAAAATTACATTTGCATCAACACCACCTAGTGTTCGATTTGACCGTTTTGACTATTTCAGAGATCATGTCAACTTTTGGCAAATGGTACGGATTAGTTCACGTTGGTGCCTACTGCAAATGTATCAAGGTTAGATATATACACTGGCAGAATGTGCCATTGAAGAGTTGAGAACAATGGAAAAAGCTGAAACTGCCGGATACAGATTAGGTTGCATTTTAGAGAGAGAATCAAAGTAATGTTTCCGGTCAAAGTCCTCGAACTGGAAGAGAGAGAGAAAAAAACAAGTTAGTGGGAGTGACCAGCCCTCCCCTGTGAAGCGCCCCCCTTAAGTGCAGACATTTCAATAAAGTTTGTGTTTTGTGTGATTCAGTATATATACACGCACACACGCACACGCACACACGCACACAAGATGGCGGCGCTGGCTTAACAGCTGTGGCCCACCTGCAGTCCGTCTGTTTTTTTCTTTCGTTTTGTTCATTGTCATGTTTTAGTTAATTTTGTTTTATTAAGTTGTGTATGTGTGTGGGTGGGGTGGGAGAAACATGTTTTGGTCTCTTCCTTCGGGGGATGCGACTTTTTCTTCGGTCGTATTCCCCGTCTCCGTCTGCGCCGAGGCCTAATGGCGGAGCTGGCGACATCGGAGCTGTAGCAGCAACAGCAGCGGCAGCGGAGACCTGACTCGGCCCTGGAGCTGTAGCAGCGGCAGCAGCGGCAGCGGAGACCCGGCTCGGCACAGAAGCTGTGGCGGCGGCAGCAGCGGCAGCGGAGACCCGGCTCGGCCCTGGAGCTGTAGCGGCAGCGGCAGCGGAGACCGGACTCGCCCCCGAAGCTGTAGCAGCGGCAGCAGCGGCAGCGGAGACCGGACTCGGCACAGAAGCTGTGGCGGCGGCAGCAGCGGCAGCGGAGACCCGGCTCGGCCCTGGAGCTGTAGCGGCGGCAGCAGCGGCAGCGGAGACCTGGCTCGGCCCTGGAGCTGTAGCTGCAACAGCAGCGGTAGCGGAGACCCGGCTCGGCCCTGGAGCTGTAGCAGCAACAGCAGCGGCAGCGGAGACCTGACTCGGCCCCGAAGCTGCGGTGGCGGCAGCAGCAGCAGCAGCGGCGGAGACCCGACTCGGCCCTGGAGTTGTGGCGGAGGCAGCAACCACCCGCGGAGTTTGAACCGTCGCCTCGGCGCAGAGGGAGAACAAAGGGGGAAGAGACAGAGACAGAGACTTTAAGATTTTGCCTTCCACCACAGTGAGGAGGTGTTTGGTGAACTCACTGTGGTGGATGTTAAATTTGTGTTGATTGTGTGTTTTTGCCATTTTTTAAAATTATATGTATGACTGCAGGGAAACAAAATTTCGTTCAGACCGAAAGGTCTGAATGACAATAAAACGAATCTAATCTAATCTAATCTAATCTAACACATGCACACACATATATATGCATACTAGACTAAGTGGGACATGTTGGGCCCATGTTCACATGGGAGGGCTTGTCTCCCAATGCAATATTACATCTCTGCACCAATTCCAATATTGGTGGCCAGTGGGGAGGGGGGGAGGGCTTTCTGGAGTGCTAGTCTGGGTGTTGTGGGCCAAAGGGACTGGTTTCCAGAGGGCTAGTATGGACATTGTGGGCCGAATGGATTATTTGCCTGGCATGTCATTCACTCAGGCCTGGTTGGCTGGAAGCTCAGTCACTCAGGCCTGGTGGGCTGGCAGCTCAGTTACTCAGGGCTGGTGTCTGGTGGCTCAGTCACTCAGGGCTGGTGGACTGGCAGCTCAGTCACTCAGGGCTGGTGGTCTGGCAGCTCATTCACTCAGGGCTGGTGGGTTGGCAGTTCACTCACGGCTATTCCTTGACATTCCATTTCAAGCAGAGTGCAGGCCACCACATTCAATTTCAATTTAACAGCATTTCAAGCAGAGTGCAGGCCACCACATTCAATTTCAATTTCATAGCATTTCAAGCAAAGTGCAGGCCACCACATTCAATTTCAATGTAACAGCATTTCAAGCAGAGTGCAGGCCACCACATTCAATTTCAATTTAACAGCATTTCAAGCAAAGTGCATGCCACCACATGCAATTTCAATTTCATAGCATTTCAAGCAGAATGCAGGCCACCACATTCAATTTCATAGTATTTCAAGCAGAGTCCAGTCCACCACATTCAATTTCATAGAATTTCAAGCAGATTGCAGTCCACCACATTCAATTTCATAATATTTCAAGCAGAGTGCAGGCCACCACTTTCAATTTCATAGCATTTCAAGCAGAGTGCAGGCCACCACATTTAATTTCATAGCATTTAATGCAGAGTGCAGGCCACCAAATTGCCAAACAGCTCAATGCATTGTCATTAAGGGCTAACAGATTATTTATTGCAAGTACATTGCAGGCTCACAGTTCAGTTGATTCACAGTTATGGACTCTCACTCGCAATCTTTCAGAGTAACTGACTCACGTCCAGGCATCCGGGGTTATCTAGTCCTGTACATCCCCCCCCCCCCCCCCCCCCCCCCACCCCGGAAGGAGCGTTACCTTCATTGTGGTGATTGACAAGCGAGAGGACCAATCAGCTGATCTAAAGATTTTAAAAGTAATACATAGACTGCATTATTCCAAAGCACAATTAAATAGAATTTTTTCTAATATCTCTCCTATCTGTGATAAATGTCAATTCAACATGGCTAATTCAACCCATACTTTTGTAAACTGTATAAAAATTAAAAATTACTGGATTGATATTTTTAAAATAATCTCTGTAGTCGTCAATATCCAAATGGATCCCGATCCTAAATTAATAATATTGGGCATATCAGAACAATACCTAAAACTCACAATAAACCAAATAAATTTCCTTGATTACAGTGTAATAATTGGGAAAAAATTGATATTAAAATTTTGGAAAAACCCAACAACGCCCACAATCAAGATGTGGATTATAGAGATGTCGGAGACCTTACATTTGGAAAAAATTAGATATGTCTTAATTGACAAACCAGAATTATTTATTAGAATATGGTCTCCATTTATAGATTACTTGAAGGGGTAGATCGGACCGGAGCGGAGGCTGGACTGAAGCCTGAACCCAGGACTAGATGAATAATTATGTTCTCTGACCTACAGACCTATCTCCCAAGTTGTATTATTGATAGTTTACCCTATTTTTCTAATTTCTTTCTTTCTGTCTTTCTTCCTTTATTTTTCCTATCTATAAATATAAATAAATAATTAGAGGCAATGTTAATAGGTAGCCGATAAAGGAGGATCCCAGCTACTTTGGTAACCGAGGCCCTGGAAACCTGGATATTTAATATGTAACCATTAAACAAAGTCTGTACTGGTTTGGATTATGATATGCAGATGCCTCAAATTAAAATTTATTAAAAAATAAAAAATAAAATATTTTTTAAACACTCATAACTTTTTTATTTTGCATCGATCGGAAAAATCCCGGGGGCTGCCTCAACGGAGGAGGACTGTGAGTAAAACAGTCAAAGATCTTAGCGATAAATTGTAGCGTTTTTTCTAAATTCAACATACAGCGCAGAAAGGAAGTGGTCAAGATGAGACTTAGTTATGTAGATAACTGATACTAGTGTGTTAAGTTAAATTGGGATAGTTGTTGACAATCATAACAGTCATAAATCTAAGACCAACTGCTCACATCTAGCATGTAATTCTGTTTCTTTCATGAATTGGTTTTCATCTCATTATTACTTCCTGTGCTTCACTTATTGCCTGCTGCAGTACATTCTGTCTAGGGGCAGAATAGTTGACAGCTTAGATTGCACATGGACAAATGAACTTAACATAACCTACTCCCTGCCCAGGCAGTGAAACACATGGGACAATCTGTTTCCCACAAAGCTGTACAAAGTTATGCTCCTGCCAAGTCTTCTCAGTCGAGAGTCTAGAAGCTAGTTTTCTAAATATTAACATGCAGTAATGTTATGACAATCTCAGCCAATTTGGCCCTCTGCATTCATAAAATGGAAGAGCGGGGGTGGTGCAGTGATTCGACCCATGACACAGGGATGTGGTAAGCTGGATCATGGATGGACAATGCAATGACCCGACAAAGCTGTGCACCAAGAAACATGCATTTTCATCTCTTCCTACATCCTGCCCTGGCAGCAGTACAGATAGACAGGAAGTCAAGCTCTGGTGGTGTGCTATTAGGAGGTAGCTCTGGAATCCTTCAGCATTTCTTCTCCAACTCACGAAGACTCATTGCAATGGATTGATACAGACAAGGGCATGTCTTGCTGATCTCACTCCATCATACCAATCTAATGCCAGTTGATGATCAGTATCCTTCCATATTGAATGTAGTCAGGCCACAAACTCTTTTCTGGGTGTAGACAAATATTTCACAGAGCTGGTTGAAACCCGATTGTATCAGATTAAGTATGCAACTCATGCACGTAGTGAGCCAAACAGTGGCAGTATTAAGCCAAGGAACCCAACTTGCATATTATAAGCATAATATAACTGGGATGTCATAGAAACATAGAAACATAGAAAATTGGTGCTGGAGTAGGCCATTCGGCCCTTCGAGCCTGCACCGCCATTCAATATGATCATGGCTGATCATCCAACTCAGTATCCCATACCTGCCTTCTCTCCATACCCCCTGATCTCTTTAGCCACAAGGGCCACATCTAACTCCCTCTTAAACATAGCCAATGAACTGGCCTCAACCATCTTCTGTGGCAGAGAATTCCAGATTCACCACTCTCTGTGTAAAAAATGATTTTCTCATCTCGGTCCAAAAAGACTTCACTCTTATCTTTAAACTGTGACCCCTTGTTTTGGACTTCCCCAACATCGGGAACAATCTTCCTGTATCTAGCCTGCCCAACCCCTTAAGAATTTTGTAAGTTTCTATAAGATCCCCCCTCAATCTTCTAAATTCTAGCGAGTACAAGCCGAGTCTATCCAGTCTTTCTTCATATGAAAGTCCTGCCATCCCAGGAATCAGTCTGGTGAACCTTCTCTGTACTCCCTCTATGGCAAGAATGTCAAACTAGTGCAACTACATCTCTGGATTACATGCTTGCTAAATAGTAAACAGGATGGACTATAGATAGAGGTAAAATAATCACACACATCTACAAATCAGTTCATACAACTTTGCCACATGCTATGGTAGATGTTTAGTTTAGAGATGCAGGGCAGAAACAGGCACTTTGGCCCACCGTGTCCATGCTGACCAGTGATCCCCGCACCATGACACTGTCCTACACACACTAGCACCAATTTACAATTTTACCAAGCCAATTTGGTTACAAACCTCTGCGTCTTTGGAGTGTGGGAGGAAACTGGAGCTCCCGGGGTAAACCCTCATAGATCACAGGAAGAACGTCAAGTTCTGTACAGACGGCACCCGTAGTCAAGATTGAACCTGGGACGCTGGCGCTGTGAGGCAGCAACTCTACCGCTGTGCCGCCCGTGTCAATGTTGACAATTAACAAGGAGATAGATTCCCACTTTCAGTGATGGCAGAGTTCAGAATGGCAATGCATTATTTGTTTTTGCAATCCCTTTATACTCTCCTTAAAGTTAATTTTCTGCCTAGCTTTGTTTCATCATCTATAATTGATAGGTTAGAGTTGGTCTCTTCATTTAAATAAGTAATATGGATAGTAAGCAGTTGGGGCCTACACAAATCAAAATTATACGAAAATGTAGAATTCAACTATACCACCCTGAAAGAGGCCTATATATGACAAGTTGGTAGCCAGGATTTTGCTGAGTGGAGCATATTTCCCTCATTAACTGCTGAACTCATGCTGAACTCATTGTATGCAATGGAAGACATTTAAAGACTGCATGGATGAACTACAAAAATTGTTCATCCCAGTTTGGCAAAAGAATAAATCAGGGAAGGTAGTGCATCCGTGGATAACAAGGGAAATCAGGGATAGTATCAAAGCGAAGGATGATGCGTACAAATTAGCCAGAAAAAGCAGCATACCGGAGGACTGGGAGAAATTCAGAGACCAGCAGAGGAGGACAAAGGGCTTAATTAGGAAAGGAAAAATAGATTATGAAAGAAAACTGGCAGGGAACATAAAAACTGACTGCAAAAGTTTTTATAGATATGTGAAAAGAAAGAGATTAGTTAAAACAAATGTAGGTCCCTTGCAGTCAGAAACGGGTGAGTTGATCATGGGGAACAAGGATATGGCGGACCAATTGAATAACTACTTTGGTTCTGTCTTCACTAAGGAAGACATAAATAATCTGCCGGAGATAGCAGGGGACCGCGGGTCAAAGGAGTTGGAGGAATTGAGTGAAATCCAGGTTAGCCTGGAAGTGGTGTTGGGTAAATTAAATGGATTAAAGGCCGATAAATCCCCAGGGCCAGATAGGCTGCATCCCAGAGTACTTAAGGAAGTAGCTCCAGAAATAGTGGATGCATTAGTAATAATCTTTCAAAACTCTTTAGACTCTGGAGTAGTTCCTGAGGATTGGCGGGTAGCAAACGTAACCCCACTTTTTAAGAAGGGAGGGAGAGAGAAAACGGGGAATTACAGACCAGTTAGTCTAACATCGGTAGTGGGGAAACTGCTAGAGTCAGTTATTAAAGATGGGATAGCAGCGCATTTGGAAAGTGGTGAAATCATTGGACAAAGTCAGCATGGATTTACAAAAGGTAAATCATGTCTGACGAATCTTATAGAATTTTTCGAGGATGTAACTAGTAGCGTGGATAGGGGAGAACCAGTGGATGTGGTGTATCTGGACTTCCAGAAGGCTTTCGACAAGGTCCCACATAAGAGATTAGTTTACAAACTTAAAGCACACGGCATTGGGGGTTCAGTATTGATGTGGATAGAGAACTGGCTGGCAAACAGGAAGCAAAGAGTAGGAGTAAACGGGTCCTTTTCACAATGGCAGGCAGTGACTAGTGGGGTACCGCAAGGCTCAGTGCTGGGACCCCAGCTATTTACAATATATATTAATGATCTGGATGAGGGAATTGAAGGCAATATCTCCAAGTTTGCGGATGACACGAAGCTGGGGGGCAGTGTTAGCTGTGAGGAGGATGCTAGGAGACTGCAAGGTGACTTGGATAGGCTGGGTGAGTGGGCAAATGTTTGGCAGATGCAGTATAATGTGGATAAATGTGAGGTTATCCATTTTGGTGGCAAAAACAGGAAAGCAGACTATTATCTAAATGGTGGCCGACTAGGAAAAGGGGAGATGCAGCGAGACCTGGGTGTCATGGTACACCAGTCATTGAAAGTGGGCATGCAGGTGCAGCAGGCAGTAAAGAAAGCGAATGGTATGTTAGCTTTCATAGCAAAAGGATTTGAGTATAGGAGCAGGGAGGTTCTACTGCAGTTGTACAGGGTCTTGGTGAGACCACACCTGGAGTATTGCGTACAGTTTTGGTCTCCAAATCTGAGGAAGGACATTATTGCCATAGAGGGAGTGCAGAGAAGGTTCACCAGACTGATTCCTGGGATGTCAGGACTGTCATATGAAGAAAGACTGGATAGACTTGGTTTATACTCTCTAGAATTTAGGAGATTGAGAGGGGATCTTATAGAAACTTACAAAATTCTTAAGGGGTTGGACAGGCTAGATGCAGGAAGATTGCTCCCGATGTTGGGGAAGTCCAGGTCAAGGGGTCACAGCTTAAGGATAAGGGGGAAATCCTTTAAAACCGAGATGAGAAGAACTTTTTTCACACAGAGAGTGGTGAATCTCTGGAACTCCCTGCCACAGAGGGTAGTCGAGGCCAGTTCATTGGTTATATTTAAGAGGGAGTTAGATGTGGCCCTTGTGGCTAAGGGGATCAGCGGGTATGGAGAGAAGGCAGGTACGGGATACTGAGTTGGATGATCAGCCATGATCATATTGAATGGCGGTGCAGGCTCGAAGGGCCGAATGGCCTACTCCTGCACCTAATTTCTATGTTTCTATGTTTCTATGTTTCTATGAACAATGTTGGTATTGGAAACTTTGTCTCAATATTTCTAAATACTTGTCAATGTAGAGAACCAATTCTAGCCTATCCAATATTGGTCTCAAGCCTTGATAAAGGCTAGTCATCAAGAAGGGTTTTGGCTTCAAAAACAAAGCCCTCTGCTAAATCACCAATTAATTTAGGGGACAAAGACACTCATGGCTGAAATTAGTGGAGAGCCAGGATCTGCTAAAGTTACGCAATTTTAACAGGAAAACTCAGAAGAAAGAAATGAAAAACTGGTCAAGTATTGCTAAATTTGAGCTGGGTGTCTTACCTTGCATGGATACACCACCATATTTTATCATGCATCACATACAAAATTTGATTTTATTGTATTCGCTGGAGAATGTTAAGTTGGAACACCCTTATTGCAGCTGCGTGTAAGCGGTTGTGTTATATACATGCTGCATTTAGATATGACATTGTGTGTTGGTGAGTTCATGGACAATAGACACAAAATGCTGGAGTAACTCAGCGGGACAGGCAGCATCTCTGGAGAGAAAGCATGGGTGAAGTTTTGGGTCGAGTTTGAAGAAGGGCCTCGACCCAAAACATCACCCATCCCTTCTCACCAGAGATGCTGCCTGTCCCGCTGAGTTACTCGAGCATTTTGTGTCTATCTTCGATTTAAACCAGCATCAGTTCTTTCCTCCACATACTTATAACTATAAATCTCTCATCTTGGGTGTGTGTGTGTGTGTGTGTGTGTGTACGCGTGTGTGCGTGTGTGCGTGTGGGCGTGTGGGCGTGTGTGCGTGTATGCGTGTGCGTGTGTGCGTGTGTGCATGTGTGTGTGTGTGTGTGCGCGCGTGTGCGTGCATGTGCGCGTGTGTGCGTGTGTGTGTGTGTTTCTTTGTGTGTGATCGCATCTACTCATAGAAACGATGAGCTAATGGGAAAATATTTACATATTCCGGCAGAGATTTACCCCTGAAGATTTTGTGCTTTATTTCTTGAGTAATTAATAAAAATGTTCACAAATCCGATCCAACTTTCAATTTAAAACGCCTGTTTCTTTTGGGGTTTTTTCGCTGATGACGTGACAATGGATCTTCCTGCCGTCTGCTCGTGCTGCGACTGACGTCACCTGCCACCCCTCCCTCCTATCCCATTGTTCAAAAGTCGCCCTGTCGACTGAAGACGTTCGCCCGCTCGCGCCTCGGCTCGGGCCCTGTACCCAAGAGCTCCCGAGAGCTTTGGTCGATGCACGCTGCCCCCCTGCGAGCCGCACAACCCGCCATGAGCTGCCGCCCCCCTCGCTGACCAAAGATCTTAGTTGAAGACTGCTTCGGCATAACCGCCGCTCCTTTGGTCAACACTTGCTCGCCCACTCGCGCCTCAGCTCGGATCTCTCCCCCTCCCCTCTCTCCCCCTCCCATCTCTCCCCCTCCCCTCTCTCTCATCTCTTCTCCTCTCTCTTCCTCTTGGCTGGGCCCGGGCTTCCCCCCCTCTCTCCCTCCCCCACTCTCTCCCCCCCTCTCTCTCCCTCCTCTCTCCCCTTTCTCTCCCGCCCCTCTTCCCCCCCTCGCTCTGCCTCTGCCCCTCTCTCTCTCTCTGCCCCCTCTCTCTCTGCCATCACTCTCTATCCCCCCTCCCCCTCTAGATGTGCCTGCAAGTTGGGGGCTATGCGTCAGTGGATCGGGTGGGTATGAGGTAAAAGGAGTCAATGAATAATATTAATATAATATAAAAAGGTGGTTATTGTGTGTGGGGGGAAGTTAGTGTGTGTGTGGGGGGTGGTAATAGTGTGTGTGATGCCGCAGGCCGCCTTCCCTCCCCCTCCCCCACCCCCCCCAACAGCAACCGCGCGTTGAGGGGACGGGACCCAACGGGTCCCACTTTGTCTAGTAGCTAATGAATAGTCAGGTTACAACTCCCAGTGAAACCAAGACCACCTCTGGTACTCCACCAACAGATGCTATGTGAGATGTGATATAACATCTGTTTCAGGTTTTTACTGGACTGGAATCCTAAAGGACAGCGACTTATCTTAGCTGTCATTATTTGGCTGAACACACTTAAAATACTAAATAAATTGTTAGATGAAAATGTTTTGTAATCGGCTAACTTACTGGACCAATATGTTATATCATGCTTTTAATTCAGTTCCTTGGCTAATTAAGATGTTTCTGGTATTTATTAATACCATGCAGAAACGAGTTTGCCTGAGTGATTATGTTGATCTTGTTTATGCATCTGTTTCTAGGCTCATACCTACATATTATTATCCATAAGGAAAATGTTCAAACAAAGTTTGCAGTGATGAAAGCAAACTTCTTCTGTACACTTCTCAGTTTGAAGCAATCTGTTTTGGGGTTCTAAGTGACTATCCTTCAGCTCCATACTGTGCACTTATCATTTGTCTGACTTTGAAATCTATGCTTTGAGAAATCAACAAAAGACATTTCAGCATGAAATGAGGAAAGGCTAGATTATCACCATGTTCATCAGCTATACCACCACATCTTTTCTGTCTCTTGTTCCTCCATTATCTCACCAATTAATTATTTAGATCTGATCCAACTGAGAGCCTGAATCAGATTCCTACTCACCAATTAAACAATGACTCACAATCCCGCCTCCAACCGAGAATGATCTGACACTTGACCGAGGCCTCTGTTCGACTGCATCCAATTCCAACCCCTCTCCCCTGTGAGCATCAGTCAAATGGTCAGACACAGCTGCAGTTCAAGGCACGCCTCATGCAGGTTCCCCTGTGTTCTTGGTAATGACACAGACAGGAAGAACATGTGTAAGGGCCATTCAGTGACAGTATAAACCTTAGGCTTCAGGTCCACTGTGGGTCATGATCAAATTGGTCTTTTGCCTGACAATTAGTGACCGTTTAATGCATCTTCCCCAACACCAATGTATTTCCATACCAAGCAGTCTCTCTACAGAGAGCTACAATGAGGGCCCAGTGGAAATTATCTGCTGATCTGACTGTGTGACTTCCAACACACAAGGCATTTAAGACATTGATCTTCATCAGCCAGGGGATTGATTATAGAAGTTTGGATGTTATGTTACAGTTATACAAGATGTTGGTGAGTCGGCACTTGGAGCATTGCATCACACTTTGATCACACTGTTACAGGAAGTATGCTATTAAGCTAGAAAGGGGAAGAGAAGATTTACAAGGATGCTGCCAGGACACAAGGGGCTGAGCTATTGGGAGAATTTGGGCAGGCCAGGATTTTATTGCTTGGAGCACAGGAGACCCAGGGGTGATCTTATAGAGCGATATAAAATAATGAGGAGAAAAGATAGGATAAAGATAGTCTTTTTCGTAGGGTAATGGAATCAAGAACCAGAGGACATAGGTTTGTGAGAGGGGAAAGATTTAAAAGGAACCTGAGGGGCAATGTATTCATCCAGGGGATGGTGGTTAAATGGAATGACTTGCCTGAAGTAGTAATTGAGGCAGGTACAGTAACAACTGAAAACAAATATTTGGACAGGTAATGGTAGGAAAGGTTTAGAGGGACATGGGCCAAATGTAGGCAAATTAAACTAGCTTAGATGGAGCACCTCAGTTAGTATGGACAAATTGGGCTGAGCGGCCTGTTTCCATGCAGTATGACTCAACAAGATAAAGGAAATTATTCAATTTATGTAAACATCTTTATGTTGCTGAGATTTCTTAAAGAGCTTCACAAAATTACCAACTTCTTTTGGGTTGCAGTGGGTCGTGAATTTACATAAAACATGAATCTAACATTCCCTTTCAAGTATGTGCAGGAAGGAACTGCAGATGTTGGTTTAAACCGAAAATAGACACAAAATGTTGGAGTAACTCAGTGGGATAGGCCGCATCTCTGGAGAGAAGGAATGGGTGACATTTTGGGTCGAGACCCTTCTAAGTGCTGTTGTCTTCAGTGTAACAAAAAGGAATGAACCGGCAAACCCATAACAATGGAATCTTTCATCACACTGATGTATTCCATTGACACGATGCACAGAATTCTGCATTTATTGCTTTTTCGTGAAAGTTTTTTTGCCCAGAATATTCTGGAGAGGAAATAGTGTGTTAATGAAGCACATCATAACGATGAGCTTTCCCCATAAAATGTAAGTTTCTGGCCTGTTGCTGACCATTTTATGCCTCTACGCAGTTAGCATTGTAATAGCACTCTCAGCACTAACCTCCCAAGAATGTTCATGATGTTGTCGCATTTCCATATTAATTGCCCATTAAACATGCCACAGCTAGACAGGCTTAGTAATTAACAAAGAAAATAGCTTTTTAATAATGAGATTTTGTTAATGACTGCCAATCAATTTCTCTGTTACAGAAAATGAGCAAGTGTTTTGTTCTGTTAGTGAACAGTTGAAAATTTAAAAAAAAGTATACATCCTTTATTTCTTTATTTCGTTTTCCCTCTGTCCTCTGCCTTAAGGCTAAATGTCAATTTGAACATCAAGACCTCTTGTTCTGCTTGGATAGCCTACAACCCAATGATATGAACATTACATTTCCCAATTTCAGGTAATCCACACCCCTTGAGTTCCTTTCTTGCTCCTAGCAGTCCATTCTGTCCGCCTTCTTCATCCTATCCACACCCCTCCCCATTTCCTACACCCATTCGCTTCCCCACCTGGTTCTATCTGTCCACCAATCACAAACTCATCCAGTTGGGTTTTCCCCCCTTAATTCATCCTTCCTTTCCTTCTCATCCACCCAGTTTCACCTGCCTAACATACCTCCCTTATCTGTTTCCATCGATTAGCTGCCCATCTCTATCTCAACATTCACCCTTTCCACCTTCCCCTCCCCACCAGGTTCCAAATACCCATCATTCCTCCCGCACTTGGTTCAACCTATCACCTTCCAGCCTCTCTCTCACCCCTCCTTTCTATATATTGACTCTCTTCCCTTTACATCCACCACGTACAGGGTTTTGATGATCGGCATCCCTGCCTCACAGATTCTGCCTGACCTGTTGAGTTTTCCCAGTAGTTTGTATTTTGCTCCATACTCCAGCATCTACCTCTTGTGCCTTCAATGCACTTATTCTCTATAATCTGTTTCCTATATCTCGTGCAACTTTGAATTCACTCTCATGTATTCATCTATCTTCAAAATCCTCTCTCTGTTTATATCCCAGATTTTAAACCTAACGAGAGCTTAATGAGAGCTTGTCATAGATACTACTTGGCCCTTCAGCCCAACTTGCACATATGTTCCAGCTGCGCTAGTCCCACCTCCCTGCATTTGGTCCACATCCCTCCAATCCTGTCCTATCCATGTGAAACATGTCCTATCCATAATGAGCTTGTCCCATTATTCCCAATGGACTGCTGTGTCTGGTGCTTGATTATCATCCCACATCTCTGCAAACCTACAGCACACAAAACTAGCAAAGTTAAATGGTGCAAGGAATCCTATTACAGAGACTTATTACATCAGAAAATGTCAGGGCAAAAGTTCTGATTCACAACTATCACCAATTGTTGACACTTAAAATCCAAATCACTTTTTTTTAAGGTATCTAAATTATTCAATCTTTTTTGTGGGAGTAGAAATGTAAAGCAGTGCACTGGCACAGCAGGTAGTGCATCTGCTTCCTAGCTCCAGCAACTTGAGTTCAATCTTGACCTCATGATCTATCTATATGGAGTTTCCATATTCTCCCTGTGACCGGGTAGACCTCGCATGGGTTCTGAAGAAGAAATAGTCTTATGATTCAGATTCAATTTTATTGTCATTGCACTTTTCAGTGCAACGAAATGGTTTAGCCTGCAGTCATAACATAGAATAAATAACAAAACACACACTCAACACAGTTTAACATCCACCACAGTGAGTCCACCCGGCACCTCCTCACTGTGATGGAAGGCAAAAAGTCCCAAAGTCCTTGGCTCTTCCCTCCTTGCTCTCCCTCTGCACTGAGGCGATCCAGGCCTCCGATGTTGTGACCGCACCGGGTGATGGTAAGCAAGTCCCGTGGCTGAATCCAAGCTCCGTGAACGGGCTGGTTCAAACTCCGCGGCCCGGGGCGGTCGATGCTGCCGAAGCTACTGCCCTCCAGTCCAGCGGACGAAGC
This sequence comes from Amblyraja radiata, assembly GCF_010909765.2. NCBI lineage: Eukaryota > Metazoa > Chordata > Chondrichthyes > Rajiformes > Rajidae > Amblyraja > Amblyraja radiata. Next base: position 8,038,661 of record NC_045959.1, on the reverse strand, counting down.
TGTTGTTGTGGGAGCTCCTGAAAAACAGGTCACCAACCTGTGACCTGCGAGCTCCCGACGATGTCGTCCACTGGGCCCGCAGCCGAGCCTCCGAGGCTCCGAAGTCGGGTCGGAAGTCGGGTCGCAACGCCACTGCAGCCCCGAAGTCAGTCAGCCTCGCGTTCGTAAATCCTGGCTGGCTCTGCCTCCGGAGCCTCGAGGTCGGTCCCAGTTGGAGGCCGCCAGCTCCGCCATTAGGCCTCAGCGCAGACGGAGACAGTGACGGGGGATACGACAAGAAAGGTCGCATCCCCCCCCGAAGGAAGAGTCAAAAAACATGTTTCTCCCACCCCCCCCACACACACAAATAAAATAAACCAAAATGAACTGTAACAATGGGACAAAAGAAAACAAAAAAAGAAAAGACAAACGGACTGCAGGCGAGCCGCAGCTGCAAGGCAGCGCCGCCACTTCCGGCCATAATTATGGTCTTATAAATCTCCAGGTATCATTAGAAAATGAGGACATTTTGTTATATCTAACTGCCTTGCGTTCTGGAAAAGTGTAGTGATTAGATTAGACAAGTGCTCAGACTACAGGCAGAGTAAATTACAAGAAATCTAGCTATCTATGGGAATTAGAATGTCGGGTATAGAAGTTGGGATGTAATTGAGTATAGAAGTTGGGATGTAATGTTAAAATTGTACAAGGCATTGGTGAGGCCAATTCTGGAGTATGGTGTACAATTTTGGTCGCCTAATTATAGGAAGGATGTCAACAAAATAGAGAGAGTACAGAGGAGATTTACAAGAATGTTGCCTGGGTTTCAGCAACTAAGTTACAGAGAAAGGTTGAACAAGTTAGGGCTTTATTCTTTGGAGCGCAGAAGGTTAAGGGGGGACTTGATAGAGGTTTTTAAAATGATGAGAGGGATAGACAGAGTTGACGTGGAAAAGCTTTTCTCACTGAGAGTAGGGAAGATTCAAACAAGGGGACATGACTTGCGAATTAAGGGACTGAAGTTTAGGGGTAACATGAGGGGGAACTTCTTTACTCAGAGAGTGGTAGCTGTGTGGAATGAGCTTCCAGTGAAGGTGGTGGAGGCAGGTTCGTTTTTATCATTTAAAAATAAATTGGATAGTTATATGGATGGGAAAGGAATGGAGGGTTATGGTCTGAGCGCAGGTATATGGGACTAGGGGAGATTATGTGTTCGGCACGGACTAGAGGGGTCGAGATGGCCTGTTTCCGTGCTGTAATTGTTATATGGTTATATGGTTATATGGTTATTATTCACAGGAAAAGCAAGAAATGACCAGGGTAGAAAAACAGGCCCACACATCTTCTGGGACACACTGATGCTAAAAGATGGACTTGTTGCTCATCAGCAGGTTAGGCAAGTCCTCAATTACTAATCCTCACAGTTCCCCATTAATAAAACCAGGATCTTGTTGATTTCATGCAAAACTGTAGAATCCACATGTCACTATTGTAACATGAATATCAAAAATAGTACTGGAAGATATTTGGGATGGTAAAGTATTTTTGTGCCCTCGTTCAAAAGATCTCTCCGGTATATGTTGTAACATGGCATGAATTAACGGTCATATTTGTGTGCCTCACCACTGCTGTGTGAGATCTTCGTAGTTTATGTGATTGCAATTAGGACTCCTTGTGTGGGGGAGAAAGGTTCTACATGGGTCTGCCTGTAGCTCTGTAACTGGCTCTTGCCATCAACAGGCTGCCCGGATTGATGGTTGTGGGGACTATCCCATCATGTAAGGGGGGAAATATCACATTTGGACAGTTTAACATCACAGCAGAGTTCAATGGGAATTGATTCTGAAGTCAAACAAATGGTCAGAGGTGGACACGGCCTGAGAATCGTACATATAAAGTCTAGAGCTACAAACCTGTGGAGAATCAGAAGCTTTTTCCCATTGTTGGTTGAAGTTACTGATGGTGTTTCAAACTACATAATGTATCCTAACGGCATCTCTGCCAACATTGCTGAATGTCTTCTGAGGCAAAGGTGCATCAAACAGTCCTGCCCACAGATTTTTCCCTCTCTAGTTCTTGGACTTTAAAGCCTCTGGTTTCCATTTCCTTACCTTAATAATATTTGTGCGATACTAGACTTTTCTATTCATTATATTCGTTTAATGTCTTTTTGTTTTATGGCAACTTATGAGGTTCATTAAATTACCACATTAATGGAACTGAAGGTATTTTGAAAATTCTTAGGAGTTAAGTTGTAAATTTACTTTCCATTCTTTGAGATGTAACTGGTACACAATATCAATGCCAAAGTATCACTATGTCATGGAGTCATATAGTCAAGCAGAAAGAAAACTGGCCCTAGATAGACACAAAAAGCTGGAGTAACACAACGGGACAGACAGCATCTCGGTAGGGAAGGAATGGGTGATGTTTCGGGTTGAGACCCTTCTTCTGATTGGCTTTGCTGCTCAAATGCTCTGATAAGCTCGTCCCATTTGCCCCAGTTGACCCATATTCCCTCTAATCCATTTCTATCCACATTCTATCCAAATGTCTTTGAGATTCTGTTATTGTACCTGCCTCAACCACTTCCTCTGGCAGCTCATTCCATGTGCCTTGCACCCTCTGTGCAACAATGCTGCCTCTCAGATTTCTATTACATTTTCTCCACTCACAGTACAAATTAAATTTTCATTTTAAGAATTTATGTAAATGTAATTAAGTTTGTTGGAAGGTAGACAAAAATTCTGGAGAAACTCATCGGGTGAGGCAGCATCTATGGAGAGAAGGAATGTCTACCTTCAATTTTTCCATTATCTGCAGTTCTTTCTTAAACATTAAGTTTGTTGGATGTATTTTACTTACTACTGAACTAATTCTCTTCTATTATTAGCATTATCCAATGTACTGCCAATTTAATTTATCAGAGAGGATATGACATCTCTGATGTTTACAATTTTTGTTTTAAACTGCTCTGTACTTCAGACTTTTCTAATAACACTGCTCATCCTTAAAGTTCCTAAAATTTATTTGGATACATTTGAGTAATAATGTGAATAGATTTTCTAACAGTGAAAAGTCCACATGAGTATAATTATGTCATTTCATGTATCAAAATATTGGAATTCATAATCTTGCAATCGACAATTTTAAACCTAGCCATTGCGTTGTTTGTGTAGGAAGGATCTGTGTAGGAAGGAACTGCAGATGCTGGTTTTAAACCGAAGATAGACACAAAATGCTGGAGTAACTCAGCGGGACAGGCAGCATCTCAGGAGAGAAGGAATTGGTGATGTTTCGGGTCGAGACCCTTCTTCAGTCTGAGTTACTCCAGCATTTTGTGTCATTACTTCTTGTTTATATTCTCTTGTTTTCTACTGCAAAGCTTTCTAATATGTATCCTTAGATTGGCCCTATAAATGTTGGTGTTTCAATTATGCTTCAGAGGTCCTTCCTGGATCCACCTTTGTGAACTGGGAAGTAAAACTGAGTTTAAAAATAACTGTGTCAAGGCTGCTAAACACGCTTCCAGGTATTCCATGTGATTTTGGATCCCTATTTACACAGCCACTCTCACAACCAGAACATCTCCTTCTTTATCTTCTGGCCAATGTAGTTTGATTGTTGCAATGTTCAAACATTGTAGATAAACACAAACCTCCTGCGGAGAGTTTATTTCTCTGAGAGTTTATTTCAGGCAGAATTTCAGAGGGGTTTTCTAGCATTTTAAGTCCGCTGTCCTTTTCCTAATAATAAAAGTAAACAGCTCAAAAGAGAGATGAAGATAAGAGAAAAAAGTCAAGTGACTTGAGTGAAAGGCAGGCAGGTCAAATTTCAAAGACAACAGAGTTCAGGAGAGGTCAAAGATTTAAGACCTGTAGCAATTATGAAAGAATGCTGCATCAATCCATACTGATGAGAGAAATGGATGGCAGCATTGGATAAATATTTAACCTTCAACCTGTGTAATTACCTAAGCGTTTTAAAAAATATTTTTTGATATATTAAGGGAGAGGTTATTGTCCTGACACCATGCCACTAAGATTTCTATCTACTCCCCCTTTCCTGCCTCTCGTCATTGTTTGTGATTTGACCCATTCCAGTAATGTCATCTGCAGAATTGTAGATGGAGTTAGAACCACATTTTTTTTTTGAGGACATTTCTGCTTATCCTGTGCAGACTATTGGATGGAGACAGGGTGGGGGAGAGAGAGAAAGGGAGGGGAGAGACAGGAAGAGGGGAGTGAGGTGGATAGAGAGAAAGGGGAGAGAGAAAGGGGAGAGAGAAAGAGGGGAGAGAGTGTGTGAGGTAGAGGAGTGTGTGTGTGTAAGAAAACAAAAAAACAAAAATTTAAAAAAAAATTTGCGTACAGTTTTGGTCTCCTAATCTGAGGAAAGACATTCTTGCCATAGAGGGAGTACAGAGAAGGTTCACCAGACTGATTCCTGGGATGTCAGGACTTTCATATGAAGAAAGACTGGATAGACTCGGTTTGTACTCGTTAGAATTTAGAAGATTGAGGGGGGATCTTACAGAAACTTACAAAATTCTTAAGGGGTTGGACAGGCTAGATGCAGGAAGATTGTTCCCGATGTTGGGGAAGTCCAGAACAAGGGGTCACAGTTTAAGGATAAGGGGGAAATCTTTTAGGACCGAGATGAGAAAAACATTTTTCACACAGAGAGTGGTGAATCTCTGGAATTCTCTGCCACAGAAGGTAGTTGAGGCCAGTTCATTGGCTATTTTTAAGAGGGAGTTAGATGTGGCCCTTGTGGCTAAAGGGATCATGGGGTATGGAGAGAAGGCAGGTACGGGATACTGAGTTGGATGATCAGCCATGATCATATTGAATGGCGGTGCAGGCTCGAAGGGCTGAATGGCCTACTCCTGCACCTAATTTCTATGCTTCTATGTTTCTATGACAAGACTGTAGATTTTAATTTAGGTAGCAATGTCAGTTGACAATTTTGTGCACAGCAAGTTCTGAAAACGACAAACTATAGTAAAGGGATATTTTGTTAGCCGATTGTATTGTTTAACTTGAAGTAAGTCACAGGTTTTTTAGCTGGTAAGGAAATGTATTTTTATTAAATAATTGCTCTTATTATCTTTAAGCTTTAATTTTGGAAAGATAAACGAGACTGGTTCATAATACTACAAATTCTAATCTCTGTCGACGGGAAATTAATAAGTTTGTCCTTCTTAGCACACGTGGAATGATATTGATTACAAAGTAAACAGTATGCCTGCGGGGCTGATTTTTAATCATGTTGTCATTAGGGAGTTTTAATTCAGACACTCCTCAACAAAAATCTGTGTATTCCTGCAGTGATGGTGCATGCTGATAATGCAGTCTTTCTTGTGCTGATTTTTGTCATAATCTTGTGTTATCTTGTTTTTTCAATTGGCAGCAACTGCTGGTAGTGCCAGTCAGCTGTTCCACCTCACCCTATCCCTGTCCCACTTAGGAAACCTGAACGGAAACCTCTGGAGACTTTGCGCCCCACCCAAGGTTTCCGTGCAGTTCGCGGAGGTTCCCAGACGTTTTTGTCAGTCTCCCTACCTGCTTCCACTACCTGCAACCTCCGCCAACCACCTGCAACCTCCGGGAACCGCACGGAAACCTTGGGTGGGGCGCAAAGTCTCCAGAGGTTTCCGTTCAGGTTTCCTAAGTGGGACAGCGAGGCTGCTACTTTAGTTTCCATTGTCATTTGGAGTTGCTTTGTAGTGTTACTGGTGATGTATAGCAGACTTGAATCTGTCATTAAAGGAGCAAAACTGCTACCACACCAGCACATTAGTACTGACTCCTCCACCTAGTGGAATTTATCAGTTACTACTCGAGTGAATTGAAGCATGTTTCATTATTTTCTGGGCATTGAATACATGTAATACATCCAAACAAATGGAAAACAAAATACATATATTGTTTTTAATCTATCATTATTATCATTATCTTTATTAAGATCAGAAAGTTAGCAATAGAAGCAGGGCAAAGCCACATGGTTCCATGAGCTTGCTCTGCCTTTCAATAGCTTCACTGACCTGAACTTCAGTTTCCCACACAGTCCCCAATACCCTTGAATCTTTTATTATCTAAACTACAGTCCAACTCAATCTTTGATATATCTCATAGTTTTTCCGTGGTAGTATAGGGTAGAGAGTTCTAAAGATTCATGATTCTTCAAAAAAACAGATTTATTTATTTTTTATCTCTCTATAAATAGGCTGCCTTTAACCTTAAAATATTTCACATTTTTCTTTTTGTTCATGGTTTTTTTTTCAGTATGTATTTTCTCATACCATGGAGGCCATTGACCCATTGAGTTGACCCCATCTATCCTATTTCCCCATGTATCTCCTTCCACTCAACTTCTCTCACTTCCTTATTATCACCTCATTCTTTCTCCTGCCACCCGCCTACCCTAGGGGCGATCACAATAGTTAATTAACCTCACAACCTGCACATTCAAAAGTTGGAGGAAACCAAAGCACCCAGAGGAAATCCACATCCTCATAGGGAAAATGTGCCAACTCCACATAGACGGCACCAAAGGTCAGAATTTTATTTGAGTCATTGCAGTGTCATTATGCTCTGGTTCTAGATTCTCATAGAAACGGAAAAAATATGTACAGGAGGAGGCCATTTGGCCCCTCGAGCCTGCACCACCATTCATTGTGATCATGGCTGATCATCCACAATCAGCAACCCGTGCCTGCCTTCGCCCCATATCCCTTCATTCCGCTAGCCCCTAGAGCTCGATCTAACTCTCTTTTAAATTCATCCAATGAATTGGCCTCTACTGCCTTCTGTGCCGGAGATTTCCACAAATTCACAACTCTCTGGGTGAAAATGTTTTTTCTCATCTCAGTTTTGAATGGCCTTCCCATTATTCTTACACTGTGGCCCCTGGTTCTGGATTCCTCCAACATTGGGAACATTTTTCCTGCATCTAGCTTGTCCAGTCTTTTTATAATTTTATATGTTTCTATACAATCCCCTCTCATCCTTCCAAATTCCAGTGAGTACAAGCCCAATCTTTCCAATCTTTCTTCATATGACAATCCCACCATCCAGGGGATTAACCTCATGAACCTGTACTGCAGTGCCTCAATAGCAAGGATGTCCTTCCTCAAATTAGGAGACCAAAACTGCACACAATGCTCCAGATGTGGTCTCACCAGGGCCCTGTACAACTGCAATATTTCTCCTATGAGAAATATTATTTTGGAATCTAACTCATGAAGCCGCTGCATAACCTTGTATGTTTCAACAAGAACAACTCCCAACCTTTTAAATTAAAATGGGATTCACCACAACCTGCTCCAACTTGCCTCATAGAATCATAGAAAGAGATTATTCAGTCCATTGAAGTCAATGTCAGTTCCAAGTAGAATGACCTTGTCTATCCCAATTATCGGTTCCCTATTGGGGGGCACGGTAGTGCGGTGGTAGACTTACTGCCTTACAGCGCCAGAGACCTGGGTTCGATCCTGACCATGGGTGCTGTATGTATGGAGTTTGTACGTTCTCCCTGTGCCCTGCTGGGTTTTCTCCGGGTGCTCCAGTTTCCTTCCACACTCCACGATGTACAGGCTTGTACATTAATTGGCTATAGTAAAATTGTAAATTGTCCCTGGGATAGTGTTAGTGTGCATGGGATAGTGTTAATGTGCAGGGATCAAGGAGTAGGATTAGGCCATTTGGCTGATCAAGTTTACTCCACCATTCAATCATGGCTGATCTATCTCTCCCTCATAACCCCATTCTCCTGCCTTCTCCCCATATCCTCTGACACCCGTACTAATCAAGAATCTATCTATCTCTGCCTTAAATATATCCACTGACTTTGCCTCAACAGCCCTCTGTGGCAAAGAATTCCACAGATTCACCACCCTCTGACTAAAGAAATACTTCCTCATCTCCTTCCTGAAAGAACGTCCTTTAATTCTGAGCCTTTAACCTCTAGTCCCAGACTCTCCCACGAGTGGAAACATCCTCTCCACATCCACTCTATCCAAGCCGTTAACTATTCAGTATGGTTCAATGAGGTACCCCCTCATTCTTCTAAACTCCAGCGAATATAGGCCTAGTGCCATCAAATGCTCATCATATGTTATCCTACTCATTCTTGGGATCATTCTTGTAAACCACCTCTGGATATTCTCCAGAGCCAGAACATTCTTCCCCATATATGGTGCCCAAAATTGCTCACAATATTCCTAATGCTGCCTGACCAGCACCTTATAGAGCCTCAGCATTACAAATGGGATGTCAATGGGATAGTCGAGGATGGAGTTAAAGGGAAAGGGTTTCTTAAATGTGTGAGCGTAGAGACAGAGGGGTGTAAAATGAGGATAGAAGCAATGGGTAGCAAGGTGAAAAGTAAAAGTGGCAGGCAGACAAATCCAGGGCAAAAATCATAAAAGGGCCACTTTTCACCATAATTGTATAAGGGTAAGAGTGCTGTAAAAACAAGCCTGAAGGCTTTGTGTCTCAATGCAAGAAACATTCATAATAAGGTGGATGAGTTGAATGTGCAGATAGCTATTAATGACTATGATATAGTTGGGATCACGGAGACATGGCTCCAGGGTGACCAAGGCTGGGAGCTGAACATCCAGGGATATTCAATATTCAGGAGGGATAGACAGAAAGGAAAAGGAGGTGGGGTAGCGTTGCTGGTTAGAGAGGAGATTAACACAATAGAAAGGAAGGACATTAGCTTGGAGGATGTGGAATCGGTATGGGTAGAGCTGCGAAACACTAAGGGGCAGAAAACGCTAGTGGGAGTTGTGTTCAGGCCACCTAACAGTAGTAGTGGAGTTGGGGATGGCATCAAACAGGAAATTAGAAATGCGTGCAACAAAGGTAAAACAGTTATCATGGGTGACTTCAATCTACATATAGATTGGGTGAATCAAATTGGCGGGGGTGCTGAGGAAGAGGATTTCTTGTAATGTATGCGGGATAGTTTTCTAAACCAACATGTAGAGGAAACAACGAGAGAGCAGGTTATTCTAGACTGGGTATTGAGTAATGAGGAAGGGTTAGTTAGCAGTCTTGGTGTGCGTGGCCCCTTGGGCAAGAGTGACCATAATATGGTTGAGTTCTTCATTAGGATGAAGTCACATTCTTAATTCAGAAACAAGGGTCCTGAACTTAAAGAAAGGTAACTTTGAGGGTATGAGACGTGAATTGGCCAAGATAGACTGGCAATTGATTCTTAAAGGGTTGACGGTGGATATGCAATGGAAGGCATTTAAAGACTGCATGGATGAGCTACAACAATTGTTCATCCCAGTTTGGCAAAAGAATAAATCAGGGAAGGTAGTGCATCTGTGGATAACAAGGGAAATCAGGGATAGTATCGAAACAAAAGATGAAGCATACAAATTAGCCAGAAAAAGCAGCCTACCCGAGGACTGGGAGAGATTCAGAGTCCAGCAGAGGAGGACAAAGGGCTTAATTCTATAAAAGGGAAAATAGATTGGCAGGGAACATAAAAACTGACTGCAAAAGTTTTTATAGACATGTGAAGAGAAAAAGATTAGTTAAAACAAATGTAGGTCCCTTGCAATCAGAAACAGGTGAATTGATCATGGGAAACAAGGACATGGCAGACCAATTGAATAATTACTTTGGTTCTGTCTTCACTGAGGAAGACATAAATAATCTGCCGGAAATAGCAGGGGACCGGGGGTCAAATGAGATGGAGGAACTGAGTGAAAACCAGGTTAGCCGGGAAGCGGTGTTAGGTAAATTGAATGGATTAAAGGCCGATAAATTCCCAGGACCAGATAGGCTGCATCCCAGAGTAGTTAAGGAAGTAGCCCCAGAAATAGTGGATGCATTAGTGATAATTTTTCAAAACTCTTTAGATTCTGGAGTAGTTCCTGATTGGAGGGTAGCTAATGTAACCCCACTTTTTAAAAAGGGAGGGAGAGAGAAAACGGGAAATTACAGACCAGTTAGTCTAACATCGGTAGTGGGGAAACTGCTAGAATCAGTTATTAAAGATGGGGTAGCAGCACATTTGGAAAGTGGCGAAATCATTGGACAAAGTCAGCATGGATTTATGAAAGGTAAATCATGTCTGACGAATCTTATAGAATTTTTCGAGGATGTAACTAGTAGAGTGGATAAGGGAGAACCAGTGGATGTGTTATATCTGAACTTTCAGAAGGCTTTCGACAAGGTCCCACATAAGAGATTAGTATACAAACTTAAAGCACACGGTATTGGGGGTTCAGTATTGATGTGGATAGAGAACTGGCTGACAGACAGGAAGCAAAGAGTAGGAGTAAACGGGTCCTTTTCACAATGGCAGGCAGTGACTAGTGGGGTACCGCAAGGCTCCGTGCTGGGTCCCCAGCTATTTACAATATATATTAATGATTTGGATGAGGGAATTGAATGCAACATCTCCAAGTTTGCGGATGACACGAAGCTGGGGGGCCATGTTAGCTGTGAGGAGGATGCTAGGAGGCTGCAAGGTGACTTGGATAGGTTGGGTGAGTGGGCTAATGCATGGCAGATGCAGTACAATGTGGATAAATGTGAGGTTATCCACTTTGGTGGCAAAAACAGGAAAGTAGACCATTATCTGAATGGTGGACGATTAGGAAAAGGGGAGATGCAACGAGACCTGGGTGTCATGGTACACCAGTCATTGAAAGTAGGCATGCAGGTGCAGCAGGCAGTGAAGCAAGCGAATGGTATGTTAGCATTCATAGCAAAAGGATTTGAGTATAGGAGCAGGGAGATTCTACTGCAGCTGTACAGGGTCTTGGTGAGACCACACCTGTAGTATTGCGTACAGTTTTGGTCTCCTAATCTGAGGAAAGACATTCTTGCCATAGAGGGAGTACAGAGAAGGTTCACTAGACTGATTCCTGGGATGTCAGGACTTTCATATGAAGAAAGACTGGATAGACTCGGCTTGTACTCGCTAGAATTTAGAAGATTGAGGGGGGATCTTATAGAAACTTACAAAATTCTTAAGGGGTTGGACAGGCTACATGCAGGAAGATTGTTCCCGATGTTGGGGAAGTCCAGAACAAGGGGTCACAGTTTAAGGATAAGGGGAAAATCTTTTAGGACCAAGATGAGGAAAACATTTTTCACACAGTGAGTGGTGAATCTCTGGAATTCTCTGCCATAGAAGGTAGTTGAGGCTAGTTCATTGGCTATATTTAAGAGGGAGTTAGATGTGACCCTTGTGGCTAAAGGGATCAGGGGGTATGGGGAGAAGGCAGGTGCAGGATACTGAGTTGGATGATCAGCCATGATCATATTGAATGGCGGTGCAGGCTCGAAGTGCCGAATGGCCTACTCCTGCACCTATTTTCTATGTTTCTATCCCTGTTTTTGTAAATAAGCACCTCTCGAAATAATGCATTGCATTTTCTTACTTTACTACTGATTTGACTTGCAGATTAACTTTTTGGAAATGCTGCACCAGCACTCCCAAATCCCTTTGCACCTCTGATTTCTGGATGATCTCCCTATTTAGAAAATAATCTACATCTTTATTCCTACTATCAAAATTCATTCCCGAAGGGCCACAGGCCAGAAGGCTTCCCGACGGGTCTCGGCTGTGGACTGGGAAACAAGGCCGGAGGCCTTTACCGAGGCGCCATGGTCTCGATGCCTTCCGGATCGCCACATAGTAGCCCGGGTCGGGGCCCGGCCGGGGCTTTATGGGCTGGTTGGAGGAGCCGCGCCTCACGGGACGGATTCCGGGTCGATGGAATGGCCAATGGGGCCCGCAGCTGGGGCCTGGTTGCAGATGTTCGGCAGCTGTGGCAGGGCCTGAATGCAATCACCTCCTACAAGGCGAAACCAGGAGGCAGCTCGAATGTCGGCGAAACATCACTTCCTGTCGAGCTCAATGCGTTTTACGCACGCTTTGATATTGAGAATACTGATGCGCCTTCCTGATCCCCCATTCGCTGTGATGGCATTTCAGTCTCAGTCACAGAGGCCGACGTCAGGAAATCCTTCAGAGGGGTGAACCCCCGAAAAGCACCTGGTCCTGATGGTATACCCGGTCGTGTTCTAAAAACCTGTGCGGACTGTAGATGGCTTATGCATGCAACCTATAATGTAGCTACCTCATCACCACTAACCACGCCCCATCATATTAGTATAACTGTAGTATCCTCCCTTTGTTCCTCCCACTAGGTCCCAGTACGCCTGAAGGCTGGATGCAGTCAGTGCTGGGACGTGTGTGCCATGTGCTATATTAAACTCCTAGTAAAGGTTACAGTGTGTCAGCTATCATACCTTTACATGGTGTCAGAATGTTAATCTCGCGTCTCCCGTTTACCGGTTTTCTTTTATTTGTCCCCTGAGTGCCCTGTGTTGGGTTTCCCTTGATATGGCATCCTCATGCCGAAAGCCATCTCCCCTTGTCTTTGACGCTGACATTGCGGAGCGATGGTCGACTTTTGTGATGGACTACACTCACTTCGTCAATATTGTGCACCGGAACGACCCAGCCGCGGTCAAAGCCTCACTCCTGCTCAACCTGGCCGGTCCCGACGCAATGAAGAGAGCTCAGGCTTTCGTCTATGAACCAGCAGTCCTGGATGACAACGGCCAGCCGGTCGAGCCAGCTGAATCTGCCGATGACCCGGTATGTCTTTTGCGCAAGTTTGCGGAGATATGCGACCTGCCCTCCAACCGTATACTGGAGCGGGCCAGGTTTTTCTCACGTAAGCAACAGCCGGACGAACCTGTCGAGTGCTTCATCGCTGACCTGCGCTACCTTGCTCAGCGGTTCCGTTTTGAAACCATGCGCGACCAGCTCACCAGGGACATTCTCGTCACTGGCATGCTTGACCAGAAACTACGTGCCGACCTGCTGCAACGGCCTGACCTAACCCTGACTCAAGCAATGCATGCGTGCCGCAACGCCGAAGTGGTCACCCCTCCGCATGGGCAGAGGGGATCTGACAGCCGAGCCATAAATCTGACTGGTGTTGCTGGACAACGACGCATGCAGGACAACTTTCGCCCTCCACCGCGGCCCGTTCGTACATCTCGGGTCCCGCGATCTCAGAAGTGTCCAAACTGTAATTATGTGCATCCTACGGAATCACAGTGCCCAGCCCTCGGAAAGACTTGCAATTTCTGCAGGAAAATGAACCATTTTGCAGCTGCCTGCCGGTCCCGTGGGAAAGTGCCCTCAGCTCCCAGACAACTCCTAAACAACCTTCAGCAAGTTGATAGCGAGATGGAGTCTCAGTCCTCTGTCGACACTGCCTCCAGCTCTGAGCTCAGCTATTCCATGGGAGATGCAAGTGTTTACACTCTCCTCCACAGCCGATCTCGCCTCCCCGATCCATCTGTGCTCATTACTGTGAACAACAAGTCCTTCTCTGCGAAGCTGGATACGGGAGCAAAAGTGAACGTAATGTCAACATCACTGTTCAACAAGATAAGGAATAATGAGCTGCTGACTGCAGATCGCTCTGTTTTGCGTGCCTATGGGCGAGAGGAGCTAACACCTGTGGGGAGGGCGCCCTTCCATTGCGTGCTCCAGAAATCTTCCCGTGACCTGTCGTTCTTTATTCTGGATTGTGACTGTGTAACTTTACTGAGCAACCAGGCCTGCCAGGATCTTGGTCTGGTGTCCTTTGACCGTACGGTCCACGAGGTGCAAGCAGTGATGGATCCACTATCCGAGTACCCGGACCTGTTTGACGACAAGTTGGGGAAGCTGCCGCTGGTGTATAAAATCGCAACAGACCCATCCGTGGTGCCTGTGATCCGTCCACCCCATAGAGTGTTGTTCGCCATGTAGGGCAAGGTGGAGGCCATGCTGAAGGACATGGTCAACATGGGAGTGCTGGAAGCTGTCAGCGATCCAACCGAATGGGTCTCCACCATGGTCGCCACAATGAAGAAAGGAAAAAATGAAATACGGGTATGCATCAACCCTAAGGACTTGAATCTGGCGATTAAACGGCCCCACTACCCTATGAGGACTGTTGAGGATGTTGCCGCCCAGGTCGGACAAGCCACGGTGTTCTCCGTCCTCGATGCCAGAAGTTCGTTTTGGCAAATACCCCTGGACAAACGTTCCACGGACCTAACCACATTCGGTACGCCCTTCGGCAGGTTTAAGTTTTTGCGGATGCCATTCGGCATCAACTCCGCCAGCGAGGTATTCCAGCGTTCTATGGAACAATTGTTTGCAGGTCTGCCCTGTGCGATTATTGTGGACGACATTCTGGTCTATGGAAGGGATGCGGCCGAACATGACCGCCACCTCCGACGGATTCTAGACCGTGCACGGCAGATCAATCTAAAGCTGAACCAGTCAAAATGCAAGTTCCGGGTGCCTGAGGTCACATATGTTGGCCACATTTTCACGGCCCACGGGTTAAAGCCTGACCCGCAGAAGACCAGCGCCATCTCAGAGCTGCCTGCCCCGACTGATGTTACCAGTCTACAGCGCTTCCTGGGTATGGTCAACTATCTGGGCAAGTTTATCCCTGACCTCAGCGAGTTGAGCGCACCCCTGAGACAACTCACTAAAAAGGACATTGCTTGGTCATGGTTTCCACACCACCAGCAGGCGTTCGACCTGCTAAAGACAAAGCTGATCAGCACACCTACTCTGAAGTTCTTTGATCTACTGCGTCCGGTCGTGGTTACTTGCGACGCTTCTCGTTTTGGACTGGGTGCTGCTTGCCTGCAGCCCCATGATGGTAACTCGCTGCTGCCTATCTCTTATGCCTCCAGGACCATGACGGACACAGAGCAGCGCTATGCGCAGATAGAGAAGGAGCTGCTGGCAGTGGTGTTTGCGTGTTCAAAGTTTAAGGGCTTCCTATTTGGAACCAGGTTCACCATTGAGACGGATCACCAGCCACTGGTGACGATACTTAACAAGCCTATACACTGCGCTCCAGCCAGGCTACAGCGGATGATGCTGCAGCTACAGCGCTTTGACTTTAAAATCGTGTACAAGAGGGGCACCGAGATGCATGTGGCTGACGCGCTGTCCCGGGCCCCCCGGACCTCCTGCGACCAGCACCCCTTCGAGCAGTCAGACCTACAGGTACTGAACGTTAACTTCGTCCCTTCCAAGCAGCTCCAGTGCCTGGTTGAGCATACCGCTAACGACCCCGACTTGCAACAGCTTGCTGCTGTCATCAAGCGCGGGTGGCCTACCAAACGGACTTCTTTGCCTGCTAGCGTCCACCCCTATTTTTTTGTCTGCGATGAGTTGGTCCTCTGGGACGGCATTATTATCAAGGGACATAAAGTGGTCGTCCCTGCCTCGCTGCATGGCTTGTACTTCGACGCCGCCCACATGGGGCATCCCGGGGCAGATGCCACTATCTCGCATGCCCAGGAACAATATTACTGGCCGGGCATGGCAAAGTACATCAAGGCCAGGGTGGATTCCTGTCCGGACTGTAACTCTCTTGCCCCGCATCAGCAGCGACAGCCGCTTCTACAACAGCCTGCCCCTGACATGCCCTGGTCTTCACTGGCTGCCGATATTTTCGACTGGCTCGGGAAGCAGTACCTTGTGTTGGTCGACTCCTACTCAAATTGGTTCGAGGTGGACCTCCTCCCTGCCATCACCTCCGAGATGGTGATCAGTAAGCTACGACGTCACTTTGCCACGTTTGGTTCCCCTGTCCGGCTGCAGACAGACAACGGACGCCAGTTCACCAGCGCCGTATTTCAGGCTTTTGCTGCAAAGTGGAACTTTAATCATTTCACCAGCAGCCCGGAGTACCCGCAGAGCAATGGACTGGCTGAACGGGCGGTCCGCAGCGCTAAGCACTTGCTTGAACAATCCCGTCTCTCCAACGGGGATTTCTATCAGGGTCTCCTGAACCTTCGGAACATTTCCAGAGACAGTACCATGCGATCCCCTGCCCAACGACTCATGTCCCGAGTTATTCGCCCTCCGATGCCGATCGCCCAGCAGTCACTGATGCCAAAAGTCCTGCAGCCTGCTGATGTCCAGCAACGAATTGCCCAGAAGCACGAAATCCAGCGCCGCTCGCACGACAAATCCTGCCGACCCCTATCCCCACTGATGCCTGGACAGGTCGTCCGTTTGCAGACGCCCACCGGCTATTCCCGACTTGCCACCGTGGTCGGGTTCGACAGCGCGCCACGGTCCTACCTGGTGGATTTGAAGGGACTGTATACCGACGCAGCCGCCAGCACCTGTTGGCGGTTAACAAGCCCAAACCACCTCCTGCGATTCCGTATACCCCTCCATCGCGTGTCGAGCCTTCCTCTACTAACTTACCCCCTGCTCCCTGCATGCCCCGGTCGGTCCTTTTGCCTCGGGCACCTCCCCCTGCTCTCCCTGGGTTCGCTCCCCAGGCCCTGTTGTCCCCTGTCAGGTCTTCTCTTTCTCCCACTTCTGCTCATTCTACCCCTTCTGTTTCACCTGGCTCACCTGTGCCTCTCGGTTCCCCCTCCAAGCTGGGTTCTCCACCCACCTTCTCTCCCCCTCCTGTTTCTGTTCCTGTCCCTCCTCCTATTCTTTCGGGTGGGGAGGGTGAGGGTGCTGTGCGCACTCGCTCGGGTCGGATTGTCAAACCTCCGGCTCGATATGGAAAGTTTGCTTAGCTTTGCAGGTACTGTATAACCAGCCTGCCATTGCTGTAACTTGTTTAAATTGTAAAGGGAAGGATGTAGATGGTTTATGCATGCAACCTATAATGTAGATACCTCATCACCACTAACCACGCCCCATCATATTAGTATAACTGTAGTATCCTCCCTTTGTTCCTCCCACTAGGTCCCAGTTCGCCTGAAGGCTGGATGCAGTCAGTGCTGGGACGTGTGTGCCATGTGCTATATTAAACTCCTAGTAAAGGTTACAGTGTGTCAGCTATCACTCCTTTACACGGACCAACTGGCTGGAGTTTTTACGGACATTTTCAACCTCTCACTTCTGAGGTCTGAGGTCCCCACCTGCTTTAAAAGGGCATCAATTATACCAGTGCCCATGAAGAGTAAGGTGACGTGACTCAATGACTATCGCCCAGTGGCACTAACGCCGGTGGTGATGAAGTGCTTTGAGAGGTTGATCATGGAGCAAATCAACTCCTACCTCGACAAAAACCTGGACCCACTGCAGTTCACTTACCGCCACAACAGATCAACGGTGGATGCAATCTTGCTGGCCCTCCACACCGCTCTGGACCACTTGGACAACAAAAAGTCATATATCAGGCTGTTATTCATCGATTACAGCTCGGCATTTAACACAATCATCCCCTCCAAGCTGGTTATCAAACTCGCAGAACTGGGTCTCTGCGCATCCCTCTGCAATTGGATCCTCGACTTCCTCATCCACAGACCACAGTCTGTTAATATTGGTGGAAATGTGTCAGCCTCGATAACAATCAGCACGGGAGCACCTCAAGGCTGCGTGCTCATCCACCCTGTTGTACTTACTCTATACTCATGACTGCGTAGCCAGTCACAGTGCGAACTCCAGCATCAAGTTTGCTGACGACACTACTGTTGTGGGACGTATCACTAATGGGGATGAGTCAGAGTATAGAGGAGAGATCAAGCAACTGTCCATATGGTGCCAGCGCAATAACCTAGTCATCTACACCAGCAAAACCAAGGAACTGATTGTGGACTTTGGAAGGAGTAGGAGGGGGACCCAAAGCCCCATTTATATCAACGGGTCGATGGTTGAAAGGGTCAAGAGCTTCAAATACCTGGGCGTGCACATCTCTGAAGATCTTTCCTGGTCCGAGAACACTAATGTAATTATCAAGAAAGCTCATCAGCGCCTCTACTTCCTGAGAAGATTACGGAGAGTCGGAAGACTCTCTCTAACTTCTACAGGTGCACAGTAGAGCACATGCTGACCGGTTGCATCGTGGCTTGGTTCGGCAACTTGAGTGCCCTGGAGAGGAAAAGACTACAAAAAGTATTAAACACTGCCCAGTCCATCATCGGCTCTGACCTTCCTTCCATCGAGGGGATTTATCGCAGTCGCTGCCTCAAAAAGGCTGGCAGTATCATCAAAGACCCACACCATCCTGGCCACTCACTCATCTCCCTGCTACCTCCAGGTAGAAGGTACAGGAGGAGCCTGAAGACTGCAACAACCAGGTTCAGGAATAGCTACTTCCCCACAGCCATCAGGCTATTAAACCTGGCTCAGACAAAACTCTGATTATTAAAAACCCATTTCCTGTTATTTGCACTTTATCAGTTTATTTATTCATGTGTGTATATATTTATATCATGGTATATGGACACACTTATCTGTTTTGTAGTAAATGCCTACTATGTTCTGTGTGCTGAAGCAAAGCAAGAATTTCATTGTCCTATAGAGGGACACATGACAATAAACTCACTTGAACTTGAACTTGAAGTGTGAAGTGTGAAGTGGGGTGAGCGGTGAGGCCTCGGCAGCAGTGAATCCTCGTGACGATGGGGCCTCGGCTGCGGTGATGCCTTGCGGGTCGTCCCGCAGTCAATGGTCGATGAGAGCATGGACGACTGCCATGAGGGGGAAGGGTAAGAACAATGGAGCACCTGGCATGAGAAGACCGTCCATCGTGAGGGAGGTGGGGGCGAACAGTGGACAATAGGGGACGGTGGAAGAACAATGGGGACCTGGCATGGGAGAACTGCTGTGGGAGGGAGGGGGAACAAATAGAGGAGCCTGAGTGCTTTGCAACTTTGTCAGCACCATGGTGGCCGCTATTTGTATACATTGGGTATGTAAGCAAAGAATCTCACTGTGCCTAGTCACATGTGACAATAAAGTATTGCATTCCATGACTCCACACTTTGCTACACTATATTATAGATATGTGAAGAGAAAAAGATTAGTTAAAACAAATGTAGGTCCCTTGCAGTCAGAAACAGGTGAATTGATCATGGGGAACAAGGACATGGCAGACCAATTGAATAACTACTTTGGTTCTGTCTTCACTAAGGAAGACATAAAGAATCTGCCTGAAATAGCAGGGGACCGGTGGTCAAATGAGATGGAGGAACTGAGTGAAATCCAGGTTAGCGGGGAAATGGTGTTAGGTAAATTGAATGGATTAACAGCCGATAAATCCCCAGGGCCAGATAGGCTGCATCCCAGAGTACTTAAGGAAGTAGCCGCAGAAATAGTGGATGCATTATTGATAATTTTTCAAAACTCTTTAGATTCTGGAGTAGTTCCTGAGGATTGGAGGTTAGCTAATGTAACCCCACTTTTTAAAAAGGGAGGGAGAGAGAAAACAGGGAATTACAGACCAGTTAGTCTAACATCGGTAGTGGTGAAACTGCTAGAGTCAGTTATTAAAGATGGGAAAGCAGCACATTTGGAAAGTGGTGAAATCATTGGACAAAGTCAGCATGGATTTATGAAAGGTAAATCATGTCTGACGAATCTTATAGAATTTTTTGAGGATGTAACAAGTAGAGTGGATAAGGGAGAACCAGTGGATGTGTTATATCTGGACTTTCGGAAGGCTTTCGACAAGGTCCCACATAAGAGATTAGTATACAAACTTAAAGCACACGGTATTGGGGGTTCAGTATTGATGTGGATAGAGAACTGGCTGGCAGACAGGAAGCAAAGAGTAGGAGTAAACGGGTCCTTTTCACAATGGCAGGCAGTGACTAGTGGGGTACCGCAAGGCTCAGTGCTGGGACCCCAGCTATTTACAATATATATTAATGATTTGGACGAGGGAATTGAATGCAACATCTCCAAGTTTGCGGATGACATGAAGCTGGGGGGCTGCGTTAGCTATGAGGAGGATGCTAGGAGGCTGCAAGGTGACTTGGATAGGCTGGGTGAGTGGGCAAATGCATGGCAGATACAGTATTATGTGGATAAATGTGAGGTTATCCACTTTGGTGGCAAAAACAGGAAAGTAGACCATTATCTGAATGGTGGACGATTAGGAAAAGGGGAGATGCAACGAGACCTGGGTGTCATGGTACACCAGTCATTGAAAGTAGACATGCAGGTGCAGCAGGCAGTGAAGAAAGCGAATGGTGTGTTAGCATTCATAGCAAAAGGATTTGAGTATAGGAGCAGGGAGGTTCTACTGCAGTTGTCCAGGGTCTTGGTGAGACCACACCTGGAGCATTGCGTACTGTTTTTGTCTCTTAATCTGAGAAAAGACATTCTTGCCATTGAGGGAGTACAGAGAAGGTTCACCAGACTGATTCCTGGGATGTCAGGACTTTCATTTGAAGAAAGACTGGATAGACTCGGCTTGTTCTCGCTAGAATTTTGAAGACTGAGGGGGGATCTTATAGAAACTTACAAAATTCTTAAGGGTTTGGACAGGCTAGATGCAGGAAGATTGTTCCCGATGTTGGGGAAGTCCAGAACTATGGGTCACAGTTTAGGGATAAGGGGGAAATCTTTTAGGACCAAGATGAGAACAACATTTTTCACACAGTGAGTAGTGAATCTCTGGAATTCTCTGCCACAGAAGGTATTTGAGGCCAGTTCATTGGCTATATTTAAGAGGGAGTTAGATGTGGACCTTGTGGCTAAAGGCATCAGGGGGTATGGAGAGAAGGCAGGTACGGGATACTGAGTTGGATGATCAGCCATGATCATATTGAATGGCGGTGCAGGCTCGAAGGGCCGAATGGCCTACTCCTGCGCCTAATTTCTATGTTTTTAATAGAAATTCTATATGCCATTTGCCACTTCTCTGCCCATTCTCCCAACCTATCCAAGTCCTTCTGTGGAGTTCCCACTTTTGCTACATTATCTGCCCCTCCACTCCTTTTGTAGGGTTACGGGTTCTGCAAAAAACGAAATTGTCCCTAGTGTGTAGGACAGTGCCGGTATTCAGGTTGATCACTGGTCAATGTGGACTCGTTGGGCCAAAGGCCCTGCCTCCACGCTTACAAGAATGCTTCCTGGATTAGAGGGTGTTTTTATTGAAGGAGAGGTTGGACACATTGGATTGTCTTCCCTGGAGTATCAGAGGTTGAGGGGAGACTTGTTAGATGTATATAAAATAATGAGATCATAGACAGTCAAAACCTATTGCCCAGGGTGGAAATGTCAAATGGTAGAGGATGTAACTTTCAGATTAGAATGGGTAAGTTTAAGGGAGATGTGCAGAACAAGTTTTTACACAGAGAGTAGTAGGTGTCTGGAAGGTGCTGCCAGGAGTGGTGATGGAAACAGATGCAGTACATAGGTGTTTAAGAAGGGTTTGGATAGACATATGAAAATGCAGGGATTGCAGTGATAGGGATTATGCAATGGAATAATCATTGGGAGTTGGGATGAGTATAATTTGGCATTATGTTCAGTACAGACATTGTGGGATGAAGTGCCTATTCATGTGCTGTGCATTTCTATATTCTACATCTACCCAATTCTCATTTGAGAGCCTTTACTAACTCTGCTTTTATCACTTCTAGATATAGTGATTTCCATGTAAAAGCAAATCTCTGCTAAATAAAAGGTCTAATTTTGCATTATTTTTGTACATAATAACCAAAATATTAAATGTGCTCCTTATAGTCAAAGAACATGCCAATAGGAACATTTTCCTTCCATCTATCCTATGCTGGCCACTCATGTTATAGCAACCCCATCAAATCTTCTCTCAAGCTTCCTTCCAGCAAGAACAATTTCAGCTTCTGCAATTCAAACTTGACCGCATTCCCTCATCCCTTAAAATCTTTCCGGTAAATATTCTTTGTCTTTTCAGGGACCTCCTTAAAATGAGGTGATTGGAATCAAAGACACCAGCCCATTTTCAGCCTAACCAGTGTTTTATGCAGGTTCAACTTCCCTGCTTTGAACTCATGCCTCTTGTTAAACATCCCAGGTGCACAACTAGCAATTGGTCTGGCTACCTCACAGCACCTCGGTCCTGGGTTTGGTTGTAGCCTGAGGTTTGTCTGTGCAGAGTTTGTACATGTTTTCATTGATTGTGTGGTTTCCTCTGGGTGTTGTGGTTCCCCCCCACTTTATCCAAAGGTGTGCGGGCAGGCTAATTGGCTTTGTAAGCTATCCTACAGTGTGGGCTAATGGCACAAAATATCGAAAGGCCAGTCGATGGGAATGTGCAAGAGAATAATCTGCAGGGAAGTAAGAAGAGGACATTCGGACTAATGGGAAACCTCCGTTGAGAAGATTCATGGACCCATTGGAGCAAATGCTCTCCTTCTGTGTCATTGAAAATATGCTTTACTGAAGCTGATTCAACACGAAAGTCTCTTTCATAAATTCTGCATGGTGAGTTCATAGGCAATATATAAAAATGTAACCCACAAATATCTTTTCTTATTAATTAAAAAAAAAAGATTTAATTAATATAGAATTAGCAGTGAAGTTTTACAAATTCTTTATTCTCAGATATATTTCTGGATCGCATCCCAAGCTGTTTTTTCATTCCTTATGTTGTTGACATTCACACTTGTCCTGATCTGTACGCAAGTTTCCAATTCATCCAGGATGCTGGGAGAATTGGAAACAATCGCTATCCGTTTTGGATTTCACTTCTGTCTCATTCTTTGTGACTTTGACAATAGACACAACAACTCCAGACTGGGGTTTAATGTGGATTGCCAACTAGTTTGTTTTGAGTAGTAGATTAAAAAGCAAATAGATAATAGAAATATGCCGCCTAGTGTTGAAAGTGCATATCCTTTGTTGTTTTCTTCCAATGAACATCGAGTGAAAGGATAAAAACTTTAACAAGACCAAGAAATACAAATCTCAAAACCTCCCTAATCTAACCTAATAGATTGCTGCATGCAATTCCCTGCATTTGACAGATGCAAACATACATGGTAGATGCCTGTGCAGGATTTGACTCCTCACAATTAGAATTGACATAACTTATGAAACAGGAGCGCTGTCCCGACCTGCGAGATCTCTCAGCTGAGAAGACCAATCTAGTGTAAAAGACTGGAACGCTGCATTGTAAAAAATGTGAACCTCTAAAGTGGTTATAATACAATTCTTAGCAAAGAGTCCACATTTCTCAAGTGACAGACAAAATATAACATTGTAAGTTTTTGTAAATGTAGAAAGGAATGTCAAATAAATAAATGCTATGATGCAGTATGGAATCTACAAGTGATATTTACTTTTACTTTGCTATCAAGAAGTTCTGAAGTATTTGCAGGCTGTGCTATGTAATATTCTCAGTTATCATTTTTATGACTTGTTTTGAATTATATTAACTGTTCTGTAATTATTTTCTCTTTTGCCAGAATGCAGAATGTTTCTAACATCATCATTTGCAGACAAACTAACCTTTGACTGAGTGCTCTCCCTGAACAGATTCAATCAGTGTTGCTCTTGAGATCACCTGGAGGGAGAGCATTAAAACAAAGATGTACTGATGGTTTCTAATGTTGTTATTGTGCTTCAGTGACTTATACACTTGTCACAGCAGCATCATGCAATTTTCTGATTTATATTATAACTCCAGCACAGCTTTATAAACCCCCTGAGAGGAACTCATTTCCAAGATTCATCCTCAAGCTGTACAGGTGGACTATTGTGCTTTCAAATATAATTCTGCTCACTGCATAAAGAAATATAATGATTCTTGCAGCAGTCCAGCCTTTGCTTCGTAATAGAGTAGATGTCATTCTATAATAAAAACACAATCATACATTGTCATTTTTTTTCTGGGTTTATTAAGTGTTTTCATCATATTAGCAGCAGTCAGATGCATTTTGTGTTATATAAGAACTTAGGGTTAAACTTTCCAGTGAATAGTTATCTGACAAAATATTTTGTCAGTCAATGTTTCAGTGCCTAATCTATGTTTTTGTTTGAAGCACAGTCAACAAAGAAAAACAAAGAAACAGCCCTTTCCCCGGTTACTATTAATACAGCTTTGCCTCCTCCCTGGCTGGCAGTGGCAGAGTCTTGTTCTATATAAGGCAATATCCCTGTTTTGCTCCATGTTCCTCAGATAGTGCCAATGTCTACTTTCTTTGTGGTCCCACTGCCAACATGCTGTTCTTCAGTTGTATGAAGGTTGAATGTCATCTCTGTGCAATTCTGTAACAGCAGAGGAGAGAAACTGCTGGGATAAATAGTGGTCCTCACAAGCCTGAGCAGGGTTGACATTCGGATAGGATTTCATTGTATTCTGATCAGTGTTAGAAGTAGCAATGTTACAAAATTTTGAGATTTTAAAAATCAAGTCAGTAATTTATCCCATCAGATAAAGCATAAAAATAAGTTTAATTTGACACCTAATTCACTTTCATATCTCAAGTATTTAAAAAGTTATGGCCATTTTCATACTGGGAAATGAGCATCTTGTTCCCTATTGATTTTCTATGGACATAACAAAAAAGCTGTGATCGTGAACAGTCAAAAGCCCATAACTTTCTTAAAAATTAAGAGAACTGAATGAAATTTTCAGTTATCATAGATTGAAGCATTCTGAAACAAATATAAAATAATCTTACTTGGATGACCTGAAATTAAAGCATATAATTAGTTAGTTACCTAATTGTAGCTAATTTCGGACTTCAATTACTAGATCTAAACATCTATCCATTTCTTAATAAATGATTAACATTTTTAAATAGCCTAAATGTCCAAATAATATTCACAAATAATTCACAATAAAACATGATTTTAAAATCTCATTTACATTAATTTATAGGCCAAATGGAAGGAATTTAGTGTTTAATTGCTGTAAATAAATGTCCATTTAAATCAGCTTTCCAGTGGGTCCCTGTGGAACGCGCTGGTTTAGAACGTTCACATTGCGGTAGATTTGTGCCCCAAATGCCGAGAAAAATACTGCGGGATATAATGGGCCCAAAATGAGCTACTCGCAATATTAAACTTTGTATAAAGGGAGCTTTAGAAGCCCTTTTTAATGTAAAAATATACAGCCAACCTTCTGTGGTTTGCTTTATGAGACCCTGCGGTTGCTGGCGGTCGCGGGTTTAGAGATTGATTTTTAAACTACTATAACTATTATTCAAGGCCTTTAAACCTAATAATAGCTTTTGCGACGGGGTCTTTCAGCGATTTTTCGTTAATAATTAACTAAGCTGAAGATTTTCGATTGGAACAGCTTAGAGAAAATCGCGTTTTAAACCCGCCCCCTCTAAACGGCGCCAAAATCGCGCACACCCGCAACGGCAGATTTTCACCGACGCTTCAGGTAGGCTTTGCAACATACCTATTAGAAGCAGCTCCCAAACGAGGTGAGCATGCCGTGGTCTCAGACACACGGACAATTCGATATTCATTAGAAAGTAGATAGTAATTGAAATTGTGATTATACTGTAGGTTAGTAATCACCAACATTTGATACCTAGATATTGTATAATAAGATAAGAATTCTTGAGTGGACAGTCAGACAGGTTTATTGTAAAGGGGCTGTCCCACTTGGACGACCTAATCTGCGAGTTTAGAAGAGTTTGGCCTGGACTCAAACTCACAGCATGGTCAACACGAGGTCCTAGGAGGTCGTATGAGGTGGCTGGATCTATCCTTCATGCTCGAGGGAGGTTCCCGCCTACTCACGGCCTCAGCTAGGTCGCGGAAAAAATGTCAGCATATTGAAACATTTTCTGCGAGTTAAATTTGGTCGGTATGGGTCTTTTTTACTCGTAGTGCAGTGGAGTGGGGTCGCTATTTAGTTACAGGCACTCGAGGGCAGCCATAGGCAATCTCCTTCGCTGACTGGCCATTTTGATTGGCTCATTGGAGTTTCACGACATAGGAGGACCTACCGGTAGGTAAAATGCCCGCTAACTTTATTATACCTCAAAAGTGTCTCCCCTCCTCTCCCCATTCTCTCCCCTTCTCCCCCCCCCCCCCACCCCTTCTCCTCCCCTTCTCCTCCCCTTCTCTCCCCTTCTGTCTCCCTTCTGTCTCCCTTCTCTCTTCTTCTCTCTCCTTCTCTCCCATTCTCCCCACCCCACCCCGCGCTCTCTAAAGGACTTGCGGTACCCTGTGGCAGCCGTTTACCTTCCTCTTCATCATGCAGACAGCGCTCCTCCGCTGTCCCTGGCCCCCACCTTTGCGATGTGTTTGTGTGTATGTGTGTGTGCGCAGTCGGTAGATGCAGCTCGCCGTTAACATAGAAACATAGAAAATAGGTGCAGGAGGAGGCCATTCGGCCCTTCGAGCCAGCACCATCATTCATTGTGATCATGTCTGATTGTCCCCAATCAATAACCCATTGGCTGCCTTCTCCCCATATGCCTTGATTCCACCAGCCCCTAGAGCTCTATTCGGTTTGGTCGATCCAGCTCGCGGTTTCAACACGGCCGTCGATCCAGCACGAGGCTTTCCAGGCGAGTGCCCTCGAGTTTGAAGGTCGAAGGCAATCTTCTGGACTCGCGGATTAGGTTGCCCAAGTGGGACAGGCCCTTTAGTACCAACTGGGTTATATCAGCACATGAGCAGGATTGCACTTGAGTACCTGTATTCACCTTGTGTCCAGTAACTGATGCATTACCTTGCTGCTCTAGGCCAGTCCTAAAAAGAATAAGATTTATAACACAAGCTGATTACATGGTTCTCATGGAACTGTACCATGACATACTTCAATCATGCATAATATGTACTGTCAAGACTGACCAGGATTTATTGTTCATTTCACATTTTCGTTGAGCAGATTATCTTTGTGCATGAGAGTTTAGTTTTATCTTAAATGGGATTTTAAGATAAAATTGGATTATACTTAGGGACAGACATAGCATACTGATTAGAATTTGTTTGTTGTATGGTATCAAATATGAGTTTTAGGGATATAGAGAAAACGTACCATGTTGGAATCATCGCATCAATGCACAAAGTAAAGGTTTGATAACTTATTTGATGTTAGACATATGATCAGGAGAGTGATGACTTTTGTAATTCTGGATCCAAATAAAATATACTGTATAACAATTGTTAACATGTGATAGAAACATAGAAACATAGAAAATAGGTGCAGGAGTAGGCCATTCGGCCCTTCGAGCCTGCACCGACATTCAATATGATCATGGCTGATCATCCAACTCAGTATCCCGTACCTGCCTTCTCTCCATACCCCCTGATCCCCTTAGCCACAAAGGCCACATCTAACTCCCTCTTAAATATAGCCAATGAACTGGCCTCAACTACCTTCTGTGGCAGAGAATTCCAGAGACTCACCACTCTCTGTGAAAAATGTTTTTCTCATCTCGGTCCGAGAAGACTTCCCCCTTATCCTTATACTGTGACCCCTTGTTCTGGACTTCCCCAACATCGGAACAATCTTCCTGCATCTAGCCTGTCCAACCCCTTAAGAATTATGTAAGTTTCTATAAGATCCCCCCTCAATCTTCTAATTTCTAGCGATGCAAGCCGAGTTTATCCAGTCTTTCTTCATATGAAAGTCCTGACATCCCAAAAATCAGTCTGGTGAACCTTCTCTGTACTCCCTCTATGGCAAGAATGTCCTTCCTCAGATTAGGAGACCAAAACTGTACGCAATACTCCAGGTGTGGTCTCACCAAGACCCTGTACAACTGCAGTAGAACCTCCCTGCTCTTATACTCAAATCCTTTTGCTATGAATGCTAACATACCATTCGCTTTCTTCACTGATGTGTGTGTGAAAATTGGGTTTTGTGAGTTCCAATGCTAAATAAAAGACTAATGTAAACCTATATTCCTAACATAGTTAGTTATGCGTTTAACAAACATGACTGAATGGAATTATTACACTACTTGAATAATGCTTAGTATCAGTTGAATACAGAGTCGTACTAACTGAAAACATTATTGTCAAGTCAATGCAGATTTGTGCATTACAACGATAATTACGCAGCTCCCTTGAAAATTGTAAATTATTTATGTCAAGGAGCACAATGTTTAGAATTCTGCTGTTCAGAGAATCACTCAGTAATTTCACGGACATTATTTAAATGCATACAAAAATAGTGCAGATAAGTTTATAGGATGGAGAAGTGGGTCTCAAGGTGCAGAAGAGGTTTATTAGGGTGCAGAATTATTTTATAGGGTGCCAAAGAGGCATATCAGGGTGAAGAAGGCATATATTAGAGCATAGAAGAGGTTTGTGTGGTGCAGAAGTGGTTTACTAGGAGACTACTTGGATTAGAGGGCATTAGATATAAGTAGCAGGCCCGTACGAAGCTTTCCAAAAAGGGGGGTGGCATGACAGGATTACAAAAAACTTAATGTGACATAGTGTGCGCGCTGTGCACATCACATGCGCGAAGCGTGAAGTCCCACGATGCCAGGGTTTTTAGATGCTCTCCAATGCATTCTGAGCCTTGTTTTGGAGCAATTTTGCACCAAATTTATGACCAATATTTCAGAAATTAACAGGAACCTGAGAGGTAGCTTTTTCACACAAAGGGTGCTGGGTGTATGTAACGAGCTGCCAGAGGAGGTAGTTAAGGCTGGGACTATCCTACTGTTTAAGAGACATTTGGACACGTACATGGATAGGACAGATTTAGATCGATATGGGCCAGACGCGTGTGAGTGGGACTAGTTTAGATGGGACATGTCGGTCGGTGTGGGCAAGTTGGGCTGAAGGGCCTGTCTCCACACTGCATCATTCTATGACTAAAAAGTGAAGAAGAAAAATGCATGTAGATAAGTAGAGCAGATTTGAAAGAGGAGTGAAATGTAAAGGCAGAGAGAGGTTTATGGGTGGAAAAGAACATAGGAAAGGAGGGGGGAGAGTGGGCTTGGGCAGATGGGTGAAGGGAAAATAGTCACAACGTGCTGGAGTAACTCAGTGGTTCAGGCAGCATCTGCGGAGAATATGAATAGGCGACGTTTCACAGAGTGCTGGAGTAACTCAGTGAGTCAGGCAGCATCTGTGGAGAACATGGATAGGTGACATGTCACAGAGTGCTGGAGTAACTCAGTGGGTCAGGCAGCATCTCTGGAGAAAAGGTATAGATTATAATTCGGGTCAAGACCGTTCTTCAGTAATATTCATGATATGACATGCATAGACATTCCTGAATGTTACCCAAACCATCGTGAGCTACTTTGTTACGGTGCTTGCCCCCTCCTATAACATCTCTGCTGCCTTGGGTGATGCAGGACAGGACACAAGCTTTGGGACACAGTGTGAAGCTGTTGCCATCTGTCCCAGCCTGGTAAACACCTGGATGGAGTGGATTTGGAGAGGATGTTTCCACTAGTGGGAGAGTCTAGGACCAGTGGCCACAGCCTCGGAATTAAAAGACATTCCTTTAGGAAGGAGATGAGCAGGAATTTCTTAAGTCAGAGGTTGGTGAACTGTGGAATTCATTGCCACAGACACATGTGGAGGTCAAGTCAATGGACATTTTTCAGGAAGAGATTGATAGATTCTTGATTGATACGGGTGTCAGAGGTAATGGGGAGAAGGCAGGAGAATGGGTTTGAGAGAGAAAGATAGAGTCATAGAGTGATACAGTGTGGAAACAGGCCCTTCGGCCCAGCATGTCCCACCTGCACTAGTCCCACCTGCCCACGTTTGATCCATATCCCTCCGAACCTGTCCTATCCATGTACCTGTCTAACTGTTTCTTAAATGTTGCGATAGTCCCTGCCTCAACTACCTCCTCTGGCAGCTTGTTCCGTACACCTACCACCCTTTGTGTGAAAAACATACCCCACAGATTCCTATTAAATCTTTTGCCCTTCTCCTTAAACTTATGTCCTCTGCTCCTCGATTCAGTTACTCTGGGCAAAAGACTCAACCATATCTATTCAAATCATGATTTTATACACCTCTATTAGATCATCCCTCATCCTCCTGTGCTCCATTAAATAGTCCCAGCCTACTCAACCTCTCCCTATAGCTCTGGCTCTCTAGTCCTGGCAACATCCTCATAAATCTTCACTGTATTCTTTCCAGTTTGATGACATCTTTCCTATAACATGGTGCCCAGAACTGAACACAATACTCTGAATGCGGCCTCACAACTTCTTATGTAACTGCAACATGACCTCCCAACTTCTATACTCAGCCTGACCCGCTGAGTTGCTCCAGCACTCTGTGAAATGTCACAGAACAGTTTAGCAGTTTAACATTAACAAGTTTGCTGATGATACAGAAGTGAGTGGTTTTGCAGATAATGAAGATGGTTGTGAAAGATTGCAGCAGGATCTGGATCAATTAGCCAGGTGGGCAGAGGAATGGTTGATGGTTGCATGGTTCTTTGGCCTTCATCAGTCTTTGAGTATAGAAGTTGGGAGGTCATGTTGCAGTTGTATAAGACGTTGGTGAGACCGCATTTAGAATATTGTGTTCAGTTCTGGGCACCATTTTATAGGAAAGATGTCAAACTGAAAAGAGTACAGAGATCCCATCCTGGATCAGTCCAATCAGGGTTGTGTCATCCGCAAACTTGAGAAGCTTGACAGAGGTGTCTGTGGAGGTGCAGTCATTGGTGTGGCGAGAGTAGAGGAGAGGGGAGAGTACGCATCTTGCGGTGCTCCTATGCTGAGCGTTTGCGGGTCCGATATATGCTTTCCCGCCTCACATGCTGCTTCCTGTCTGTCAGAAAGCTGGTGATCCACCGAGAGAGGGGTTCAGGCACAGTCAACTCAGAAAGCTTGGGGCGTAATAGCTCTGGCACAATAGTGTTGAATGCAGAGCTAAAATCAATAAAACAAAATCCTCGCATAGATTCCCTGGCGGTCTAGGTGCTGGAGGATGAAGTGCAGGCCCAGATTGACTGCATCATCCACAGATCTATTGGCCCAATATGCAAAATGCAGAGGGTCCAGCAGGGGGATTGTGATATTTTTCAGCTTGGCCAGCACAAGCCTTTCAACGGTCTTCATGACTACAGAGGTCAGTGCGACAGGCCTGTAGTCGTTAAGACCAGTAATCCTTACCTTTTTGGGTACAAGGACAATAATGGAGACTTTGAAGCAGGCAGGGACTGGTTAAAAATGAGTAATTGGGTGTGAAGTGGTGATTGGAGTGGGATGGGTGTAGAAGGGCCGAGTCTTTGCAGACTGAGGGTACACAAAAATGCTGGAGAAACTCAGCGGTTGCAGCAGCATCTATGGAGCGAAGGAAATAGGCAACGTTTCGGGCCGAAACCCTTCTTCAGACTTTGCAGACTGAGGTCAGGCTGTGAGTAGGTGTGAAGTGGTGAATGGGAAGGAGAGGGTGCAGGGTCCATTCTTTGCAGACTGGGGTCTGGCTGTGTTTGTTGGGGAGGGGATTTCAGGGTTACGTTTCTGATTTTCAAACCTGCAGTAAAACACATTCAGGTCGTTCGTCAGCTGACGATTGTCCAAAGAGCGGGGGGCTTTCCTCTTATAGCTGGTGATTTCTTGCATGCCCTTCCAAACTGAAGAAGAGTCATTAGCTGAGAACTTGCTCCTCAATTTTTTCAGAGCACCTTTCCTTGGCAGCTCTGATTCCTCTTCTCATCTCTTTATCGATTAGGCTATCTTTTAACTGTTTAACGATTAGGCTATCGGCTTGACGCATATTTGCCCCCCCCCCGATCTCGAAATTGAAATGTTACATCTGTATATAATGATTTATGTCACAAACTATGGAATTCATATTTTTCAGTATTGTTATCAAGGAAAAGAAAGCAGTTCCAATTGTTTGATATTATTTGATATTGTTTAATATTATTCATATGGAGGAGAAAATATAATAGCTCTAAAACCTACCATAATTTTGCAATCTCACTAAAGATAATCCCCCTTTCCCTCTCCCCTCCCCATCTCTCTCTCTCCTCCCTTCCCCTCTCTCTCTCCCCCTCCCCCTCTCACATCCCCCCTCTTTCTTGCGCGGGGGGGCGAAGATGAAGGTGGCGCGGGCCCAGCGGGTGGGGGGGATGAAGGTGGCGTGAGCCCAGCGGGAGTGGCGGGGACACAGCGGGGGTTAGTGAGGATGGCGTGGACCCAGCAGGGTGGCTTGGGCCCAGTGGGGGTCAGCGAGTGTGGCATGGATCCAGCGGAGGTCAGCGGGGGTGGCGTGGGCCCAGCGGGGGTGGCATGAGCCCAGCGGGGGTGGCGTGGGCCCAGCGGGTGTGGCATGAGCCCAGCGGGGGTGGCATGGGCTCAGCGGGGGTGGCATTTGCCCAGCGGGCATGGCGTGGGCCTAGCGGGGGTGGCATGAGCCCAGCGGGGGTGGCGTTTCCAAAGTGGAAACTTTGTTTTTTTTTTCCTTTTTTTTTTTTTGTTGATTTTTTCTTAGGGGGGACAAAAAGGGGGGTGCGATCGCACTCAAAGCACCCCCCCTTCGGACGGCCATGAGTAGAGGTCGGCCAAACTTGGATTGTTTTTTCTGGAGTGCTGGAGTCATGATGTGACAGAAGATAAAAATTATGAGAGGCCCAGATAGGAAAGCAGTTAAGGCTTTTTATCCCAGGTTGCACTGCTCCAATTCCACTCCGCTCTGGACCACTTGGACAACAAAAACTCATATGTTAGGCTGTTATTTATTGATTACAGCTCGGCATTTAATACCATCATCCCCTCCAAGCTGGTTACCAAGCTCTCAGATCTGGGTCTCTGCGCATCCCTCTGCAATTGGATCCTTGACTTCCTCATTCACAGACCACAGTCTGTCCGTATTGGTGGAAATGTCGCACCCCATCGATAACAATCAACACGGAAGCACCTCAAGGCTGCGTGCTCAGCCCCCTGCTGTACTCACTCTATACTCATGACTGTGTAGCCGGACATAGTGCGAACTCCATCATCAAATTCCCCCATGACACCACTGTTATGGAGCGTATCACTGATGGGGACGAGTCAGAGTTTCATAGAAACATAGAAAATAGGTGCAGGAGGATGCCATTCGGCCCTTCGAGCCAGTACCGCCATTCATTGTGATCATGGCTGATTGTCCCCTGCCTTCTCCCCATATCCCTTGAATCCACTAGCCCCTAGAGTTCTATCTAGCTCTCTCTTAAATCCATTCAGTGACTCTCTCTGTGGCAGGGAATTCCATAAATTCACAACTCTCTGGGTGAAAAAGTTTTTTTCTCACCTCAGTCTTAAATGACCTCCACTTTATTCTAAGACTGTGGCCCCTGGTTCTGGACTCGCCCAACATTGGGAACATTTTTCCTGCATGTAGCTTGTCCAGTCCTTTTATAATTTTATATGTTTCTATAAGATCGAAGTGAGATCATCCGATTGACCAAATGGTGCCAGCACAATAACCTGGCTCTCAACACCAGCAAAACAAAGGGACTGATTGTGGATTTTGGAAGGGGTAGGATGGGGACCCACAGTCCCATTTATATCAACGGGTCGATGGTGAAAAGGGTCAAGAACTTCAAATTCCTGGGCGTGCATATTTCCGAAGATTTTATCCTGGTCCCAGAACACTGATGCAATTATAAAGAAAGCACATCAGCGCCTCTACTTCCTGAGAAGATTTCGGAGAGTCGATATGTCAAGGAGGACTCTCTCGAACTTCTACATGTGCACAGTAGAGAGCATGCTGACCGGTTGCATCGTGGCTTGGTTCGGCAACTTGAGCGTCCAGGAGCGGAAAAGGCTGCGAAAAGTTGTAAACACTGCCCAGTCCATCATCGGCTCTGACCTCCCTACCATCGAGGGGATCTATCACAGTCGCTGCCTCAAAAAGGCTGCCAACATCATCAAGGACCCACACCATCCTGGCCACACACTCATCTCTCCGCTGCCTTCAGGTAGAAGGTATAGGAGCCTGAAATCTGCAACATCCAGGTTCAGGAACAGCTACTTCCCCACAGCCATCAGACTATTAAACACAACTTCAAACAAACTCTGAACTATAACAGCCTATTGTACTTTATCTGTTTATTTATGTGTGTATATATATATTCTATGATATATGGGCACACTGATCAGTTCTGTATTTATGCCGACAATATTCTGTTGTGCTGCAGCAAGCACGAATGTCATTGTCCTACCTGAGACACATGACAATAAACTCTCTTGACTTGACTTGCAATGACAAATACTATAGGTCAGTGGGGGGGAAATGTAAGCAGATGTGCAGGGCAAGTTTTTTACACAGTGGTGGGTGTCTGGAACCCACAGCCAGGGGTGATGGTGAAAGCAGATGCAATAGTACTGTTTAAGAGAGTGTTGGATAGGCACACAAATAAACAGGTAATGGAAAGCTATGATTCAAATGCATGCAAAGGAGATCAGTTTAATTTGGCATCATATACGGCATGCTGAATGCTGAAGGGCCTCTTTCTTTTCTTTGTTCTATGTCTCAAAATGAGTTTAATGTACTGCTCATTAAAAAAAAAATCCACATTGTAGTCCTAACTGAGATGGCTTCCAGTTTCACCATAGCACTTGTGTGGGATGTTTGGCAGTGATCCACTTCTCTAGTTGTGCAATTTCTGCATCTAAATGAAACAGGGACAAGGAGTTTCATAATAATCCTATAATTATGGGAATGTGATATCACTTAATTCTGCACTCTATTTCCCAACACTGCAGCAGGCAGGGCTCCCAAGTGTAATTCACACCCACATGAATGGGAAATGTTTGCCAGAAGATCCAGCTTTATGCAGAAGATTTAAATAAGAGCCCATTGAGATGTTTCAATAATCTGTTTGAAGCTGAGTCTTCCATTTTTTTAAATGCTTTTTGATTTCCTTCCTGAAAACTTTCAAGAGTTTTTATGATGATTGTTTTAAAACATTCCTTTTCCCCAAATAGCTCTATTAATGAGTCCAATATGTTTCTTAATCTGCATCCATATATCCTGCCACAATTTTGAAGTAACAATATTTTTTAAATTTATGTCCCCCAAGTATAAATCAAATCAAAAAAGGATTAGTGATGGGGTGTCAAACATCAAGTATACAATGCTTAACTAATTGTCACCCTCCTATCTGCACCAACAGCAACAGAGTATTTGTTCATATGAAGAGACGTGAATTAATTAAATAGCGCAGCACAGTTGGAGGCCATTCAGCCATGATGCTTGTACTGCCTCTTTTCAAAAGCAATCCAGTAATAACACATTCACATATTTTCCATGTATCTTTTCAGTTTTTCTCTTCCTTACAACTATCAATTCCGAAGGCTCTTATTGATTCAGCATTCTAAATCCTAACCACTCACTGAATAAAAATGATACAAAATGATTTTTTACTATTTGGGTTGGTTATTTATCCAATCACCATAAACCCATGACCTCTGTCACTGGAAAGGGATTTTCTTTATGATTTTAAACATCTATCTATCTCTATACTTATAAAACTCTGATCTTGGATGTGTATTTATTTGTGTGTGTGTGTGTGTGTGTGTGTGTGTGTGTGTGTGTGTGTGTGTGTGTGTGTGTGTGTGTGTGTGTGTGTGTGTGTGTGTGTGTGTGTGTGTGTGTGTGTGTGATCACATCTTTGCGAAAAAACAACACGGTAACAGTAAAATTGTTACATATTCTGGTAGACATTTGTCCCGTAGATTCCAAAATGCCTTATCTGAAAATTTCATGCTTTATTTCTCCACTTTGAATTTAAATACAACTGCCTTTCACTGTTGACGTCACAATGGCTCCGCTCCGTGCTGTGTTCCATGCGCTGCAAATGATGTCAACCACCCCCCCCCACCCCTCCCCCCCCCAGTTATTCAAAAGATGCAGAAAGAACAACCAGGTCGGGCATTGTACTGGAGCTCTCAGTTCGGTCTCGTCTCGGTTCCGTCTCGCTCCCGTCTCGGTCTGTCTCAGTCCAGTCTTGGTCCGGTCTCGGCTCGGTCCGGTCCTCCAGTACATCTGGGACATTGTTTGTGTCTTCCTTAGTGAAGACAGATCCGAAGTACCTATTCAACTCTTCTGCCATTTCCTTGTTGCCCATAATAATTTCACCCGTGTCTGCCTTCAAGGGACCCACATTTGACTTTGCTACTCTTTTTCCCTTAACATATCTGAAGAAGCTTTTACTGTCCTTCTTTATATTTCTGGCCAGCTTACAATACAATTCAATTTATTGTCATTTGGACCACTTGAGGTCCAAACGAAATGCCGTTTCTGCAGCCATACATTACAAACAAATAGACCCAAGACACAACATAATTTACATAAACATCCATCACATTGCTGTGATGGAAGGCCAAAAAAACTTTTCTCTCCACTGCACTCTCCCCCCCGATGTCAGAGTCAAAGTCAAAGCCCCCGGCGGGCGATGGCGAATTGTCCCGTGGCCATTAAAGCCACGCCGGGTGATGCAAGGTCGCACACCGGGTTCTTGGTGTTAGAGCCCCCGGCGCGCGCTCACAGAGTCCCGTGGCCATTCCAAGCCGCGCGGGGCGATGGTGTAAGGCCCCGCTCCAGGAGCTCTTCAACCCCGCAACTCGGGCGGGAGAAGTCGCCGTTGCGGGAGCCCGGAAAAGCGGTCTCCCTCCAGGGACCCGCGGGCTCCCGGTGTCACTGTCCGCCAAACCCGCAGTTGCAGCCACCGAATCTCCGGGGGTCGGGTCGCAGCAGCGTCCACCACAGCTCCACCCGCTCTGGACTCGGCCAGCTCCGCGACGGTGAGGTGAGTAGTCGGCACCACAGCCCCCGGTCTTCCTGTTGGAGGCCGCTCCTCGTTGCAGCCCCAACGACAACGGAGACCCGACAAAGAAAAGGTCGGGTCTCCCGTGCAGGGAGAGATTTAAAAGTTACCCCCTCCCCCCCCACACCACCCCCACCCCCCACACACATACCCCAACAAAAAATAAGAAAAACTACATAAAAACATAGACATAAAATAATAAAAACGCAGACGGACTGCAGAGGCCGCTGCTGACGAGAGTCGCGCCGCCTACCGGACTTCGTACTTCATCTTTTCAGCCCGTATTGCCCGTTTTGTTTCCTTCTGTTCTCCTATGAAAGTTTCCCAATCCTCTGGCTTCCGGCTACACTTTGCTGTGCTATAAATCTTTTCTTTTAGTTTTATTTTATCCCTAACTTCTCTTATCAGCCACGGTTGCCTCCTACTCCCCTTAGAATCTTTCTTCCTTTTTGGAATGAAATTATCCTGCGTCTTCCGGATTATGCCCATTGCACCGTCATTCCTGCTAGGGTCCCTTTCCAGTCTACCTTGGCCAGCTGCCCTCTCATGCCTTCATAGTCCCCTTTGTTCAACTGCATCACTGACACCTCCGATTTAACGTTCTCCTTCTCAAAGTGCAGATTAAAACTAATCATATTATGATCACTACCTCCAAGCGGTTCCTTTACCTCGAGTTCTCTTATCATATCTGGTTCATTGGACAACACTAAATCCAGAATTGCCTTTTCTCTGGTCGGCTCCATTACAAGCTGTTCTAAGAATCCATCTCGGAGGCATTCTACAAACTCTCTTTCTTGGGCTCTTGAACCAACCTGATTTTCCCAGTCTATCTGCATATTGAAATCCCGTTACTGTTTGTCATCTACATCAATGATTTGGATGAGAACATACAGGGCAAGATTAGCAAGTTTGCTGATGATACAAAAGTGGGTGGTTTTGCAGATAGTGAAGATGGTTGTGAAAGATTACAGGATGATCAGGATCAATTGGCCAGGTTCGCTGAGGAATGGTTGATGGAATTTAATACAGAGAAATGTGAGATGTTTCATTTTGGGACGTCTAACAAGGGCAGGACCTACACAGTGAATGGGGGGCCTCTGGGGAGTGTTATAGAGCAGAGTGATCTCGGAGTGCAGCTGCATGGTTCCTTGAAGGTTGAGTCGCAGGTAGATAGGCTTTTAGCACATTGGCCTTTATCAGTCAGAGTTTTGAGTATAGAAGTTGGGAGGTCATGTTGGATTGTAGAAGATGTTTGTGAGACCGCATTTAGAGTATTGTGTTCAGTTCGGGGCATCATGGGAAAGATATTGTAAGGGTTCAGAGAAGATTTGCGAAGGTGTTGTCTATCTAAAACCCTCAAATGCCACCATCATATCAGCCTCCACTGCACTCTGGCAGTATGCCATCCTCTCACCTTAAAGGTATTCCCTCTCGTCTTTGACATTTCCATCCCGCAAAAAAAGGTTATGAATGTCTACCCTATCTGTGCCTCTCATAATTTTATATTCTTCTATCAGGTCTCTCCCCTCAACCATCAAAATTCCAGAGAAGACAATCCAAGTTTGTCTAACCTCTCCTTTTAGCCAACCCTCTATTGAGGCAGCATTCTGGTAAATCTCTTCCTATAATGGGGAAAACAGAACTGCATACACCACTTCAAATGTGGTCTAATCAAGGTCCTGTAAAGCAGCAACATGACTTCCTTTCTTGACCATTATACTGAATGCCCTGACCGATGAAGGCAACCATATCATACTCTTTCTTTAACACACTATATCCAATGAAGAAAAAACAAACATGAATTGATTTTTATGTTGATGCTTTGTGTGTGTAATTTGGTAACCAGCCAGGTAGAGACTCACAACAGTGGAGGAGTCAAGGTATGGAATCTAAAATACACAGGTTGAAAGGAAAAACAAATGTTTTTAGAGATACAGCATGAACCAGGAACTTTCTGAGAAGTCACAACTGGTACTTTACAAATGGAAAACAGATGCAAACCCCAAATCCCACTGTGGGCAAAGAGAAATACAAAATAAAAACCATAAAGCATTTATATTTCAGGATGTTTTCAGGACTTTCTTACTGATTCATAGGACATGGCAAAACACCCTGCTTTTGTGGGCATGTACATTCCAGACAGCGAGTGTTTTAATGTGGTGTCAGGAACGGAGTTCCAGATTGTATTGGTACTGTGATTCATGTGTTTGTGCAGTTTTAAACTGTGGTATACTTGCCGCTTGCAGATAGAGCAACCATTTAAATCCTCCAGTGAGATCCAATTCCTTGTCCTTTCTCTGGATGAAACTCCTCATCACCCTCATCTAATCACTGTTCTGTTCTGGGATTCACCTCATGTTCTCTTCAGCATTCGAATTTATTGAGCTTGTTTATAACTTGTTTGATGTTTCTGCTTTTCCTTTGGTATGGAGAATAAAAAGCAAATTCAGTACAAGGGCTGCATTGGACCAAGGTCAACACTGCACTGTATGGTCACTTATCTCATTTCATCTGCAAGGAGTCCATCTTGTGAGTGGCAGCACCAACTTAAAGCTAGGCTGCACGGGTTGTCCAAGCCTGGGCGAGGTGGGTTGAAGGGATTTATTTTGTGACTGGATGTGTTTCTGTTAGTGGCTACCATTGGACACATGGCACAAGGTTGTGCCTTGTGATCAGAGGCCTTGCTGGAGGTGATAGTAAGGACCCAAAGGGTTCTGAAGGATGGTGGCCTTCTGAATTTACAGTCAGGAGGCAGTGAAAGAGAGCAACCCAGGTATCAAATTACTAGAGCCCCAATGCATGAATTTAATGACCTCACACAGATGGTCGTTCAGTCTGTGCACCTTCAAGTTACACTAAATGCCTCACTTATATACAGCTCAGGGCAACACAGCCACAATCAACAATGTCCATCAGTTTGGACTCTAATTTAATATAAGAACACGAAAAGGGAGCATGAGTAGGTCATTCAGCCTCTAAACCTGCTCCAACAATCAACAGAAACATGGTTGATCATTAACCTCAACATCTTTTACTCACCCTATCCTCATGTCCCTTGACACCTTTATTATCCAGACGTCAATTAATCTTCATTTTAAATCCAACCAAAGTGCCCTGGGATAGAGAATTCCAATGACTTGCCATCTTCAATGAGAAGAAATTTCTCTGCAACTCGGTTCGAAATAGTCTGATACTGTGAGTCCCAGTGCTAGGCATTGCAGCTCAGGGAATCATCCTCCCCATATCTATTCCGTTTTGCATTTCATTTATTTTAGTGAGGTCACCTCATTCTTCGAAACTCAACAGCCTATCCAATCTTTCCTCCAGTGAATGACTTGCCACCCCACAAATCAGACTGTTAAATCTTTACTGCACGTTCTCTAAGCAGGTATATTTTTTCTTGCAAAGTGACACCAAAAATGCTTATGCAATAAAGGCCTGTACATAATTTTCCTTCACACTTGTTTACTGCTTACTGGTTTTCAGTGACTTGTGTACAAGTATGCACAGGTGCCTCTGAATATCAATATTTCTCCATTCCTCATCATTTAAAACCAAACAGTGTTATCTTTCTAAATGGATATCTGCACGTTTAACCATCGAACTGCATGTTTGTCCATATTGTTCACACATCTTCATACAGTTAATAGCAAACCCACAACCATATCTCATGGCTTGAACATAGAGCCCGCTGTACCACCAAGATATGGACATCACCCATATACACCTTGCAATAAGAAACTTCCTTCCACGCAGAAGCAGGTACACTACCAGCTATTCCAAGAGCATGGACAGGCATGGCTGAATCACCTCCCCCATAAGCACCTCCCGCTATCCCCCAGTCTAGCTAGAGAGGACTAGAATACAAAACCAGGGATGTAAGCTCAGGCTTTATAAGGCACTGGTCAGACCACATTTGAAGTATTCTGAGCACTTTTGGGCCCCATACCTGAGAAAGGTTGTGCTAGTGATGGAGAACATCTAGAGGAGGTTTACGAAAATGATCCCAGGCATTATTGGGTTAATGTATGATGTGCGTTTGACAGCACTCGCTGGAGTTTAGAATGAGGTGGGGGGCACCTCATTTAAACATCGATTAGTGGAAGGCCTTGGTAGAGTGGATGTGGAGAGAATGTTTCCACTAGTGGGAGAGTCTTAGACCAGGGGCCATCACCTTAGAGCAAAAGGACGTCCCTCTAGAAAGGAGATGAGGAGGAATGTCTTTAGTCAGAGGGTGGTGAACCTGTGGAATACATTGCTACGGATGGCTGTGGAGGCTAAGTTAATGGATATTTTTAAGTTGGAGATTGACGGATTTTTGATTAATAAGGTTGTCATGGGTTATGGGGAGACAGCAGGAAAATGGGTTTGGGAGGGAAAGATAGATCAGTCATGACTGAATGGCAGAGTAGACATGATGGGCTAATTCTGCTCCTATAACTTCTGAACTTATTCAGAGTGGAGGTTGCTCACCAATAGTGGGGCTGCCTCTGATGTTTTCCCAAACCTATTACTCATTCTGACCGTCCCACAATCTATATACGTTAACAACTACTGATGGAGAAAACATATATCTTTGTCTTTTCCCTGTCACCATTCTCCTTAACAGAGACTTAATCTTGAGTTTTTTTTATCCATTTAGACACAGTGACTGCAATGGGATGGGCTGACATTTGCTGCTTCCTTTGATTCTTAACAGCTTTTTGATAAGGGTTACTTTTGGCTACAGTGTGTGATACTTGAACAAACCTAATTGTCCAAACTCCAAATCAGTCAGTTTCCAATTATATAAATATTGACTTTTTGCTCAACAAGATTTGGTCAATTCTATTACATTACTCTCTATATACTTTTAAGAATTGTGTTGCTATAATATCACATGTGCATGTTTAAAACAAGCTGTCCATTTTATGAAATCTGTGAGAAATATCAAAGCATCAATGTTGTGTACTGGAGATTAGAGGCTGATGGGACCGATTAAATATTTATGTGGATTTCAACCATAGTGT
Source organism: Amblyraja radiata (assembly GCF_010909765.2). Taxonomy (NCBI): domain Eukaryota; kingdom Metazoa; phylum Chordata; class Chondrichthyes; order Rajiformes; family Rajidae; genus Amblyraja; species Amblyraja radiata. The sequence continues at coordinate 7,997,192 of NC_045959.1, read as the reverse complement.
CAAGGAGCAATATGATGCTGACAATGATTAAATGTCCTACATCTATTTAAAAATATTTGGAATTTTCAAGGTGTTTAGATCTCCATCGATTGCTTCAAATCCAGGACTGGCAGTCATTCTGTAAAGGAAATAATTTAAATTGACATTATATCAATGGTCCTCACATGCCTAATTGTGGTCATCTGGGTCATGTTTACCATTATTCCTGATTGTCAGTTATTACATACTTTGCTTGCCTGCATGTTCTTTGAAATCACAACAACCTTCTATCATAGAGAGTCTACCAATATTTTTGAGGCTTGTTAATATTTTAGGAAATCTTAAAAATATTCCAGAGTGAGTTATTTAGATTTAATGCTGTGGAATTGATGTAACTGGATCAAAATCATGACTAGTTTTAATTCTTGTTTTAAACTAGGCTAGCAGGATATTTGTTTAGCCAAGGAAATATAGAGTGTGTTCTTTAAAGTTCAAAGAAGTCCCAGGTTCAATGCATCTTTAAAACCCCTAAAACAAAGTATGCATGGGGGAGGGAGGGTGTGGGGGGGGAGGGGGAGGGGGAGGGGGTGGGGGAAATGGGTGGGGAGGTGTGTGGGAGGAGGTGGGGAAGGGGGAGGGGGGGGGGCGGTTGTGAGGGTAGGGGAGGGGGTGTATGTAGGAAGTGGGAGGGGTTTGTGTGGTGGGGGAGAGGATCTGGGAGGAGGAGGGTGTGGGAGGGGGGTGTTATGGGGGGTGTAGATTAATCATTATTAATTCATGCCATGTATAACCTTCACCACACAAATATGCATGTCACCCTTTAGATGGTATTACAGTACTACACAAAGACTCAAAGACTCTCTCCCCTCTCTCCCCCCCTGCCCTCGCTCCCCTCTCTCCCCCATCTCTCCCCCTCTCATCCCCCTCTCTCCCCCTCGCTCACCCCCGTCTCCCCCCCTCTTCCCCCTCTCTCCCCCTCTCTCGCCCTCTGCCTCCCCCTCCCTCCCCCGCTCTCTCCCCCTCTCTGCCCCCTCTCGTCCCCTCTCTCCCCCTCCTTCCCTCTCTCTCCCTCCCTCTCCCCCGTGGGCACAGGATTTCCACTACGGCCCAGAACACACCGATCCGGTAACACATGTTGTGACCCCAGCAGAATCCATCAGAGACCTGGCCTGCCTCCTCCGAAAGTTCAGAGACCTGTGGCCAACTTCGCACCAACGTTATCATGGTGCACCACAAGTGTTTTTCCCGCAGCCAACAAGAGGGCGAAAAGGTTGAATCATACATTGGTATCCTCAAGAGCATTGTATCCAGATGCCACTTCCAAGACCGCGGCATGCTCATCTGCGGCATCCTGAATGATGTGAGAAATCAATTACTCCGGGATGAGGAGCTTACACTTGATAAAGTTGAATGTGCCTGCCGGGTGGCAGAATACACTGATACCCATACCAAAGCCTTGGGACTGGGGCCACACTCTGTCTATGATGTCCATGCCTTCTGTACGTCCACACGACAAGCATTAACCCCTTAACAATCGCCTAAACCTCCAGGGAGGGTAACTGATCATCTATTCAATAACTGTGGTTCACACCCGAAATTTCGTGAGCAATGCCCCGCTTATTGCAAATCGTGTCTCTATTGTAAAAAGAAAGGCCACTTTATCCAGCTGCTGCTGCGCCCGTGCCAACAGGGCCCAGTCACAACAATCTCTCTATGGACTAGAACCCACACTCTCCCTCGAGACACTGACAGAAACAGCAGAACCACAACCGCAGCACCTGCAAGAAGTCAGCCAAAACATACATTCTGTATTCCCACTCTGTGGCTACAGACAGTGATCCCATGACAACGCTCAGTATCAACAACAAGATTGCCGCTAAGATAGACACAGGGGCAAGATGTAATGCAATCTCGATGGCAGATTTCAAAACAATTCACAACAAACGAAACTGTTCTGAAAACAAACTTGAAGCTACATCCAGTTGTTGGGGGGATTTGCAACCAGTGGGTACGGTTACACTACAATGCCATCTAGCGTCTCAAGTTTACAACTTGGAATTTTTTATCGTAAAAGGAGAAATACCACTTCTTCTGGGCAATGCGGCATGCCATAATATGAACCTAGTTTTCTTTGGCAAAACTGTGTATCAGCTGTCGACCTCTCAAAGTCCTACTCAACAACTACTCGAACAATACAAAGATCTTTTTAACAATCAGCTGGGCAAGTTTCCCACAGAATACAGTATTGTGACCGACAAGGAAGTTATACCTGTCGTTCGTTCTCCTCACAAAATCCCGCATCAATGAAGGACCTCGTTAAAGCTGAATTAGACAGAATAGAATCTCTGGGTGTAATAGCCCCTGTCAATGATAAGGATCTGCATCAACCCTAAGGATTTAAACACTGCCATCAAACAGCCACACCACCCAATGCGGACGGTGGAAGAAGTCGCTGCCAACCTGGGTAAAGCCACAGTCTTTTCTGTCCTAGATGCAAATAACTCATTTTGGCAAATGCCACTAGACCATGCATCCTCCATGTTAACCACATTCACGATGCCCTTCGGACGCTACCGTCCGACAATGCCATTTTACGATGCCATTTGGCATCAATTTAGCCAGTGAGGTTTTCCAGCGTATTATGGTCTGGTTTGGCTCAGCCACCAAGCATGACACCTGGAGGCTGCAGTGAATCGTCCGATCAGCAGAGAAGGTTATTGGCTGCAACCTTCCCTCCATTGATGAACTGTACAATGCAAGGGCCAGGAAGTGAGCGATCAAGATCATCTCTGACCCCTCTCACCCTGGCCACAATCTCTTTAAATCACTACCCTCTGGAAGGTGACTCCAGATTTTCAAAGCTGCCACAGCCTGACATAAAAACAGTTTTTATCCACGAGTAGTTGCTCTACTCAACAGTCAAAAATCTGTAGCCTCCCTTTGATCTGGTATTTTGTTGGTTCAAATGCTTGATCAATGGTGTTTTCTCATTAATGTTTTATTATTATTAATGTTTAGTGTTTTCTGAGTCATTCGTAACTGTTACTGTATGTCATGTTGTTACTTGTGGGTGGAGCACCAAGGCAAATTCCTTGTATGTGAATACTTGGCCAATAAACTTACTTACTTGCTTATTTACTTACTTATGACTTGTGGACTCACAGTTCACTCAGTCATGGCTTGTGGACACAGTTCACTCAGTCATGGGTTGTGGACTCACAGTTCACTCAGTCACAGCTTGTGGACTCACTGTTCACTCAGTCATGGCCTGTGGACTCACAGTTCATTCACTCACGGCTTGTGAACACAGTTCACTCAGTTATGGCCTGTGGACTTCACTCACTCATGGCTTGTGGATTCACAGCTCACTCAGTCACAGCCTGGACTCATAGTACACTCACTCATGGCCTGTGGACTCACAGTTCACTCACTCACGGCATGTGGATTCACAGCTCACTCAGTCACGGCTTGTGGACTAACAGTTCACTAAGTCATGGCTTGTGGACTCACAGTTCACTCAGTCTTGACTTGTGGACTCACAGTTCACTCACTCACTGCTTGTGGACTCACAGTTCACTCAGTCTTGACTTGTGGACTCACAGTTCACTCACTCACTGTTTGTGGACTCACAGTTCACTCAGTCACTGCTTGTGGACACAGTTCACTCAGTCACGGCTTGTGGATTCATAATTCACTGACACAGTGGAATTTCTTGTGGCTAATTTCCTTATGTATCCCCTGGTTATGTATTTTACCTGTTGAGGTACCTAAAATATTATCAGAACAAATATATTAAAAAAACCCACACAAAATGCTAGAAATAAAAAGCAATGTTCATCTCTGACTTAAGCTGCTGTCTGTATGGACTCTGCCCCTTCTCCTGGTGGTTTTCCTCTGGATGCTCCCACATCCCAAAGAAACTTTTGTAGGTTAATTGACTACTGTATATTTCCCCTTAATGCAGGTAGGTGGGTGAAAGGTCAGAAAGGAGAGTTTGAGAAAGAATAACTTGCATGACTAAAGGGAGTAAGACAAAGGAAATGGGTTGATGGTATTGTTCTGCAGAGATCTGTCATGGGCCAATGGACAGAATTGCCCCCTTCTATGTCATATCTGTGATAAATCTTTCCTTTTTAATCCATATAAATTTAATTCAGTGGCTTCAGTGAAAACCTACAAAATGCACTGCAGTTTACTTGCCCACGCTATTACGACAATACCTCCCAAATCTGTGGCCTCTATTGCCAAGAAGGACAATGGCACTTGCGTACGGGAAGACCAACACTTGCGGGGTTCCCACTAAATCAGCCCCATCGTGACTTGAATGCACATCACTGCTCCTTCATTGTTGCTTGGTCTAAATCCTGGAACTGTCTGCAATAAAGCAATTTCAGAATACTGCTCACCATTACCTTTTCAAGGACCAGGAGGAATAAGTACTAAATGCTGGCATTGCCCACGATGCAAATGATACTGAAAATGAATTTCAAAATGACTGTTTCCTTTAGGGTGCTTTTCAGATTCTATTTTAAAGGGTACACTTCAAAGGGTACAGAATTGGACTAAATATATTGGGAAAATAAGTCAATATTTACTGATAAATATCAAGAGCATAAGCCAAGGCAATATATAACAAAATGCATGATTAAGCTAAAAAAAATAGAAATTAGTTATTGGAAACTGCAATGTCATTTTCGTTATAATATCACAAATATCATTTTTTCCCCTGCTGCCAGCGTTTAGAAAAGCACGAAAGAAAATATTATCCTCAATATCAAATTGTGAAATATGGCCCACGTTATTCATCTGAGAACTCTCAATTCTATCTATATCTGTTGTGCTGTGAAGATACTCAAAGGCTCTGGTAAATTGCTTCACTGCATTATACTTTATTTAATTTATTTTGCATATGACTCCTTTGGTGTCAGTTACCCTTGATAAATATTCTGAACAAAATTGCAGTGATGTAATTAGTGCACAGAGCAAAATCAAACACAGGGATATTCATTTTGTAAACAGAGTATTGAGGTGGAATAATGATAAAGGTTATACCTCCATGCTGTTCTTCAGTAAACATGATAAATTGGCTGTTCCAATGAAAGGCAGCATTAGACTATACAATAGTACTGAAACCATTAGAACACCAGCTTCACAACAATGTTAGCTGAAATTCACAGATTTTTCATCCATAAAAAAAAGAAAACCTATTCATAATCTAACAAATCAATAATAACTGCACCTCATTTAATGTGATTTGTATACGTTACAGCCAGCTTATTTTTCGCAGCAATAATAGGTCACAAATCCAGTTTTGCTGGCATGTATTGAAAAATCCAATTTTGTCTTCATTCATGTGTTACTTTGTGAATGTAATGACACACTTGCTACACTGAAATTATTACCAGTTTATTTTGAAATCATGCTTCTAATCTCTGGTTGTTTAGTCCACAGGAAAGTGTCTCATAGATTCATAAAAAAACAATTCTAGCAGTTGGAAAACCCAGTTGGTGAAGTGATTAGTTTTTAAAATTTGTTTTATAGTGTTAATTTAAACTCAACTCAAGGAAACAATCTGGTTCAGAATGTTGCAGCCAGTTTATTTTCCACAACATGTGTGTTTTGCCACGTTACATTTTTTTGGTGCGTTTGCAAAGCAGGTGGTTTCAAGAAGCATGTGCTCTTTGGATGAGTGCGTTTGGTTTACTCTTTTGATCAAGTTTCTCATGGCAGCTGACTGTTTGAACTAGCTCAATCCTGATATATTTAAGAACTTGATATTAGATTAAAATGAAAGCATGAGTGACTCTAGCAATGTTCTTTTATGAGGTATGTTTGTCATTCGACTCATCGACACATTGGTCTGTGACTCCATACGATTGAATGTATAGATATCTATCTTCTATCTATCTATACTTAACTAAAACTCTCATCTTGTCCTCTTCTGGTTTGCATTGTTTTTAAATTTGTGCAAAAACAATACCCGATAGTGCTACGATTTTTCTCCACCTTACTCACTGTTCTCCTGTGCTCCAAGCGCATCATGTTTTGTTCCGATCAGTGGAAGTTATGAAAGTTTAAAAATCGTATGATCAGCAGAATGGTCTTCACTCCTGTCAATCTCCTGGACGGCAACGCCCCTTTCGGCACCCGCTTTCAATCACCGGGGCGAGAAGAATAAAGCCCCAGAGACCGGGCTGAATCCGTGAGCCATGCCGGGTCCCGAAGCCGTGGTGTGAGTGCGGCTGGCTGCCAGAAGACATGGTTCTATGAGCAAAAATACTGGAGGATTGTATTGATTTCAACTGTCCCGCATATGACAACCCTGCAGAGTTATTCTCCGATAATTGTATCTTGGTTCTGCACAACGATAAGAGAAGCATCAATTCTCCATGTATCAGACACTTCCCTGGAATCATTAAGGTGTACTTTTCTTTCAATGCTGTCATTGAGGGAACTAATGCTTCCCAACAGAATTCCTCAATTCACTTGACGTCTCTGGATTACCACCACACAAATTGGAGTTGAAAAAAGGATCTCCAATGTTAATGTGAAACTTGGAACCCCCAAAGCTATGCAATGGAATGAGGATGATTGTGGAAGAGTTATGCAATAATCTGATCATTGTAAGAATCAACATGGGAGCCTTCAAAGATGACATTGTTCTCATTCCTTGGATAACGCTCAATTTGACAGAAGGTAAAGACATTCCCCTTCAGCAGAATCAATTCCCCATTCAGTCAGGTTTTGCTTTGACGATCCATAAAGCACAAGGACAAACAATGGAGAAAGTGTTGATATACCTCGAGAAACCAGTATTTCAGCATGGACAACTATATGTGGCTCTAGGCTGAGGAAAGGTGAAGGAAAATGTGAAAGGTTTCCTGAAGGGTGGAACATCAACAAAGAATGTTGTCATTAAGCGTGTGCTTGGTTGAACGATGACTTCAGATGTAAATTCTCAGATTTTCTTGATTTTCTTCAAGTTAAATTTTGACCACTCAATAATGTCTCTATATTAAAATTGTGTGTCTTTTTTTTCATCAACAGCAAAGAGAAATCGAGACGCAGTGAGCAGTAGAACGCAACAAGATACGCAACAAGAAAGAAAGGAACTGAATAAATCTCATCTTTAACATTTAAATTGTTGTTGTATTTTAAGAGTTATTCACTTTTCCACTTGCCGCACCTGTCAGCTGTGTCTGCGCAGTAATACCTGCATGTTCTATGTCACAATGACCATATGGTGCCAGCACAACAGCCTGGCTCTCTCAATATCAGCAAAACCAAAGAAGTGATTGTGGACTTTGGAAGAGGAAGGTTGAGGACCCACAATCCTGTTTACATCAATGGGACGATGGTGGAGAAAGTCAAAAACTTCAAATTCCTGGGCGTGCATATTTCCAACGATCTTTCCTGGATGCAGCACACAGATGAAATCATAAAGAAAGCACATCAATGCCTCTACTTCCTGAGAAGATTATGGAGAGTCGGTATGCCAAAGAGGATTCTCTTCAACGTCTACAGGTGCACAGTAGAAACATAGAAACATAGAAAATAGGTGCAGGAGTAGGCCATTCGGCCCTTCGAGCCTGCACCGCCATTCAATATGATCATGGCTGATCATCCAACTCAGTATCCCATCCGTGCCTTCTCTCCATACCCCCTGATCCCTTTGGCCACAAGGGCCACATCTAACTCCCTCTTAAATATAGCCAATGAACTGACCTCAACTACCTTCTGTGGCAGAGAATTCCACAGATTCACCACTCTCTGTGTAAAAAATGATTTTCTCATCTCGGTCCTAAAAGACTTCCCTCTTATCCTTAAACTGTGACCCCTAGTTCTGGACTTCCCCAACATCGGGGAGAGCATACTGAGCGTACTGTAGCATAGAGCATAGAGAGCATACTGACTGGTTGCATCGTGGCCTGGTTCGACAACTTGAAAGTCCAGGAGAGGAAAAGATTGCAAAAAGTTGCAAACACTGCCCAGTCCATCACTGGCTCCCTTAATTCTCAAATCATGTCCTCTTGTTTGAATCTTCCCAACTCTCAATGGAAAAAGCTTATCCATGTCAACTCTGTCTATCCCTCTCATCATTTTAAAGACCTCTATCAAGTCCCCCCTTAACCCTCTGCGCTCCAAAGAATAAAGACCTATCTTGTTGAACCTTTCTTTGTAACAGGTGCTGAAACCCAGGCAACATTCTAGTAAATCTCCTCTGTACTCTCTCTATTTTGTTGACATCTTTCTATAATTTGGCGACCAGAATTGTACACCATACTCCAGAATTGGCCTCACCAATGCCTTGTACAATTTTAACATTACATCCCAACTTCTATACTCAATGCTCTGATTTATAAAGGGCAGTAAACCAAATGCTTACTTTACCACCCTAACTACGTGAGATTTCACCTTCAGGGAACTATGCATAGTTATCCCTAGATCCCTCTGTTCAACTGCATTCCTCAATTCACTACTATTTACCACGTATGTCCTATTTTGATTTGTCCTGCCAAAATGTAGCACCTCACACTTATCAGCATTAAACTCCATCTGCTATCTCCCACAGTTCCAAATGGCTAAATCTCTCTGTAGACTTTGAAAATCTAGTTCATTATCCACAACACCACCTATCTTAGTATCATCTGCATACATACTAATCCAATTTACCACACCATCATCCAGATCATTGATGTATATGACAAACAACAGTGGACCCAACACAGATCCCTGTGGCACCCCACTAGTCACCGGCCTCCAACCTGACAAACAGTTATCCACCATTACTCTCTGGTATCTCCCATTCAGCCACTGTTGGATCCATCTTGCTACTCCACCATTAATACCCAACCATTGAACCTTCTTAACCAACCTTCCATGTGGAACCTTGTCAAAGGCCTTACTGAAGTCCATATAGACAACATCCACTGCTTTACCCTCATCAATTTCCCTCTCTTCAAAAATTCAAGAAGATTAGTCAAACATCACCTTCCAGGCACAAATCCATGTTGACTGTTCCTAATCAGACCCTGTTTATCCAGATGATTATATATATTATCTCAAAGTATCCTTTCCCTCAATTTTCCTACCACTGACGTCAAACTAGCAGGTCTATAATTGCTACGTACCCTTTTTAAACAATGGAACAACATGCGCAGTACACCAATCCTCTGGCACCATTCCCGTTTCTAATGACACTTGAAATATTTCTGTCATAGCCCCTGCTATTTCTACACTAACTTCCCTCAATGTCCTAAGGAATATCCTGTCAGGATCTGGAGACTTATCCACTTTATATTTTTCAAAAGTGTCAGTACTTCCTCTTCTTTGATCCTCATAGTTTCCATAGCTACCCTACAATGCCACTCTTAACTTTATATACTTGGATTGAGTCTCCTCAAAATCCAGTGTTCCAGAGAAGGCAGTCCAAGTCTGTCCAACCTAAACTTGGGAAGAAGTTACCATCTTTTACGTAGGCAATTCTGCTGTTTTTAAATATTTGAAAGCAAGGCTAGAACCTAATCATACCGCCATGCTTTGGTCACCGTACCTTCTTAGGACCACACTAGAAACAAGGCACTATGTAATGGTTATGTTGAATCAAATTCTAATCCAATCTTAGCTCTCCAAATAAAATGAGTCAGGACATTGCCGGCTGGGCAAAGTTCCACTCATGAATCCTTTGAGCCATAGTGGTAGCTTCTCACTCATGACTCTGAGTAGGTCAGCTTTCTAAAGGAAAGGGACAGAAGGACTGCTATGACTGCCTCAAACACATCTGCAAAGGGTAAAGCAATTCAATTCACTTTTCCGACCTCTTTCAAGCATCCAAATCCAGTTCCCACTGACTTCCAAGGAAAATTTAATTTGCTCCTTCTAGTTTGATTGGAAGACTGCTGTAGTAGTCAAGTCAAGTCAAGTCACATTTATTTATATAGCACATTTAAAAAAACAACTCTCGTTGGCCAAAGTGCTTTACATTTGTTACAAGAATAGTATAAACAAACAAACTACATACATATATACATATAGCCCTTGCTCAGTGGACGTCAGTAAAGGCTTGGGAGTATAGATAAGATTTTAGTCTTGACTTAAAGGAGTCGATGGAGGGGGCAGTTCTGATGGGAAGGGGGATGCTGTTCCACAGTCTAGGAGCTGCAACCGCAAAGGCGCGGTCGCCCCTGAGCTTATGCCTAGACCGCGGGATATTCAGCAGCCCCAAGTCGGCCGATCTGAGGGGCCTGGAGGTGGAGTGATGGGTGAGAAGACTTTTAATGTAGGAGGGGGCAAGCCCATTGAGGGCTTTGTAGACTTAGAGGAGGGTCTTGAAATGTATACGGAACCGCACAGGGAACCAGTGGAGAGAGGCCAGGATCGGGGTGATGTGGTCCCTTTTTCAGGTGCCCGTCAGGAGTCTCGCTGCGGCGTTTTGGACCAGTTGCAGGCGGGACAGGGAAGATTGGCTGATGCCAGTGTAAAGAGAGTTGCAGTAATCTAGGCGGGAGGAGATAAATGTGTGGATGATCTTTTCGAGGTCATCAAAGTGGAGGAATTGTTTTATTTTAGCTATCGTCCGAAGCTGAAAGAAGCTAGCTTTTACCACGGCATTGACTTGTTTGTCAAATTTCAGTGCTGAGTCCAATATCACGCCAAGGTTTTTGACGTGAGGTTTGAGTAGAACATCTCCAGAAAGCCTGAGTGCATCATTTTCCACTGCAGCTGGTTCATCCCCTGATCTAACTTGGTGGCATCAATCTACTCTGTATAGGGCAATTACATCAAGGTATTCTGCAAACAATCATGAGTTAGGGTCAGAATGGGAAAAGAATGGCTGGTTTGTGAGTGAGGGATGGAGAGAGTGAAATGTTCATGGGGGGGTTAAAGTGAAGTGTATTGAGTAGGTAAGGGAGCCTAGTTCAAAGAATTGTGAGCCTGTGGGGTGGGGAGAAAAGTTTGTTAACCCAGAGAAGTGGAAGACAACAACAACGAGAGGTGGCAGTGCGATTGGTAGAGAGTAATGAGGAAAGGGGGTTGAGGGACAGGGGGAAAAATTGGGTGGTAACGGCCCTAGCATTTCTCACAGAGATGGGAGTAGCACTGTATTAATCCGTTAAACACTCAGGTTAAGTCAAACCTTGGAATTGGGGAAAGGTGATAGTTGAATAAAGTATGATTGGTTCATAAAGTGTTTTGCCACAAGAGGTTATTAAAGTAGAAAATGGAATTTTACTTAAAAGGGAAGAGATAAATGTTTGAAAGGATGGAATTCTAAGGGCCTGATTTAAAAATAAATCCATTTGCCTTTATCTTCCAAACTGAGTAAAATATCGCCCAAAGGTTGTCAGACACCACTGAAATTATTCATTATGTAATTAGATTTTAGTCTTTTAAATAAATGCAATGGAACTGTCAATTGTGATGCTACATGTACGTTTTATAGGGCAGTATGAGAATATGCACCATTTAAATTATTGACTATTCACGCCATAACCTTTAAGATGCTGTTAGAAGTCTGGGAGTTGCATCATTTTATAGCACAATCACTTCTGTTCTTTGTGAACTGCTCTTTTTAATAGTGTAGTCTATCACATTCAAACACCGACAATGCCAGCACAAGTCATAAAATAGTAATGAATGTGGGGGAAGTAAGAATGTCCTCAGCATATGCAGTAGAAACATCTTAATCCCTGGGCCTTTGAAACATATGTATATAAATAAAACACAAGTTAAAGTAGAAAGATAACCCCTTGTGCTTTTTTTCAACTTTTATTTTAATTGAATCAATGCTTTTTTATTAATTCTACATTGAATTCTCACTGAATTTTCATTTAATTGCTTTTGTTTCAATATATAAACAAGCTGGGAATATTGATAGGAAACCTAACAGTATTATTTGGTGTCACAAGTCTATGATTGCTATTAGGCACCCAACAGTGGCACTGGTTCAGTGTTTGTGCTGTGATATTTTGATGCGTTGCTAAGGTTTTGATAAGAAAACAAATGGAAATTAAGATCAAAAGATCTAACATATGTTTAGTTCAGAAATAAAAGCAGAAGGCAAAACTGTTGCATGGTAACTGGAGCTTCTGGGCAAAATTGGGATAAGTTTGGTGACCTTGGGTGATAACATGTAATATTCATATCATCTGAAACAAGTAGTTACTTTGAAGTTGGCTTCTTTTTCACAAATTAATTCCAAAGGATGTCTTAAAAAAATGTCAACAGTTTAATACAAAATCGTTGTTGATGTCTTCCTATATTGATGATGTATTCCCCAAAATAAATTGCAACTAATTGATCAAACCTACAGTTTATGATTGTTATTGAATGCAGATGTTACAGCTCTTGGAGTAAAATAAGCTTTTTTTAATCAATTCCATCACACCTTTGGATGGGTCGAATGGACTGTGATAATCTCAAGCACTTCTAAAGTTTTGCACCAAACTGAAGGCAACAACCCTGAAAGCACAAACTGATAGACAATAAACAATAGACAATAGGAGCAGGAGTAGGTCATTCGGCCCTTCAAGCCAGCACCGTCATTCAATGTGATCATGGCTGATCATCCCCAATCAGTACTCCGTTTCTGCCTTCTCCCCATACCCTCTGACTCCGCTATTTTTAAGGGCCCTATCTAACTCTCTCTTGAAAGCATCATCAAGATAAAGGGTGTTGCCTTTGGCATAGTAAGGTAATTCTATTGCTCAAGATTTTCACCTACAAAATATCACTATATAAGACAGCAATAATTTATTACATTGAGATCATATAGCAAAGGGAGGTACAGAATTTATTTTGTAACTTTATTAAAATGACCAGCTTTAACTATTTGCTTGAATATTGGATAGCGTTGTCCACCCCAGAATTGACATTGGTTACAGGCAGAATAAGATTTTTTTTCATATCACACATGGAGCTTACCTATCTTTGTTGTGGTTTTTGAACCACATTGGTTCCTGGCTCAGCAAGGACTTCATTTAAATATTTCACACTTCATCCTTTTGTAAACATCTCCACACAGTCCCCCTTTCTCTATCTCTGTCATTACTTTCACCCGCACCAATCCTACCAACCGCTCCCCTGTGCTATCAGATCTCTACTTTGCTCCAATTTTGATTATCTGTACAACTTTAGCTGCACGTGTCGTAAGCCCCAGAATTCTCTTCTTGGATCTCTGTGACAATTAATTCTATTTTCACTTTATGAGCCTCCCTAATATTTACATATTTGACCAAGAGATTGATCGCCTATGTTAATATTTATTATCCTGGTTGCATTCATTTTATTTGCCTCATTGCACTTCTTCAAAGAAGGATCTTTGAAACATATGTTAAACTATGTTAAAAGAGCCAAGCCTCTCCACCCAAGTCAAGTTACATTTTTTGTCATGTGCACAAGTACAGTGGAGAGGGGGAGAGGGGGAGAGGGGGAGAGGGGGAGAGGGTGAGAAGGGGAGAGGGGGAGAGGGGGAGATGTGGGAGCGTGGGGAGAGGGGGAGAGAGAGAGAAGGGATCATGTCCGTTATATGGCTTTTTGGCGTCGGGTCAGTTTGGTTATTTGACTTCTTGGCGTCATTTCCATTTGGTTATTTGGCTTTTCGGCGTCGTGTCCGTTTGATTATTTGGCTTTTCAGCATTGTTTCCGTTTGGTATCTTGGCTTCCACTTCTTCACTTTGGCTTCTTGTCCGGGTACTGCGGATGACACAACCCTGATTGGACTGATCCTGGATGGGGAGGAATCTGTCTACAGATTAGGCGAGCTCCCCCTCCCCTCCGCCCACTCACCATCAACAACTGCGAGATGCTACCTCACAGTGCCAGAAACCCGGGCTCAATCCGTTCTCCCCGTGACCATGTGGGTTGTCTTCGGATGCTCCAGTTTAATCCCACATTCCAATAACGTACAGGTTTGTAGATTCATTGGCTTCGGTAAAGATTGTAAATCAATCCTCAAGTGAAAACACTTTGGCTTTTGTTTTTCAGCGTGACAGAAATGGGCTGCAAACCTGTTCATTCCTCCAGCTTGCAGTTCACTCAGACTCTGCTAGATGGCGCTTAAACCTAAAAGCTGAGCGAAGAAAACTTGTCCTCAAGTATCTAGCAATACAATGTGAACAAAGTAAATAACCACTGACTACATTTCAAAGGACAATAGAAAACTAAGTTGTGCATTTACTACTTCTGATTTCTAGTTAAGGAGCCAATTCAATTTATTTTCATAATGCAAGTGAAAAAATTAATGCACCAATTGAAATAATTCATTGGATGATCAGTGAAAAACTATTATCATTTAAAAATTAAATTCATTGAAGTAATTTACAGAAAGTATTCCATTATTATGGCATCTGACAAGTATTAAATACATTAAGCCTTGTTACATTTGACACTAAATTCAACTATGTGTGAGATATTTAAAAGAACATTGAAAGTACATTGCAAGATGATGCGTTCAAGAAGGAACTGCAGATGCTGGAAGATCGAAGGTACACAAAATTGCTGGAGAAACTCAGCGGGTGTAGCAGCATCTATGGAGCGAAGGAAATAGGCGACGTTTCGGGCCGAAACCCTTCTTCAGACTGATGGGGGGTGGGGGGGAGAAGGAAGGATAAAGGGGAGGAGGAGGAGCCCGAGGGCGGGCGGATGGGAGGGTGGGAGGAGACAGCTAGAGGGTTAAGGAAGGGGAGGAGACAGCAAGGGTTAGCAAAATTGGGAGAATTCAATGTTCATGCCATCCGGACGCAAGGTCCCCAGGCGGAATATGAGGTGCTGTTCCTCCAATTTCCGGTGTTGCTCACTCTGGCAATGGAGGAGACCCAGGACAGAGAGGTCGGATTGGGAATGGGAGGGGAAGTTGAAGTGCTGAGCCACCGGGAGGTCAGGTTGGTTGATGCGTTGACTTTGAAGCCAGCAATAATTACAATCTGAAAAAGAGCAATGTTTGGTCTGACAGAGTGTCATTTGTAAAAAGGTCAAGTGTATCTCTGTTTAAACAATCATGCTCATTGATGGAAGAACAAAAATCCTGAGATATTTGAATTGAGCATTCAGACTAGCATCAAACATTTTCAGGTTATTCACCAGTCAGGAGAAAGCTCGTGAATTAAGATCACAATTCTTGCTTCAGCATTCAGACTGCCCAAACATTGAGACTGAAATAAGTACCCCATCCGTTCATACTTCTAATACTTTTAGAGAGGACTGCTCGTGATCTAACAATTACATTGCCATCACTTAATGTGCCATCTGCTCCTGGAGTTGAGTGAATCATTGAAGACTGGACGAATGGAGTTTGATGTGGGAAAATGTGAGGTCATGTAAGTGGAATCTAAAGCAGGCAGGCATCTACTTATGAAAAGCAGTAGATGAACAAAGTACAGAGGAATCAAAATGCTCTTGTGCATGAATCCCAAGAAGTCAGCAAACAGGTTCAGCAAATGGTCAGGAAGTCAATTGGTACGTTGCCATTTATTGCAAGATAAATGTAATTTTGAAATAGGAAGTATTGTCACACTTGTACAGGGTGTGGATGAGGATACACCTGGAATATTGTGCACAGTTCTGGTCCCCTTATTTAAGAAAGAATATGGTGATATTGGAGGTAGTCCAAAAGATCAAAAAAGATTCAGGTAGCTAAGCACGGAGATAAGGGATTTGTCCTAAAATGAATGATTAAGGAAATTAGATATATAGTCTTTGGAGTTTAGAAGAATTTAGGTTGAGCATATTGAAACATTTAAGATCTTAAAGAGCTTGATAGGGTGGATATTTGCACTCGTGGCAGAGTCTTTAAAAAGACAATATAGTTATACGAGTATATTTTATAGAGTGTAAAAATATAAAATATACTATTTATATTTTACAGTATAATACTATATATGTGGAAGAGGAGAGGGGCAGGACAAAGTGTGTCAAGTTATAGGTGCACGCAGTTGAGGGGGTTTTAATAGGCAGATGGTTGGACAAAGGACAGAGATGAAAAAAATGCAAGGTACACAAACATGCTGGAGAGATGCGGGTGCAGCAGCATCTATGGAGCGAAGGGAATAGGTAACGTTTCGGGCCGAAACCCTTCTTCAGACTGATAGGGGCTGGTGGGGAGAAGGAAGGAAAAAGGAGGAGGAGGAGCCCGTGGGCTGGGGGATGGGAGGAGACAGCTTGAGGGCTAAGGAAGAGGAGGAGACAGCAAGGGCTAACAAAATTGGGAGAATTCAATGTTCATGCCCGCCAGATGCAGGCTCCCCAAGCGGAATATGAGGTGCTGTTCCTCCAATTTCCGGTGTTGCTCTGGCAATGGAGGAGACCCAGGACAGAGAGGTCGGATTGGGAATGGGAGGGGGAGTTGAGGTGCTGAGCCACCGGGAGGTCAGGTAGGTTCTTGCGGACCGAGCGAAGGTGTTCGCCCAACCTCCGCCTAGTCTCACCGATGTAGATCAGCTGACATCTAGAGCAGCGGATGCAGTAGATGAGGTTGGAGGAGATACAGGTGAACCTCTGTCGCACCTGGAATGACTGCTTGGGTCCTTGAATGGAGTCGAGGGGGGAGGTAAATGGACAGGTGTTGCATTTCTTGCGGTTGCAACGGAAAGTGCCCGGGGAGGGGGTGGTACGGGAGGGAAGGGAAGAATTGACAAGGGAGTTGCGGAGGGAGCGGTCTTTGCGGAAGGCAGACATTGGGGGAGATGGGAAGATGTGGCGAGTGGTGGGGTCACGTTGGAGGTGGCGAAAATGACGTAAGATTATTTGTTGTATGTGACGGCTGGTGGGGTGAAAGGTGAGGACTAGGGGGACTCTGCCCTTGTTGCGAGTGCGGGGATGGGGAGAGAGAGCAGCTTTGCGGGGTATGGAAGAGACCCTGGTGCGAGCCTCATCTATGGTGGAGGAGGGGAATCCACGTTCCCTGAAGAATGAGGACATTTCAGATGCCCTGGTGTGGAACGCCTCATCCTGGAAGCAGATGAGGCGTAGGCGGAGGAATTGGGAGTGGGGGATGGAGTCCTTACAGGAGGCAGGGTGGGAAGAAGTGTAGTCCAGATAGCCATGGGAGTCAGTGGGTTTGTAGTGTATGTCGGTCAGAAGTCTATCACCTGCGATGGAGATAGTGAGGTCAAGGAATGGTAGGGAAGTGTCGGAAATAGTCCAGGAAAAAAATGAGGTTGAAGAGTTGCAAATTGTGAAGCCAGAAGAAGGAATGTAGGTGGAGAGGGAGAGGAGAAGTAGGTTCTCTTGCCCTTGTTTGACCTGATGCCATGAAACTTCATAGCATCTCGATTCATTGTTGAAAACTCATATGTCTATTCCCTCTGACCTGTGTAGAACTGTGGTACCACTGGGGATGGTTGATGATTTGTCGTTCTAATGGGATAGGGTTTACCCAGGGACCATGATGGAGGAGTCTAACATGTTCTCCATAAAGTATCATTTTGTGAGTGTGATTCTCCGTGGATTGTCACCTTGTCGTGGTGGAGAAGCTTGTGCGGACCTGAGATCCTGAGAGCGATGCCGTCTGGAGCTATGCTCCTGGTAGGGCCACCCATGGCGGTAAGGTTGAGGGGGAGGTACCTGAAAAAGAGCAATCTAACCAAGACCTCAATGGTGGAACAGGCGGAGGACATCGGCTGACATGAAGCTGGGGGGCATGTTAGCTGTGAGGAGGATTCTAGGAGGCTGCAAGGTGAATTGGATAGGCTGGGTGAGTGGGCAAATGCATGGCAGATGCAGTATAATGTGGATAAATGTAAGGTTATCCACTTTGGTGGCAAAAACATGAAAGTACAATGTATTATCTGAATGGTGGCTGATTAGGAAAAGGGGAGATGCAACGAGACCTGGGTGTCATGGTACACCAGTCATTGAAAGTAGGCATGCAGGTGCAGCAGGCAGTGAAGAAAGCGAATGGTATGTTAGCATTCATAGCAAAAGGATTTGAGTATAGGAGCACGGAGGTTCTACTGCAGTTGTACAGGGTCTTGGTGAGACCACACCTGGAGTATTGCGTACAGTTTTGGTCTTCTAATCTGAGGAAATGCATTCTTGCCATAAAGGGAGTACAGAGAAGGTTCACCAGACTGATTCCTGGGATGTCAGGACTTTCATATGAAGAAAGACTGGATAGACTCGGCTTGTACTCACTAAAATTTAGAAGATTGAGGGGGGATCTTATAGAAACTTACAAAATTCTTAAGGGGTTGGACAGGCTAGATGCAGGAAGATGCCAGTTCATTGTCTATATTTAAGAGGGAGTTAGATGTGGCCCTTGTGGCTAAAGGGATCAGGGGGTATGGAGAGAAGGCAGGTACAGGATACTGTTGGATGATCAGCCTTGATCATATTGAATGGCGGTGCAAGCTCGAAGGGCCGAATGGCCTACTCCTGCACCTATTTTCTATGTTTTTATGTGTCTATGACCTTAGTGGAGCGTCACAACGGCTGGGAAGGCGGATGAAGGCTGCAGCAGAAAAGGGTCTCCGGTCGTCCTGGACTCCATGCCACTGGATCCTGACCCAGATCTGTCAAGGACCGTGGGGTGGCTGTCTGTGCACCAGTCTCCGCATGTTAAATAAAGTCACGCACATGCCTCCTCCATATCGGGAATAGCACCCTGGAGACACCCATGGTCAGCCACGACCGAAGGGGCCGAAGATGTGAGTGTGACTCTCCCAACTTTTGCTTGACAATTTATGAGAACTGAGAATGACAACCAACTATTATTATTGTCGGAAGAAATGAAAGCAACATCCAATTAGTATATTCTTGTGCTGATGCTTTCATGATTCAGTAATGTATTACTGATTTGACCTTTCCAATTATATATTTTGGTTCCTTCTCTCATCGATCATTTATGTTTAAACATGTTTGCAAAGTTCAGTGGCCCAAGCAAAATATGTCCAGTCTCATCTTCTCCACGAGTAACAGATGTTGTTTTGATTCTTTGCAATATTTTTATTGCATTAATAATTCGCTTTTTGAAGTGAAGCATTGCTCTGAAGAGTTCTCGTTCCTAGAAAAAATATATTCTTCAAGATAGCTATAAAAAGTCATAACACAGAATATAACCTTTTCTCCCCTCTTTTTATTCATTTGCCGCAGCACCTTTGCTCATGTTCTTCAATGTTAACATCTCCAAGGGTAGGAATCAGCCAACGGCTTGAAGTTAAAACCAATAAATCCCTTAATGCTCCATTGAATCCCTGTATTTATGAGACTACTTCTTATTGTACTTGAAGTCTCTTTAATCATGAGGGGGAAATTCCCCTTCAGGCAATTGTTCTTCCTCAGTAAATACAACTGAATATATGAAAAATTAATTGGTGTCTAAGTAAATATTTTTTTAACTGAACATTTGCATTAGGAGTCAATTGTGAGCAATTTTAGGAACCATATCTGAGGTAGGATGTGCTGGCTCTGGAGAGGGTCCAGAGGACATTTACAAGAATGATCCCAGGAATGAGTAGGTTAACATATGATGAGCGTTTGTCAGCACTGGGCCTGTACTCGCTGAGGTTTAGAGGAATGTAGGGGGACCTCATTGAAATATACAGAATAGTGAAAGGCTTGAATAGAGTGGATGTGGAGAGGATGTTTCTACTAGGGGAGTCTAGGACTGGAGGTCATAGCTTTAGAATTAAAGGATGTTCTTTTAGGAAAGACATGAGGAGAAATGTATTTGGTCAGAGGGTGGTGAATCTGTGGAATTATTTTCCACAGAAGGCTGTAGAGGCCAAGTCAGTGGATATTTTTAAGGCAGAGATAGATAGATTTTTGATTAGTGCAGGTGTCAGAGTTTATGGGGAGAAGGCAGGAGAATGGGGTTAGGAGGGAGAGATAGATCAGCCATGATTGAATGGCAGAGTAGACTTAATGGGCCGAATGGCCTAATTTATTCCTACCACTTATGACCTTATGACCTCATTGGAAGTATCAGTGTTGGAAATGCCTGACACAGCAAATATATTATAGTCATGACATCATAGAATAGCTTCAGCATAGAAATACGCCATTTGGCCTGCCACATCCACGGCAAAAGTGGGCAGCCTTCCATGTTAATCTTATTGCTCAGCATTTGATCGACAGCCTCTGTACCTTGGTGATTCAAGTGCTCCTCGTGATACTTAAATGCTGACAGTGACTCAGCTTCAGCCGTTCCCTCAGACGGTGCCTTTCACAAACCAGTCTCAGGATGAAGAAAGGCTCCCTCATGTCTCCTCCAAATCACTTCCCCTTTAGCCGAAATGTATCCCTTTGTTATTCTGCCTCCGGCATGGGAGAAATTTTCTGAAGTCTACCATGTCTATGTCCCTCGTAATTTTGATATACCTCAAACATGTTACTTCTCTGCTCCAGGGAAAACAGACCTAGACAGACCATTCAGTTCAGACCATTCTCTCCTCATAACTGAAATACTCCAGTGTGGGGGGTCCCCCATGAAGAACAATGGGGACCCGCGCGTGAGGGGAACGCTATGAGGGACGGTGGGAGAACAAAGGGGCCCCTAGTGTGGGGGGTGGGGGGGGGGGACTCTAGTTTAGAATCCTCTGCCCAGGGGATAAGTGTGTGTGTTTGTTTGTTTGTTCATTTGTTCCAGTCAAGGCGCTGTGCACACGGTAGCTGGCCAACAGTCGCTTGCCGTTTTCTTTTTGTTTTCACTTTTAATTTCAAGTTTTTATGGACCTCGTGTGTTGTGACTATCCGCAGACCAATTTTCCTCTGGGAAATTAATAATGTTTTATCGTATCGTAGGCAACATCCTGTTGAATCTCCTCTGCTGGGAGTGTCCAGGGCCACTGCAGTTCCCATCTTTTCCTATCTTCCACTGCTCTTCCTATCTTCCAAAGGCTATTAGGGGGCATATTGTATAGTCCCATTAAAATGATTGCATCATTCTTATTTTTGATCTCTAACCATATTGCTTCAGTGGATGAACCCTCCAGCGAATCATATCTTAGTGCCTCTGTGACAGTCAAATGATTACTAATGCTACTCATCTATTCTCTGTCACATTTGAAACATCGTAACCCTGGGATGTCGATCTGCCAGTTCTGTCCCTCTATGCAATGGCCAATAGACAATACACAATAGACAATAGGTGCAGCAGTAGGCCATTCGGCCCTTCGAGCCAGCACCGCCATTCAATGTGATCATGACTGATCACCCCTAATCAGTACCCCGTTCCTGCCTTCTCCCCATATCCCCTGACTCCGCTATTTTTAAGAGCCCTGTCTAGCTCTCTCTTGAAAGCATCCAGAGAACCGCTGAGGCAGATAATTCCACAGACTCACCACTTTCTGTGAGAATAAGTGGTTCCTCGTCTCTGTTCTAAATGGCTTACTCCTTATTCTTAAACTGTGGCCCCTGGTTCTGGACTCCCACAACATCGGGAACATGTTTCCTGCCTCTAGCGTGTCCAAATCCTTAACAATCTTACATGTTTCAATGAGACTTCCTCTCATCCTTCTAAACTCCAGAGTGTACAAGCCCACCTGCTCCATTGTCTCAGCATATGACAGTCCCGCCATCCCGGGAATTAACCTTGTAAACCTACGCTGCACTCCCTCAATAGCAAGAATGTCCTTCCTCAAATTAGGGGACCAAAACTGCACACAATACTCCAGGTGTGGTCTCACCAGGGCTTTTTACAACTGCAGAAGGACCTCTTTGCTCCTATATTCGATTCCTCTTGTTATAAAGCCCAATACGCATTCGCTTTCTTCACTGCCTGCTGTACGTGCATGTGTACTTTCATAGACTGATGTACAAGGACCCCCAGATCCCGTTGTACTTCCTCTTTTCCCAACGATGCCATTTAGATAGTAATCTGCCTTCCTGTTTTTCTACCAAAGTGGATAACCTCACATTTATCTGCATTAAACTTCATCTGCCATGCATCTGCCCACTCCCCCAACCTGTCCAAGTCACCCTGCATTCACATAGCATCCTCCTCACAGTTCACACTGCCACCCAGCTTTGTGCCACAACATCAAAGTTCCATGCAACAATCCAGGCTGAAGGTTCATCTACTTTACCCAGAATAATCCTTGCTTTGTAATAAACACACTTCAAACCATCTGTTTCACCATGTTCATTAACTTCTAACTGTCTGCCATTCCTCTGAGAATTACTGGTCATAACGTCTACTTTCTCATCAGTTTTTTTCATTACTGACTTGCTGTTCTGGTATGGTGCATCAAACTGGGCTGTAACAGCTGTTCTTCACTGGGAGGTCAACCCCGGACAGTGTGCAGCTGGACATACTCCTACATTGGAAATGTCCCTGTAGTCCCACATCTTGCAGGTGGAGCATTCCACAGCCCCAGCTTCCATAACCTTCATAGAAACATAGAAACATAGAAAGTAGGCGCAGGAGTAGGCCATTCGGCCCTTCGAGCCTGCACCGACATTCAATATGATCATGGCTGATCATCCAACTCAGTATCCTGTACCTGCCTTCTCTCCATACCCCCTGATCCCTTTAGCCACAAGGGCCACATCTAACTCCCTCTTAAATATAGCCAATGAACTGGCCTCAACTACCTTCTGTGGCAGGGAATTCCAGAGATTCACCACTCTCTGTGTGAGAAATGTTTTCCTCATCTCGGTCCTAAAAGATTTCCCCCTTATCCTTAAACTGTGACCCCTTGTTCTGGACTTCCCCAACATCTGGAACAATCTTCCTGCATCTAGCCTGTCCAACCTCTTAAGTATTTTGTAAGTTTCTATAAGATTTGCCCTCAATCTCCTAAATTCTAGCGAGTACAAGCCGAGTCTATCCAGTTTTTCTTCATATGAAAGTCCTGACATCCCAGGAATCATTATTCCCCTTGACTAAGACAGTAAGATAGAGAGAAAACAAACCTTACCATGCCACTACTAAACCTAGTCACTGAAGCCCGATGCTCCCCAAAGCCCACAGTTTTCACCCCAAAAACAGCACCTTGACCACCAGCTACTCTGGTGGCGGCGCGCACAGTCGCGGCGGCTCACGGCTCTCTGTCTCGGTGCTCTTTCTTGTTGTTCGTGTACGTTGTGTTGTCCGTGTACGTCTTTGCTGTCGGTTCTGCGAACATCCGCTACTCCCGCTACAATCCGCCAGAACCTCGTGGATATCGGTGACCAGCATCAGACATCTGTTTCGGGAGTCTTCCATCGCACGTATAACACCCCGAGCGACATAGCGAGACCACCGGGGTCCCCGTGGATTGTCGTTGGGTCTGAGAGGCGGCGCCACCTCTACCGAGCCTGTATCTCTCCAATGCCGAATCCCTGGTTCACAAAATGGATGACCTGGAATTACAACTCGCTGGAAATCGATATGTTCGTGACTGCTGTATTATGATTATCACCGAAACCTGGCTTCACCCGGGGATACCTGATGCTAGCATGCAGCTAGCAGGACGCTTTCTGCTCCGCGGGGACAGGACTATGGACTCCGGTAAGAGCAGGGGAAGGGGTTTCTGTATATACGTGCATGAGAATTGGTGCAACAACGGGATAATCATAGACAATCATTGTTCCCCTGACCTCGAGTACATGTCTGTAAGATGCCGGCCTTTTTTTCTACCGAGAGAACTAACAGTAGTGATTGTCACGGCTGTGTATATTCCACCTGACGCCAATGTAAACACGGCGCTCTCTCTCCTGCTGAAAACCATTAATGAACAGCAGCGGGCCCACCCCGAAGGTGTTCACATAATTGCAGGGGACTTTAATAAGGCCAACTTGAAGACTGTACTGCCGAAATTTTATCAACATGTCAAGTGTTCTACTAGAGGGGTGAACACGCTGGATCATGTCTACACCAATATTAAGCATGCGTATAGAGCCATCCCCCTCCCCCAACTCGGCCAGTCAGATCATCTCTCCCTCCTGCTCTCCCCAGCCTACACTCCCCTCAGACGCAGTGCCAGGCCCACCATAAAGTCTATTACAACCTGGCCTGAAAATGCACTCTCCAAACTACAGGACTGCTTTACACAGACAAACTGGGACATATTCGAACACCAGGATCTGGAAACTCTCACGGAAACGGTGCTGGACTATATCAAGTTCTGCATCGGTGACTGTGGACAAAAACATTCGGGTTTTCCCAAACCAGAAACCCTGGATGTCCAGCTAGGTCCGCACACTCCTCAGAGCCCGCGATGCTGCCTTCAGGTCAGGTGACAGAGCTCTGTACAGGGCTGCTCGAGCCGATCTGAAAAGTGGAATTAAAAAAGCCAAGGCGGACCATAAGAGGAGCATAGAGTCCCACTTGTCCAGCAATAATACACGGGAGGTATGGCGGGGCATACAAGACATTACAAACTACAGAGGCTGTGCCACAAAGTCAGAAGACCTGAGTGTGCCGCTGGCAGAAAAGCTAAATTGCTTCTTCTCCCGCTTTGAAACATCACAACAGCAGCACTCACCTGCTATAGCCCTGCTCCCACCCTCACCTGGCTCCTGTACTACTCCACTCACTGTCAGGGAGCACGATGTCAGACGGGTGCTCCTGGCAGTGAACCCCAAGAAGTCTACCAGCCCAGATGGAGTACCTGGTAAGGTGCTCAAAGCGTGTGCCCACCAGCTCACTGTCATCTTCACCAGAATTTTCAACCTCTCCCTGGACCAGGCAGTTATTCCGTCCTGCCTAAAATCAGCCACAATCGTCCCAGTGCCGAAGAAGTCTCCCATCACTAGCCTAAATGATTACCGTCCCGTGGCCCTCACTCCGGTAATCACGAAGTGCTTCGAGAGATTGGTCCTCCAGCACATCAAGGACTATCTACCACCAGACTTCGACCCCCACCAATTCGCTTATCGCCAAAATAGATCCACGGAAGACGCCATCACCGTAGCTCTCCACTCTGTGCTGAGCCATCTGGAGCAGGGGCAGAGCTACGTCCGGATGCTCTTTGTGGATTATAGCTCAGCTTTCAACACAATCATTCCGGACATTCTCATTGATAAATTGGTCACTCTCGGCCTCCCCACTCTCACATGTGCCTGGATAAATGATTTCCTCACCAACCGGCCCCAGGCTGTGAGACTCGGCCCCCACCTCTCCTCCACTCGCAGGTTGAGTACCGGCTCCCCACAGGGCTGTGTGCTGAGCCCCCTCCTATACTGTCTCTACACCTACGACTGTAGTCCAGCCCACAACAACAACCGCATCGTCAAATTTGCTGACGACACTACTGTAGTCGGACTTATTTCAAAGGGAGACGAGGCAGCCTACAGAGAGGAAGTCCTGAAGTTGACAACCTGGTGCTCAGAAAACAATCTGGCTCTGAACACCAGGGAAACAAAAGAGCTCATTGTCGACTTCAGGAGGCACAGCACCGACTTAGTCCCCCTACATATCAACGGCGAGTGTGTGGAGAGGGTCAACACCTTCCGGTTTCTCGGCGTCCTTATCTCTGCTGACATCTCCTGGACAGACAACACGACAGCGGTCATCAAGAAGGCTCAGCAGCGGCTGCACTTCCTGAGGGTTCTCAGGAAGCACAACCTGGACTCTAACCTGCTGCTGACCTTCTACCGCTCGTCCATCGAGAGCCTGCTGACATACTGCATTACAGCATGGTACGGCAGCTGCACTATGGCAGACAGGGAGAGGCTTCAGAGGGTAACTAGGACAGCACAGAAGATCATTGGCTGCCCTCTCCCCTCCCTGATGGATATTTATACATCCCGTTGCCTTAGCAGGGCAAAGAATATCATCAAGGACAGCTCCCATCCTGCGTTTGGACTGTTCGACCTGCTGCCCTCTGGAAAGCGCTATAGGTGCATCAAAACTAGGACAAATAGACTCAGGAACAGTTGTTTTCCGAAAGTCATAACTACTCTTAACTCACACATGCACTGACATCACAGCCCAACAACAGGACTTCCATCTATTCTATCCACGTACTGAAATTTGGAACTGTAATGTGTATTGTAATTGTAATTTTTAATATTTTTAAAATAATTTTTAATATTTTAATATCTTTAAAAATCTGCCTAAGAATACTACCTATTCATCCTTCACCATTTTGCCTTTATAGATATGTATATAGCGCCGCAGAATTGTGCACCTATCCCCCCCCCCTTGTTTTGTTTTCTGTTTCTTGTTTTTTGTACTAAATTATATGTATGCACTGAGTACGAGATGCTTTTAATCTCATTGTACATGTATAGTGACAATAAATGGCATATCTATATCTATCTATACTCCAAAATGGCCACCTCCGTGAGAGCTTCCCTTCCTTCCATGTGCTGTTAGTGAGGTTAGGAAGAACTCTCACTTGGACCTCGGCTTTTAAAATAGCCGCCTCTTCTATTACTGCTGCTGTTTATCTTTGATATTAAGCTGATCCGGAAGGAAAACTATCACAAACTATTAAATTAGGAAAGGGTTCTGACATCAGTGAAAGAGACTACTTATCATTTTGTTTTGTGATCAGAAGTACATGACAAATATGGAATGATATAACTTCTTGAGAACTGTTCTTATTATCAACTCCAATTTGTAATTCATGTCAGCACTGATTACAACTTGGACATACTAACAGAGCAGTGCACTGATCTCACCCCCCCCCACCCCAGCCCCTCAATGAAACGTTAAAATAAACTGTAGCTGTGATTGATCCTCCGGTTAGACAATTGGATTTTAGATTGAATTAAGTGGATATTGCTGTGAAGTGGATATGCCTTTTGAGCGAATAAGAAATGCTTCTGAGCCTTTTTAACCTGATTCCGAATGTGTCTGTAACCACAGCTCAAGAATTGCCTGTACCAGCAGACACCACTGAGTGGCAATGTTATTCATTAAAACCATAAGGAGAGTCTACTTTTTGAATATTAGGATAAATGTAAGCTATCATAACACAGCCCCACCGTGCAGTATTAAAGTGCAGTCACTTATGGATGTGATAAGCTGATACTTAAAGGGGGTTTTTCTCTTTTGCTCATTAAAAGCACAACTGGATAAGCACGAGGAGCATTTCTATTTTTAGACAGCGTTGGAGTTGATTGAAGTGTTGATTTTTTAATTTAAGATAGGTACTGACCTTCTTCGCTTAGAAAAGATCAACAAAACACACTGACTCCAAAGGCAGCTAATACCATCAGAGACACACACCATCCAGCCATGCCCTCATCTCACTGCTACCGTCAGGAAGAAGATACAGGAACCTGGGACTGTGATCGTGAGGTTCTGGGGCAGCATCTTTGCAACAACCATCAGGTTTTGAACTACACTGCATTAATTTAACCACAACCTTACCTCAGCAATGATCTACTGTGGACTTGGTTTTGATTGCAGTATGTACTTCAATTTTGCACTATTATAGTCTGGCTACCTAGTATCACTGATTATTAATTTATTGTATTTCTAATTATTAGGTATATTTGCTGTTGTGTTATTGCATTAATGGACCTTTAACACTCTGGCAAGAAGGAATGTCATTGTTCTGGTATGATGCATATAACAATTAGACACGCTTCAGTCTCTTGACTTGAAATGTTTTTATGGTTGTGCTCCCTTCATCAGAAAAATCTATTGTGGCTTTTGTTTATGTTTATACACATAGAACAGAACAGTACGGAACAAAATCAGCCCACAATGCCTGTGCCGAACATGATGCCTAGACCATCACTTATACCTGCACATAATACATACCCACTATTCTCTGCATTTCCAAATAGCTATCCAAAACATTTTTAAATATCACAAATATATCTGCGTCAACCACTTCCCCTGGCAGCACATTCCAAGCACTCACCACCCTCTGTGTAAAAAGAAATGCCCCGCACATCTCCCTTAAACTGCCCCTCTCACCTTAACGCCATGTCCGCCAGTATTTGAAAATTGAGCTAGTATAAAGTGCAGCTAGGACCAGCGATCAGTCAGAAAAAGGCTTGCAAAGAAGAAGTTGACTGACATTTCTTTCATTAAATACATTTGTGCCTTCTGCCATCGATCACAAGGTTGTTTTCCAAGCATGAGACCTGGTATAGAATTATAAAATTGTTAGAGCACAGAAAGAGAACATTTGGGCCACAGCATCTGTTGCTGGCTTCTGGCAGATCAATCGCACAGTGCCATTCCCCTGATGTTTTGTTGAAAAATTGTGAGAAAATAGAGACATATGCACAACCTTTAGAACCATGCCTTTTATCTTTATTGTCTTGCATTTTTTTTGGCAAAGTGTTTTCACGATTCAATTTAATCTTCCACTTGCATTCTTATTCAGTCAGTTTATCTGGTCGGTGGGGGTGCAGCGAGAAAGCTGCCCTGCCAGCAGCGTGTTAGTCATTTTCTACTTTTTAGTTTTTTTAGTATGTCCAAATGTGTGTTTTTAATGTTTCTCAGTGTGTCTTGTGTGGGGGGTGGTGTGGGGGGGTAAGGGTGGAAACTGCTTTTGGTCACCGCCTCTACGGAGAGGCGACTTTTTCCAGCTCGCCTCCTTCGCGGCCTAACACAAGGATTGGTGCGGCCTTTCCCGGAGACGGGCCCGGAGCTTCAGCAGCGGGCGCAGCGTGGACTTTTTCATCGTGGAGCGGGCGAGCCCTCGCTGGGGGTTGCCAGAAGAGAGTGCTCCGATCGCTGGCCCGCGGCAGCCTGAAGCCGTGGTCTGCGGAGCTTCCATCTGGCGTGATGTACGGAGCATGGGGTTCCTCGTTGGGGACCCCAGAGGCGAAGAACTCTGACCGCCGGCCCGCGGCCGACATCATCTTGAAGCTGCAGTCTGCAGTGCTTCTAACCGCGGTCGCGGCGGGGACTTACCATCCGGAGCGGGATACCTCGCTGGGGATCACTGGAGAAGAGCTCAGACCGTCGGCCTGCGGCTGACAACAACATCTTTTGAAGCTGCGGTCTGTGTGCCTCTAACCGCGGCGCAGCAGGGACTTAGATCTTCGATCACCTGAAAACATTACAGTTTTATTGGGCACACCCATGACCAAGTAATTAATAATTCTCAATAGACAATAGACAATAAACAATAGACAATAGGTGCAGGGGTAGGCCTTTCGGCCCTTCAAGCCAATACCACCATTCACTTTTATCATGGCTGATCTTCGAAAATCAGTACCCCGTTCCTGCCTTCTCCCCATATCCTTGACTCAGCTATCTTTAAGAGCTCTAACTCTCTCTTGAAAGCATCCAGAGATATGGCCTCCACTGCCTTCTGGGGCAGAGAATTCCACAGATTCACAACTTTCTGGGTGAAAAAGTGTTTCCTCATCTCCGTTCTAAATGGCCTACCCCTTATTCTTAAACTGTGGCCCCTGGTTCTGGACTCCCCCAACATCAGGAACAACATCCTGTCTCTAGTGTGTCCTATCCCTTAATAATCTTATATGTATCAGTAATTAACCTTGTGAACCTACGCTACACTCCCTCAATAGCAAAAATGTCCTTCGTCAAATTTGGAGACCAAATCTGCAGACTATACTCCAGGTGTAGTTTCACTAGGACCATGTACAACTGCAGAAAGACCTCTTTGCTCCTATACTCAACTCCTCTTGTTTTGTAGGCCAAAATGCCATTAGTTTTCTTCACTGTTTGCTGTATCTGCATGCTTACTTTCAGTGACTGATGAACAAGAACACCCAAATCTTGTTGTACTTCGTCGGCGGGGGCGCTGCAAGCCGGCACCCCGTCAGCAGCGTGTCCGTTTTTTTTATGTTTTAATGTATTTTTTAATGTTCCTTTGTGTGTCGTGTGGGGGGTGGTGTGGGGGGGTGAGGGGGAAACCGCTTTGGTCGCCTCCTCCATGGAGAGGCGACTTTTTCCAGGTCGCCTCCCCCGTGGCCTAACAACAAGGATCGGCGCGGCCTTTCCCGGAGACGCGCCCGGGGCTTCAGCGGCGGGCGCAGCGTGGACTCTCGGCGTAGAGCAGGTGAGCCCTCGCTGGGGCTCGCTGGAGGGGAGCGCTCCGTTTCACTGGCCCGTGGCAGCCGGCAGCCTGAAGCCGCGGTCTGCACAGCTCCAGCTGGCGCGGCGTCTGCAGCCCGAGATCCCTCGTGCGGGACCCGGGGGGAAGAAGAAGCTTCGACCGCCGGCCCGCGGCCAACTTCTACCGCGGGCGCGGTAGCGACTTACCATTGCCGGGGATCCCAGAGGGGAGCTTCGTCTGTCGGCCCTGCAGTCTGCGGTGCTTCTGGCTGCGGCGCGAACTTTAAATCTTCGACCACCGGCCTGCGGCCTACACCAACCTGAAGCCGCGGTCTCCGGTGGGGAAGAGCCGTTCCTGGACTTACCGTGACTTTTCCCTTGTCCTTTTACCATCTGGACGCCCGCAGCGACGGCTGCGGAGGGTTGAGGTCCCGACCACGGGGGGAAATGGCCAAATTCTGTGCCTTCCACCACAGTGATGAATGCTGTGGTGGATGTTTGTGTAAATTTTTTATTGTGTTTGTGTGTTCTTTATCATTGTACCGCTGCTGACAAATTCATTTCACTTGCACTTTATGTGCAATGTGACTAATAAAACTGATTGATTGATTGATTTGATTGACTTCCCCTTTTCCTAACTTGACACTTTTCAGCTAATAATCTGCCTTCCTGTTCTTGCCACCACCATGGATAACCTCACAATTATCCACATTAACCTGCATCGGCCATGCATCCGCCCACTCACCCAACCTGTCCAAGTCACCCTGCATCCTCACAGCATCCTCCTCACAGTTCACGATGCCACCCAGCTTTGTGTCATCTGCAAATGTGCTAATGTTACTTTTAAGCAGTTAAAGCAGGGCTCCCAGCAATGACTCTTGGAGAAAACCAACCCCCACTTAAAAAAACAAAGAGATAAAAAACTATTTATCTCTTTGTTCTGCTTCCTGCCTTGAGACCATTTGCCTAACTGTGATGCTACTGAATCATTGGTTAATAATTTGCCTTTCGTATGTCACTTTATGGCACTAAATTTGAGTATGGGGTTTCCAAATGAGAAGATAATTGCTTACAGTTGTCTAAACTAACCATAGAGCTGTGCTACTTGAAGCTTACAATGAACAATGTTGGTACACAAAAATGCTGGAGAAACTCAGCGGGTGCAGCAGCATCTATGGAGCGAAGGAAATAGGCGACGTTTCGGGCCGAAACCCTTCTTCAGACTGGAATCTGGAGGTATGCATTTGCAAACTTTTGTACCTCCTCCCTGACGGGAGAGAGGAAAGGAGGGAGTGAGACTGGTCCTAGATTTTGCTGGCAGCCTTGCCAAGACAGCGTGAAGTGTAGATGAAGTCAATGGACGACAGTGGAGTAGTCTGAAGAAGGGTTTCGGCCCGAAACGTCGCCTATTTCCTTTGCTCCATAGATGCTGCTGCACCCGCTGAGTTTCTCCAGCATTTTTGTGTACCTTCGATCTTCCAGCATCTGCAGTTCCTTCTTGAAAACAATGAACAACGTTGACCAGGAATGCATGATAAGCACCAGACCACATTTAGCTTTGCACATGTACCAAAACCAAGGACACTGCCGACTTCTGGAATCCAAAACATCACACGAAGTGCCGAAAATACACAGCAATTCAGTCATCATCATCATCATCATCATCATCATCATCATCATCATCATCATCATCATCATCATCATCATCATCATCATCATCATCATCATCATCATCATCGTCATCCTCATCATCATCATCATCATCATCATCATCATCAACATCCTCCTCCTCCTCCTCCTCCTTTTTCTTTTTCTTTTTCTTTTTCTTCTTCCACCACCATATATTACAACAATGAAACAAATGGGAGGGTCACAAGATTAATGGTAAAACACTGACACAAAATGCAGACAGGAAAAAGATTAGGTAGCCATAATAGATAAGTTTTTGAAGATATCAAACCAACATCTGCTGTCAGAAAAGGAAAGGGAATGCGAGATTGTATAAAAGCGACAGTATTGTATGGGATCTTAGCTAGAGAGTGGGTTTTGTTAGTGACTGTAAAGGGTAAACAATTTACATGATACATTACTATTTAATAAAATCTAGTCCAGTATGAACACATACATTTTTGAGACACCTGGAATTTGTATTCCTATTGAGAAGAATTCACAAATCA
This sequence comes from Amblyraja radiata, assembly GCF_010909765.2. NCBI lineage: Eukaryota > Metazoa > Chordata > Chondrichthyes > Rajiformes > Rajidae > Amblyraja > Amblyraja radiata. The sequence goes on along the minus strand of NC_045959.1, from coordinate 7,965,179 downwards.
GGCAGTGTATCTGCTAGAAATACCAAGCTTTTTGCTATGGGTTACAATCTGTAAAAAAAATATTTGTCCCTGTTGCTCAAACACTAACCAGGATATCAACATCAGAGTGTCTCCCATGAACATAAATGACATTCCAGCTATGGAGGCATTCTTGGAACAGGTTAAAGATGCCACCACTATCATAGCACATCAAGCACTCACATCTTCCCCCTCAATGATATGGAAAGAGTACTGACAAAAGCAATTGGACATTGCAAAGAGTTCTGGACCATTTCATAATTTAGCGCTTGAGTGCGGGGAGCTCCCTTCTAACAAGGTATAGTAATTGTTAGGGAACAATGACTGAATACATTTAAGATTATGCTTAAGGTATAGATCAAAGAGGCAGCAAAGATAATGGGTTGTAAATGGGTTTGTCTAGTTAAATGTAGTGTTTGGTGTTTTTTAATACTGGTTTTAAATGTGTATATGTGGGGGGCGGGGGGAGGGGGAAACTATTTAAAATCTCTTCCCTGTCTGGGAAACCCGGCTTTTTCCCTGTCGGGTCTCCGTTGTCGTTGGGGCCTAGCACCGTGGAGCGGCCTCCAGCCTGAACGACCCGGGGGCTCGGGAGACTGAGGAGCTGCGGAGCTGCGGACTACTCACCATCGTGGGGCTGGCCGGCCTCGGAGTGTGGGGAGCGGTGGTGACTCGCTGCTGCGACTCGACTCCTGGGGCTCGGAGGCTCCAGCAAAGCAGCCACAGGTCCGGTGGACTGGGACATCGGGAGCTTGCTGGTCCGGGGGCAGAGACCGCTTCCCGGAGCTCCCGCAACGCGACTTCTCCAGCCCGTGTCGCGGGGTTGGAACGACCCGGACCGGGACCGTACATCACCTGGCGCGGCTTCATGGCCGTGGGACTCACCAGCGCCCGTGGGGGTTCCAACCTTGTACTTTCAGACCGGGAGCGGGGCCGTAAATCGCCCCGCGCGGCCTAAAATGGCCGTGGGACTTATCATCACCCGCCTGGGGCTTGGACATCGGGAGAGAAATTGAGAGCAGGGGAGAGAAAAGACTTTGCCTTCCATCACAGTGGGTTCACTGTGATGGATGTTTGTGTGAATTTAATTGTGTGTATGTCTGTAGGACATTGTCTTTGTTTGTATGGCTGTGGAAACGAAATTTCGTTTGAGTCTCACTGGGGCTCAAATGACAATAAATTTGTATTGTATTGTATGGTTTGTGCTTATGTTTTGTATTGAACTGTTATCTATTTTTTGACATTTGCTGCCCTGGTGGGATTTAAACAGGTTTTTGCATTATCACTGAAAACATTGTTCTATAAAATTGTATATGGATAGGAAAGGTATAGAGAGATATGGGTCAAACACTGGGGCAAAACAGACTAACTTAGATGTGCATCTTGCTCGGCATGGATGAGTTGGCCCAAAGATTTGAATCCATGCTATATGATTTAATGACTATATGACGAGGTCTTTGGTTTATTAATTTTGTGTTTAATTATTAGATCGCCACCAGACCTGCTCTTTAGGTATAAGAAAAGGACTTATTGTTTATGGTTTCATAAATAATGGTGTTATTTACTTTCAAACCTGGTTTAATGACTATCGAGGATGCAACATTACAGATAAAACAGCAGTCACCAAAAACCTCTGTTAACACTCCCACACCCTGGGTAACCCCCGCATGTGCAGGATAACCTCTTCCAGATGTGGCGTCTGCAATAGCTCAACATAGACTGTAAACACAGTGACTAATCTACATCCCCTTTCCTCATCTCCTGCTGCATATAATGACAAAATATCTTGTTAAGTAGTAAATGTAGCCTAAGTAGTAAAAATCGCCTGTGGGACAGACCATAAGGGTGAACAGCATGTGGAAGATTGCGCTGTTTGCTGTCCAATCATGTCTGATGATAGTGCTGAGTGTCTGTAGGGTTGTGTCATCTGCTGTGTGTCCCTCAAAGCAAGAAGAGGATATGTAGTTGACTGTCATGACATCAAAACTGTCTTAATTAGCATGCTGAACTGTGGAACTCCTGGGAGCTCGAGTGTCAACCAGCTGCATTTGTTTTCCACTTTTGTAGACAAGGGTGATGCTGTACTTTAGAAGTCTTAACATCATCCTTTGAAGTTTTGCCGGTGCTGCATGTATGGGCTTTTTCAGTATGGTGACCATGGGCTGGTGGTCCGTTTCTATGGTCACTGGCTTGCCATAGATATAATCATTGAATTTGGAACAGGCTAAAAACAGCACCAACAGCTCTTTTTCAATTTGAGCATATTTGGTTTTGGTGTGGGTTAGTGTCCGTGAGGCATATGCTACAGGCTTTCCTTCCTGCAAACATGCGAGTCCATACTGTGAAGCTTCACAGGTAAGTGCCACCAGCTTGCTGACGTCATAGTATAACAGAACAGGTCTGCAGGACATGTGCCGCTTTAGTGCCTCAAAAGCATTTTGCTGCTGTTCTTGCCAAGTCCATTCAGTGTCTTTGTGTGTGAGGTGTCACAGTGGAGCCGTCAGCTGCCTGTGGTTTGGAATGAATTTTCCAAGGTAATTGACCATCGCCAGAAATCTTCGCATAGCTGGGACATCTGCTGGCATCGGCATTTCACTCATTGCTTTTGTTTTGGAAGGGTTGGCATTGAGGCCTTCACTTGTGAACAAGTGTCCAACATAGCTGACCTGGTTCAGCCGGAACCTGCACGAGAGGATTAAGCCTCAAGTTCAGCTCTCCGGCACGGCTCAACACTCTTCTCAAGTTGGCGTTGTGTTCTTCTATATTTTTACCTCCAATGATTATGTCGTCGACTATGATCGCACATGGATATCCAGTGAAAATCTTCACTGGCAGAGTTTGTGCTCTTCAGTCATCTCATGAATTTGACAGATGGAGACAGCCTGAACTAATGGCAAATTACTATCACGCTGTAGCACTTTTCTCAAATTGTCATTATTCATACCACAGACAAGTCTGTCTCCAATAAGCTCCTCATATATATCTCCAAATTTGCAGCTTTTTGCTTTAATCCAGAAATCACTGACATATGATTCAATTGTCTCTCCAGCCTTTTGATTCCGTGTGTTGAATTTGTGTATTTCCATAGCAACATTGGCTTGAGGGTTGCATATAGAAACATAGAAACATAGAAATTAGGTGCAGGAGTAGGCCATTCGGCCCTTCGAGCCTGCACCGCCATTCAATATGATCATGGCTGATCATCCAACTCAGTATCCTGTACCTGCCTTCCCTCCATACCCTCTGATCCCTTTAGCCACAAGGGCCACATCTAACTCCCTCTTAAATATAGCCAATGAACTGGCCTCGACTACCCTCTGTGGCAGAGAGTTCCGGAGATTCGCCACTCTCTGTGTGAAAAAAGTTCTTCTCATCTCGGTTTTAAAGGATTTCCCCCTTATCCTTAAGCTGTGACCCCTTGTCCTGGACTTCCCCAACATCGGGAGCAATCTTCCTGCATCTAGCCTGTCGAACCCCTTAAGAATTTTATAAGTTTCTATAAGATCCCCTCTCAATCTCCTACATTCTAGAGAGTATAAACCAAGTCTATCCAGTCTTTCTTCATAAGACAGTCCTGACATCCCAGGAATCAGTCTGGTGAACCTTCTCTGCACTCCCTCTATGGCAATAATGTCCTTCCTCAGATTTGGAGACCAAAACTGTACGCAATACTCCAGGTGTGGTCTCACCAAGACCCTGTACAACTGCAGTAGAACCTCCCTGCTCCTATACTCAAATCCTTTTGCTATGAAAGCTAACATACCATTCGCTTTCTTCACTGCTTGCTGCACCTGCATGCCTACTTTCAATGACTGGTGTACCATGGCACCCAGGTCTCGCTGCATCTCCCCTTTTCCTAGTCGGCCACCATTTAGATAATAGTCTGCTTTCCTGTTTTTGCCACCAAAATGGATAACCTCACATTTATCCACATTATACTGCATCTGCCAAACATTTGCCCACTCACCCAGCCTATCCAAGTCACCTTGCAGTCTCCTAGCATCCTCCTCACAGCTAACACTGCCCCCCAGCTAAGTGTCATCCGCAAACTTGGAGATTTTGCCTTCAATTCCCTCATCCAGATCATTAATATATATTGTAAATAGCTGGGGTCCCAGCACTGAGCCTTGCGGTACCCCACTAGTCACTGCCTGCCATTGTGAAAAGGATCCGTTTACTCCTACTCTTTGCTTCCTGTTTGCCAGCCAGTTCTCTATCCACATCAATACTGAACCCCCAACTGCCAGTGTGCTTTAAGTTTGTATACTAATCTCTTATGTGGGACCTTGTCGAAAGCCTTCTGGAAGTCCAGATACACCACATCCACTGGTTCTCCCCTATCCACGCTACTAGTTACATCCTCGAAGACATTCTATAAGATTCGTCAGACATTATTTACCTTTTGTAAATCCATGCTGACTTTGTCCAATGATTTCACCACTTTCTAAATGTGCTGCTATCCCATCTTTAATAACTGACTCTAGCAGTTTCCCCACTACCGATGTTAGACTAACTGGTCTGTAATTCCCCGTTTTCTCTCTCCCTCCCTTCTTAAAAAGTGGGGTTACGTTTGCTACCCGCCAATCCTCAGGAACTACTCCAGAATCTAAAGAGTTTTGAAAGATTATTACTAATGCATCCACTATTTCTGGAGCTACTTCCTTAAGTACTCTGGGATGCAGCCTATATGGCCCTGGGGATTTATCGGCTTTTAATCCATTCAATTTACCCAACACCACTTCCCGGCTAACCTGGATTTCACTCAATTCCTCCAACTCCTTTGACCCACGGTCCCCTGCTATTTCCGGCAGATTATTTATGTCTTCCTTAGTGAAGACGGAACCAAAGTAGTTATTCAATTGGTCCGCCATATCCTTGTTCCCCATGATCAACTCACCTGTTTCTGACTGCAAGGGACCTACATTTGTTTTAACTAATCTCTTTCTTTTCACATATCTATAAAAACTTTTGCAGTCAGTTTTTATGTTCCCTGGCCAGTTTTCTTTCATAATCTATTTTTCCTTTCCTAATTAAGCCCTTTGTCCTCCTCTGCTGGTCTCTGAATTACTCCCAGTCTTCCGGTATGCTGCTTTTTCTGGCTAATTTGTACGCATCATCCTTCGCTTTGATACTATCCCTGATTTCCCTTGTTATCCACGGATGCACTACCTTCCCTGATTTATTCTTTTGCCAAACCGGGATGAACAATTTTTGTAGTTCATCCATGCAGTCTTTAAATGTCTTCCATTGCATATCCACCGTCAACCCTTTTAGAATTAATTGCCAGTCAATCTTGGCCAATTCACGTCTCATACCCTCAAAGTTACCTTTCTTTAAGTTCAGAACCATTGTTTCTGAATTAAACAATTCTCCCGAAATGTCCTCTTGAGGCATTCAGGATCCTCTTTGAATTCCGCGGGAATGAGTATGTCTCTTCCCTCACCAGGCTCCCTCACTTCCCCCGAGTAAACAAAAACCATTCACGTTCAACGGCCTCCGGTCCCGCTAGATTGAGGAGAATGTATGCTTGAGTGTGGGCTGGCTTGTCACAGTGTGCCGTCGTGATGAAAATGTCATATTCTTGTTCAAAAATATTCTTATTCTTGTCACCTGGTAAAATCGTAGAGTTATAAGTAAATGAGACTATGAGTGCACATCACTGGCTAGGACCATGCAAAGGGAAGATGTCCCTCTATTTTGGATTGACTTGCTTCTTCCCGGCGGCTGTCACTCTACTCAACAACGTACCTCGGTGACTGCCAATCACCCCCCCACCCCCCGGACACTTATTATCACTTATTATTATTTATTTAAATCATTTGCTATGTCGCTCTTCCAGGGAGATGCTAAATGCATTTTGTTGTCTCTGTACTGTACACTGACAATGACAATTAAAATTGAATCTGAATCTGAATCTGAATCTATTGGTGGTACGGGAAACAGACCATTTGTGATTTTGTGGAGAATCTTGCTTTTCTTCTGACATTTCAATATTGGGCTCCAAACAAAGACCATTGAGGGTCATTTTGATTTTGCTTGTATTATAAATTCAGCAATAAAGATTCAGCTATCCATTAATCTGCTTTCCAGATGTTAATTTTCATCAATTTTACACCATAATCCAAAGTCAAATTTATCCAAATTGCTTCTGACTGCCATGGCCAAAAAAATGTTTAACCGTGATCACAAGCTAATAAACCAGGAACATTATAATCGTCAAAAAATAATTGAATTATGGACTACTGTGGTTGCAATTCAATGCTGCATTGATTGACTTGCCAACCCTGTGAGTTACCAGCTCTACCAGTTACTGGGAAGCAGACAACATACTGATGGAAATGCCACTTCCTGCAAATTTCGTACTAAATCATATAACACGCTGCCTCGAAAATATATTCACTAATTGTGCACGATTTTAGTGAGACCACACTTGGAGAATTGCATTCAGGTTTGGTCACCCTGGAATGGGAAAGATGCCATGAAGCTGGCAAGAGTGCATGGACGATTTATAAGGGTGTTGCTAGGACATGTGGTCCTGAGCTACAGAGAGCAGTTAGGAAGACTGGGACTATTTCTTGAATTTAGACCACCTGGACTGTAAAAAATCCAGAAAATGAGTCATCAAAAGTTCCATTATCATGGAGAGCTGTAGTATGGAAACAGATCCTTTGGTCTACCAAGTTTCCACTGATCATCAACCACCCATTTACGTCCATTTTAACAATCAGATTTTTATTCGCCCCAAATTCTCATAAACCCTCCCTAGATTCTGTCACTCATCTACTTACTAAAGTAAATTTACAAATGCCAATTAACCTACTGACCCACCAGCCTTTGGGATATGGGAGGAAACTGGAACACCTGAAGTAAACCCACATGGTCACAAGGAAAGTGTGCACATACCACACAGACTCCAAGGCCATGAATTAACCCTTTTTGCCATGGTAAGGCAGCAGCTGTACTAACTGTGCAATTGTACTACCCTAAAATGCTTCATTATCACCTATAGGGCCTGTCCCACGAGCATGCGACTACATGCGCAAGCGCGACCTAACGTGGTCGCTTGAGCTGTACGGCCTCGCGGGGCCGGTCCCACTTCGATTGCCGGAGCCGTATTGAGTTGTGCGGAGCTGGTCCCGACATCGCGCGGGCTCCGAAAAACTGACACTGTCCAAAAATTCCGCGCGGCAACGACCTGACGGCCCGCAGCCGTATTGGGCCGTACGCAGCGTCTTAACGGTGTACGCCTTCACTCGAACTTCACGTCAACTCGTACAGGATCACTCGACCTCCGCGCGGCCCCTGCTTCCGGTTTGGTCGCGCCCGCCGCATACAGTCGCATGCTCGTGGGACAGGCCCTGTACGGAGATCACTTGACCTCCGCGCGGCCCCCGCTTCAGGTTTGGTCGCGCTTGCCGCATGCAGTCGCATGCTCGTGGGACAGGCCCTTTACTGAGGAAAACTAGGGATGAACATTAATGCTAGCTTTGCCAGTGACATCAAATTTCATGTGTGCTATAGAACAGCCTTACCTTTTTCAGATTGTTTGCAGATCATTTGTAGTTATTATTCCAGCATAACATGGATCTGTAACTGTTCACATTTCAAATGCCAGTGGGGATGAAATATCTATTCTAGCTGCAGCAAAAGCATATGTTTCCATTTTGAATAACCCATAATAATACATAATTAAATAAGTTATTTATTAAGAATAAGTTTAGCTGGCATTAATCCTACTTTTTGTGTCATTGTCTAAAAATTATTTTAGCAAAAAAGGTGACAGTAAATAAAAAGTACAAGAATCATTGGATATTAGCCACATATGAGACAATTTTCATCTTAGTTTTCCATAACCATTAATAAACATGAATTGGAGAACATGTTTGCAAGTTAGAAATAATAGCACAGTAAAACCCTGCATTTCAGAGTCCAATTTGTCAAGGTGATGAGTGTTACTGTTTAGTAATGGTTTTCTTATATAGGCACCAATGAGATAAAGGAATACAATCCGATTAGAGAGTCCCACCTGACATCAGATGTTATTTGGCAATAAGATGCTTAGATTTTGTGCTTTTAGATGCTTTCATTGCAGCCTACCTCCTCTCAGTATACTTCGCCTCAGTTCACGACTTTAAAAAAACTTTGTTGGATTAATGAGAAATGTATTTCTTGTGCAATAAACCCATAAGTCTGCTGCCATTTTGAAAAATAAGTACCCCACTGTGCTACCAAAATTTGTTTTAAAAAGTAACTAGACCAAGTGCAGACCCGTTGGGTCTGTTTCCCCAACGGCGTTTGCGGGGGGGGGGGGGGGGCTGCGGCATCACACTCACGTTAACCACCCCCCAAACACACAGGTGGGGGGAGGGGAGGTGAGAAGAGGGGAGGGAGGGGAGAGGAGGAGGAGGAAACGGGACAGATTTGGGAGGGAAAGGAGAGCGGGGTAGGAGGTGAGAGAGGGGGATAGGGAGAGACACATGGGGGAGGGGGGATGGGGGGTGGGGGAGGGATGAGGAGAGGGAGAGGAGTGGGGAGGGAGGGAGGGGTAGCGGGAGTGGTGGAAGAGGGACGGGGGAGTGGTGGAAGAGGAACAGAGGGGTAGGGGAAGGGGTGGGGGAGAGAGGGGAAGGGGGGGGAAGAGAGGGGGGTGGGGGAGGAAGAGGGGTGGGTAAGGGGAGAGAAGTGGAAGAGTGGCGAGGGAGGGGTAGGGGGAGTGGTGGAAGAGGGACAGAGCGGTATGGGGGAAGGGGGCGGGGGGAGAGAGGGAAGGGGGTGGGGGAGTGAGGGAAGGGGGGTGGGGGGGGTGGGGGAGAGAGGGATGGGTGGGAGAGGGAGAGGGGTGAAGAGAGGGAAACATAGAAATTAAGTGCAGGAGTAGGCCATTCGGCCCTACGAGCCTGCACCACCATTCAATATGATCATGGCTGATCATCCAACTCAGTATCCTGTACCTGCCTTCTCTCCATACCCCCTGATCCCTTTAGCCACTAGGGCCAGATCTAACTCCCTCTTAAATATAGCCAATGAACTGGCCTCAACTACCTTCTGTGCCAGTGAATTCCAGAGATTCACCACTCTCTGTGTGAAAAATGTTTTTCTCATCTCGGTCCTAAAAGATTTACCCCTTATCCTTAAACTGTGACCCCTTGTTCTGGACTTCCCCAACATCTGGAACAATCTTCCTGCATCTAGTCTGTCCAAACCCTTAAGAATTTTGTAAGTCTATAAGATACCCTCTCAATCTTCTAAAATCTAGCGAGTATAAGCTGAGTCTATCCAGTCTTTATTCATATGAAAGTCCTGACATCCCAGGAATCAGTCTGGTGAACCTTCTCTGTACTCTCACTATGGCAACAATGTCTTTGAGCATTGGGCATTGTGACATCACACAATGGAACGTTCACCAGAGGCTGGGGCTGCTTCTATGAGTGAGAAGCCAGTATTTTTTGAAATATTGGGGGGGGGGGAGGGGGGGGGGGGGTTGGGGGGAGAAGAGGGGAGGGAGGGGAGAGGGAGGGGCGAGGAGGAGGAGGAAATGGGACAGATTTGGGAGAGAAAGGAGAGCGGGGTAGGGGGTGAGAGAGGGGAATGGGGAGACAGATGTGGGGGAGGGGGGGATGGGGAGGGAGGGGAGGAGGGAGGGAGGGGGAGAGGGGTGGGGGGAGAGAGGGGAAAGAGTGTGGAAGGGGGGAGAAAAGTGGAAGAGTGGGGAGGGAGGAGGAGAGGGGTAGGGACTGTGTGAAAAGTGTTTTTCTCATCTCGGTCCTAAAAGATTTACCCCTTATCCTTAAACTGTGACCCCTTGTTCTGGACTTCCCCAACGTCTGGAACAATCTTCCTGCATCTAGCCTGTCCAACCCCTTAAGAATTTTGTACGTTTCTATAAGATACCCCCTCAATCTTCTAAAATCTAGCGAGTACAAGCCAAGTCTATCCAGTCTTTATTCATATGAAAGTCCTAACATCCCAGGAATCAGTCTGGTGAACCTTCTCTGTACTCCCTCTATGGCAAGAATGTCTTTGAGCATTGGGCATTGTGACATCACACAATGGAACGTTCATCAGGTGCTGGGGCTCCTGCAAAGGCATATGTAAATGGATCCATTCCGATTGGACATATGTGAACATTGGGCATTGTGACATCACACAATGGATCGTTCACCAGGGGCAGGGGCTGGGGCTGCTTCTATGGGTGAGAAGCCAGTATTTTTTTTAATATTTGGGGGGGGGGGGGGGGTGGGGGCTGCGGCATCACATTCACATTAACCACCCCCCAAACACACAGGTGGGGGGAGGGTGGGTGAGAAGAGGGGAGGGAGGGGAGAGGAGGAGGAGGAGGACACGGGACAGATTTGGGAGAGAAAGGAGAGCGGGGTAGGGGGTGAGAGAGGGGGATGGGGAGAGAGATGTGGGGGAGGGGGGGATGGGGAGGAAGGGGAAGAGGGAGGGAGGGAGAGAGTGGTGGGGGGAGAGAGGGGAAAGAGTGGGGAGGGAGAGTGGAGGGGGTGGGGGGAGAGAAGTGGTAGAGGGGAGGGAGGAGGAGAGGGGTAGGGGGAGTGATGGAAGACGGACAGAGGGATAGGGGGAAGGGGGCGGGGGAGAGAGGGAAGGGGGTGGGGGAGAGAGGGATAGGAGAGGGAGGGGGAGGAGAGAAGGGGGAGAGAAGTGGAAGAGTGGGGAGGGAGGGAGGGGTAGAGGGGTAGCGGGAGTGGTGGAAGAGGGACGGGGGAGTGGTGGAAGAGGAACAGAGGGGTAGGAGGAAGGGGTGGGGGAGAGAGGGAAAGGGAGGGGAAGAGAGAGGGGTGGGGGAGGGAGAGGGGTGGAGTAAGGGGAGAGAAGTGGTAGAGTGGGGAGGGAGGGGTAGGGGGAGTGGTGGAAGAAGGATAGAAGGGTAGGGCGAAGGGGACGGAGGGAGAGAGGGAAGGGGGTGGGGTAGAGAGGGAAGGGGGGTGGGGGAGAGAGGGATGGGTGGGAGAGGGAGAGGGGTGATAGAGAGGGAAACATAGAAACATAGAAATTAAGTGCAGGAGTAGGCCATTCGGCCCTTTGAGCCTGCACCACCATTCAATATGATCATGGCTGATCATCCAACTCAGTATCCTGTACCTGCCTTCTCTCCATATCCCCTGATCCCTTTAGCCACAAGGGCCACATCTAACTCCCTCCTAAGTTCCGATTGGACATATGTGAACATTGGGCATTGTGACATCACACAATGGAACGTTCACCATTGGCTGGGGCTCCTGCAAAGGCATATGTAAATGGATCCATTCCGATTGGACATCTGTGAGCATCGGGCATTGTGACATCACACGATGGAACGTTCATCAGGGGCTGGGGCTGGTGCTGCTTCTATGGGTGAGAAGCCAGTTTATTTTTGAAATATTGGGGGGGGGGGGGGGAGGATTTGATTAAAAACGTGTACTTAAACACGACGAAATGTAATGAGGAGCGGATACTTAGAAAGAAAAGTGAAATCTCTACCGAAATGGAAAAGATGTCGGCGATTCTGCGTCTGGTTTCGGAGTTGCAGTGAATCAAAGGAAGAAAGGCGGCCTGCAGCCGTCCATGTAAATGGATCCATTCCGATTGGACATCTGCGAGTATTGGGCATTGTGACATCACACGATGGAACAAATCAAAAGGAAGAAAGGCAGCCGGCAGCCGGACGGACGGCAGGCGACAGGCACACAGTTTTATATATTAATAGATGACAGTAATAGTAACAGTAATCTAGGCAATAATAGATAACCATGAAAGGACACACCGTTATCCTGTTCGTCTGCCTTTACACTTTGTAGGATATGTAATCATAAAGACAAATTAAGATGCCTATATCCATAGATAGAAACATAGAAACATAAAAATAGGTGCAGGAGTAGGCCATTCGGCCCTTCGATCCTGCACCACCATTCAATATGATCATGGCTGATCATCCAACTCAGTATCCTGTACCTGCCTTCTCTCCATACCCCCTGATCCCTTTAGCCACAAGGGCCACATCTAACTCCCTCTTAAATATAGCCAATGAACTGTGGCCTCAACTACCTTCTGTGGCAGAGAATTCCAGAGACTCACCACTCTCTGTGTGAAAAATGTTTTCCTCATCTCGGTCCTAAAAGATTTCCCCTTTAGCCTTAAACTGTGACCCCTTGTTCTGGACTTCCCCAACATCGGGAACAATCTTCCTGCATCTAGCCTGTCCAACCCCTTAAGAATTTTGTACATTTCTATAAGATTCTCCCTCAATCTTCTAAATTTCAGCGAGTACAAGCCGTGTCTATCCAGTCTTTCTTCATATGAAAGTCCTGCCATCCCAGGAATCAGTCTGGTGAACCTTCTCTGTACTCCCTCTATGGCAAGAATGTCTTGCCTCAGATTAGGAGACAATGCCATTACTTCTGGTGGAAGCACCTTCATGTTGAATAAACCTACAGTATATGCATTAATGCAATTATTGCCCAGGCACCATGAAACCAGAAGCTACAAAGGCTTCATGCACTTTGTGAGTACACAATTTTGCACATTTATATGTGAGTAAACACCTTTCAAATATTACATGTTATGACACGTTAATGATTCAATGAAAAATATTGATTGGTGTGAAATGAAATGGTTGCATATGTTGACGATTACCAAAACACTGACCTGCCTTAATATTTGATGGATTATTTAAAGGATTAATACTTCAACTGAGAAAGTAAAGGTTATTAATTTGTTAATAATATTTACCTTGATTGGCTGGAACCACCAGGTGGCACCAGCAATGGCTGCCTCGCCAACAGTCTGTCTGTCCTTCCCGTCTTTGTGTTTAAATAGCATGTGTGAAGTGTATGTTCTTTAGCTTGTTTTATGTGGGGGGTGGGGGTTGGGGGAAACTTTTCCTAATCTCTTACCTCGATGGAGATGCAATTTTTTATTGTGTCATATCTCTGCCCACACTGCGGCCTAACCTCGAGGAGTTGGGGGCCTTTGCTGGAGGCCGACTTTTAAGAGCTCCACAACGGATGCCTACGGGATCTTAACATCATGGAGCCTGCGATCCCTTTGCCAGGGATCGACCTTGGAGCTCCAACCATGGGTGCTTGTGGACACAACATTACGGAGCCTGTGGTCTCCGGTCAGAGACCGGCACCCAAGTCACGTGAGTTTCGACCGCGCCGACGCGGAAGTTTTGATCGCCCTGACGCAGGAGATTTGACCCCCGGTTGCGGGAGCTTTGATCACCCCAAAGGATGGTTCAACTGCCCCGACCACGGGAGAAATAAAAAGGACGAAGATTGGACTTTTTTGCCTTCCATCACAGTGAGGAATGTGGGGGATCCACTGTGATGGCTAATTATGTTAACATGTATTTCTGTGTCTTGTTGTTTTTTTTTCCATGTGGCTGTATGGTAATTCGCATATCACCGTACCTTAATTAGTACATGTGACAATAAAATACCTTGAAACCTTTGAACCATATACTGGTGAAAGTTTGACTTTTTCAGTTCAAGAGTGGTTTATAGAAATAAATGAAGCAATGTATACATTAAAAAAAAATACTCTACATATATGAGCAGTAGACAATAAAATAACATATGGAACTGAATAAAAACAGAATTTTGCAGTGTGTCCTGGCAGAATATTCTTGAGAAGTGGATCATTGAGCTCTAGTTTTTTACAGTGGTGTGAATGATGTTCAGAAGATCATTGGAATTTGGGATTATGCTGGGTGACTTGCTCATCTTAATAACAAGCACTTGATTAAACAAAAAATCTGCTGTTCTACTGATAGTATATACAGGTTCATTAACTGACTAATGGGCTTTGCCTGATTTTAACAGTGAGAAACAGCAGCTCAGTGGTTGTTTGAGAAGCCCTTGTCAGTTGGTAAGATAAGAGGTTCTAGGCCAGTCAATTATTTGAGGAAGATTCCTATAGCATCAGGGAATATGGGATTCTTCTGAGACTTACATCTTGGCAGGACAAATCAAAATAGGACGTACATGGTAAATGGTAGCGAATTGAGGAATGCAGTTGAGCAGAGGGATCTAGGAATAACTGTGCATAGTTCCCTGAAGGTGGAATCTCATGTAGATAGGGCGGTAAAGAAAGCTTTTGGTGTGCTAGCCTTTATAAATCAGAGCATTGAGTATAGAAGTTGGGATGTAATGTTAAAATTGTACAAGGCATTGGTGAGACCAATTCTGGAGTATGGTGTACAATTTTGGTCGCCCAATTATAGAAAAGATGTCAACAAAATAGAGAGAGTACAGAGGAGATTTACTAGAATGTTGCCTGGGTTTCAGCAACTAAGTTACAGAGAAAGGTTGAATAAGTTAGGTCTTTATTCTTTGAAGCGCAGAAGGTTAAGGGGGGACTTGATAGAAGTCTTTAAAATGATGAGAGGGATAGACAGAGTTGACGTGGATAAGCTTTTCCCATTGAAACATAGAAACATAGAAACATAGAAAGTAGGTGCAGGAGTAGGCCATTCGGCCCTTCGAGCCTGCACCGCCATTCAATATGATCATGACTTATCATCCAACTCAGTATCCCATACCTGCCTTCTCTCCATACCCTCTGATCCCCTTAGCCACAAGGGCCACATCTAACTCCCTCTTAAATATAGCCAATGAACTGGCCTCGACTACCCTCTGTGGCAGAGAGTTCCAGAGATTCACCACTCTCTGTGTGAAAAAAGTTCTTCTCATCTCGGTTTTAAAGGATTTCCCCCTTATCCTTAAGCTGTGACCCCTTGTCCTGGACTTCCCCAACATCGGGAGCAATCTTCCTGCATCTAGCCTGTCCAACCCCTTAAGAATTTTGTAAGTTTCTATAAGATCCCCTCTCAATCTCCTAAATTCTAGAGAGTATAAACCAAGTCTATCCAGTCTTTCTTCATAAGACAGTCCTGACATCCCAGGAATCAGTCTGGTGAACCTTCTCTGCACTCCCTCTATGGCAATAATGTCCTTCCTCAGATTTGAGGGGGAAGATTCAAACAAGAGGACTTTTTGAATTAAGGGACAGAAGTTTAGGGGTAACATGAGGGGGGACCTCTTTACTCAGAGAGTGGTAGCTGTGTGGAATGAGCTTCCAGTGGAAATGGTGGAGGCAGGTTCGATTTTATAATTTAAAAATAAATTGGATAGGTATATGGATGGGAAAGGAATGGAGGGTTATGGTCTGAGTGCAGGTAGATGGGACTAGGGGAAAATATTAAGATTAAACGAGAACTTACCAGTTTGAAGTTTGATCGTTATTTTATGAGGAGTAACGTTGAGGGATTACGTGAAGAACCCCGCCAGGACGCATGCGTGTCATTCTTCAAAGCAGCGGTGTGAAATCACAGATAACTGTAATGACTAAACATGGTAAGATTAGAGAAGAGATACCAGTTAAGTATTTGATCAAGGGTGGGAGCGGAGGGCACGTAATCCTTCAACGTTACTCCTCATAAAATAACGATCAAACTTCAAACTGGTAAATTCTCGTTTAATCTTACTATTTTACTTCGGAGTCACGTCGGTGACAACGTGAAGATTTTAAACCTCTGTGATTTCATGCCGTGGAAACAAGTCCATGCATCACATCTGCCTTGATGACTGTAGGAGGAATTGTGTCAACATATTTTAGACATGAATCCGACATTGAAATCCATGAATTTATTAACACAAATTATAACCCCTATTTATGGGGTAATTAAATTACAGAACTTAAAATGTTTCTGCAAATGTTCCAGGTTTAATGACTGGTTTATGATAAAATAGTTGGAATGTTTTTTCCCCTGACCATCCTGCTGCCTTGAGGGTTTGGTCCATTGGTACATCCAACTGCATAGCTGCCGATGTAACTGCAGCCCTGGTGGAATGAGATTGAAAATATTAGTATCCACCCCAGCCTGGGTTAAAACCTGTTTCAGCCATCTTGAGATGGTCTGGACCGACACTTTTTTGTGTGGTTGCTTATGGCTGACTAAAAGTGCCTTCTCATTGCCTCTGATGATTTTCCTTTTCTCCATATATAACGACAAATGTTTTACTATACAGAGACGATCATCTGTTAGGTAAGACCTGAATTCGATATTGAGGCCCGCTGATCCCTGTCTGTTCTGCTTCACTAATTCATAAATATGAAAGGTAACGTTTTTAGATGAAGAAGTCATGTTGTCCAGTCTTAATTTATGTAATGACTGTACCCTTTGTGCCGTGACCAATGCCATTAGCATGACTGTTTTTAATGTCATTCTATGTAGGGACAGAGCTGTTGCTGGAGACCAATTCCTGAGCATCTTCAGGACAACACTCACATCCCATATTTGGGAGTACCTGGTTCTTGGGGGATTGGTATTAAAAATTCCCCTCATAAGTTTTGTTACCAGTGGGTGAGTTCCACCAGAGTGACACTCTGTTCCTTGCCATAGATAAGTCGATAAAGCACTTCTGGCGCAGTTGATAGCACTATAACTGAGCCCCTCATCATAATGGAGGCCTGCCAGGTATTCCAGAACAGACGGGATGTTCATATCTCTGTAGGTGATGCTGTTTTTGTTACAATACATCTCCCACTTCCTGATATAGACCAGATACTGTTTTTTGGTGGACTGTCTTTGGGCCGCCGAAATCATGTTCACTGTTCGGTCCGTCAGTCCCAGCTGTAGTAGAGGTATTTTTAAACTCTACAAATTAATAAATTCAATTAGTTATGGCGTGGGTGGCTATCCCTTGTTACGGGATGAACCAACAAGTCTGGTCTATTCGGGATGGTGATACATGGTTCTAATGCCATGTTCAGTATCACTGGGAACCATGGTTGAGTAGGCCAATCGGGTACTACCAAAATACCAGACGCAGAGTCCTGCTGTATTTTCCTTAATAGCCGACTGATGAGGCAGAAAGGAGGGAATGCATAAATAAACAATTTCCCCTCCCAATGCAGCGAAAATGCATCTGTCGCCGCTGCCCCAGGGTCTGGCTCCCATGAAACATAATTTGATAACTGGTGATTAAGCCTGGATGCGAATAGGTCGATATCTGGCGTTCCATATCGTGCTGTAATATCAGCAAATACTTTTTATTCAACATCCATTTTTAAGTTTTCATTAAATTTGCGTGACCTGGTGTCTGCCACTAAATTTAGTTTACCTGGTAGGTAAGTAGCTGATATCCAAATATCTCTCTGGATACACCACTGCCAAATTGTATTAGCCAGATTGTCACATGATGTCGATTTGTTTCCACCCATGTGGTTGATATATGCTACCACGGTGGTATTGTCAATCTGTAGTCTAACATGCTGGTGATATGACCCAGTACAATATGACTTTATGCCATAGAATGCACCCAACATTTCCAGGTAGTTTATGCCCAGTGTTAGTAATAATGTTGCCTCCTGAGCAGTCCATCTACCTCCACAGCTGGAGATGTAATTGGTGGCACCCCAACCAAGTGCACTGGCATCAGTTTGTAGCACCATATAAGGGTTACTGACAATGATTGGATTGAAACAAAGCCAAATGTTATCTATCCACCATTTTGGTTCCATTATAGCTTTGATTGATAGCTGCATTGGTCTGTCAAAATGACCAGCATTGATTTTGAGTGCTTGTATTTTTGCTCTCTGTAAATTTTGGTAATGTAAAGGTCCAAATTGTGTGGCTGGAAAAGCAGCCACCATTTTGTCAATTACTTTTGCTACCAATCTGATGGACGGTTACTGATGTCAATGAGGTTATTGCAAGCCTCTATTAAGTCTATAGCCTTTCCCTTTGGCAAAGTCACCGACATGTGAACTGAGTCAATTGTGAACCCCAAATAGTCCATAGTAGTGGAAGGCGTTAATTTAGATTCAACTGGATGGATAATAAACCCCAGTTTCAAATAACTGTTTTGTGGCTGTTACAGTTTGTTTGGCCAATTCCAAAGTTTTGCCCACAATAAGTATGTCATCTAGATATGCCATGACCATGTGTTTTTGTTTCCGTAGAAACGCTAGGACTGGTTCCAAAATTTTTGTGAACAGCCTGGGGCTGATGATAACTCATTTGGTAGTGCTGTATACTGCCAGAGCTGTCCCATCCAGTTGAATTTTAAGTAACATCTGTGGTCACCTCGTATAGGCACTGCATAGTAAGCATCTTTTAAATCGATGCTGGCCATGAATGGAGTAACCTTTGGAAATTAATTGTTTAGCAGTAACAAAGGTTTCCATTTTGAAATGAATATATTGTACAAATGTTTTCAATTTGGTCAGATCTATGATGATGCGACAACCACCATCTTTTTGTTTTAGGTAAATATATTGGACACGAATTCTAGTGGTTCGTGTTGGTTTTTTTCAATTACACCTTTGCTCCATGCATTCGGAAAGGAGTGTATTCTCCCCCCCAACCTCCATGCTCCCTGTATTTTGTAGGGAACCAGACCCACCTACCTCCATAGTTACCAGTGGCAGGTTTACTTCTTTTTGTAAGTTCTTTGCTGATGTTGATGCGCTGGTGTCTGGATTTGTGGTTTGGTTGACGTTGGAGGTCCGCATATTTTCCAGGAAGGCCAGCCTGGGCCATGGCCTAAAAAAGACTCATGTTTTGGCCTAAAAAAGACTCATGCCTTTGAGCTTTCACCAGTCGGTCTTCCTCTTCTGGTGGGTGCGTAGGTGTGTTG